>NC_089493.1:134160895-134472529 GCF_036850765.1 Saccopteryx bilineata
ATCGAGTTGATCTAATATGTCCTTTAAGTCTGCTGTTTCTTTGTTAATTTTCTTTCTTGAGGATCTATCTAATGATGTTACTGGGGTATTGAAATCCCCTACTATTAAAGTATTGTTGTTGATCTCGCCCTTTAAGTCCATCAAAGTCTGCTTTATATATTTAGGTGCTCCTATATTAGGTGCGTAGATATTTATAATGGTTATATCTTCCTTTTGGATTGCTCCCTTTATCATTATGTAATGACCTTCTTTATCTCTAACTATGGTCTTTGTTTTAAAGTCCATTTTGTCTGATATAAGTATTGCTACCCCAGCTTTTTTTTCATTTCTATTTGCGTGAAATATTTTTTTTCATCCTTTTATTTTCAGTCTGTGCATCTTTTAATTTAAGGTGTGTCTCTTGTAGACAGCATATGTATGGGTCCTGTTTTCTTATCCACGCAGCTACCCTATGTCTCTTGATTGGATCATTTAATCCATTAACATTTAAGGTTATTACTGATATGTACTTGTTTATTGCCATTTTTTTCTTTAAAACTGTATTCCTCTTTTGCTATATTCTTTTTTTCCTTTGATCTGTTTACAACAGGTCCCTTAGCATTTCTTGCAGCCTTGGTTTGGTTGCAGTGAATTCCTTGAGGTTTTTTTTGTCTGTAAAGCTTTTTATTTCTCCTTCAATTTTAAATGATAGCCTTGCTGGATAAAGTAGTCTTGGTTGTAGGTTCTTGTTCTGCATTACTTTGAATATTTCTTGCCATTCCCTTCTGGCCTCAAGTGTTTCTGTTGAGAAGTCAGAAGTCTTCTTTATGGGGGCTCCTTTGTAGGTGATAGTCTTTTTTTCTCTAGCAGCTTCTAATATTTTCTCTTTATCATTTAGCTTTGGTATTTTAATTATGATGTGTCTTGGTGTTGGTTTCTTTGGGTTTCTCCTTAATGGAGTTCTCTGTGCTTCCTGAACATGTAAAATGTTTTCCTGCCTTAATTGGGGGAAGTTTCCTGCTATGATATGTTTGAACAAAGTCTCTATCCCTTGTTCTTTCTCTTTTTCTTCAGGAACCCCTATGATACGGATGTTATTTCTCTTCATGTTGTCACAGAGCTCTCTTAGAGTTTCCTCAGACTTTTTGAGTCTCTTTTCTTTTTTCTGCTCTGCTTCCGTGCCTTTATTTATTGTGTCCTCTAACTCACTGATTCGATTCTCCACTTCATCCATCCTGCTTTTAATTCCTTCCATTGTATTCTTTATTTTAGATATTGTATTTGTCATTTCTGACTGATTCTTTTTTATTATTTCAATGTCCTTTTTTATATTTGTTATCTCTTTATTTAGGTTTTCGTAATGGCCATCTATGGTTGTTCTGATATCTTTGAGCATCCTAACAATCGTTATTTTAAACTCTGCATCTGGTAATTTGGTTATATCTGATTCACTTAGGTCCTTTTCTGGGGATTTCTCTTGGTTTATTTGTGTTGTATTTCTCTGCCTCCGCATTTTCTCTTCATGGGAGTGGCTGTGATCATGCGCTCAGTTGCACAAGTGTTGGTGGCCTTGGCCTTTGCCCCGCCCCCATGTGTGACATTATGCTCAGTCCTGAGGGCACTGGCGAGCACCTTTGCTCAGCTGCGGGTCTCTGCCTGTTTCCGGGCTTTCACCCTGCCCTTGCAGGAGGAGCCCGCTGGAGGAACGGCTGCTAGCCTTGGCTCTACCGCCGGGCAGGACTGCGTTCCAAAGCTCAGCTCAGTAGCTGAACTCCGCCTCTTCTGGGCTTTTGGCTCCACCTGCACGGGAGGAGCCAGCTACCAAGTCAGACCGCAAGCCTGGGTTGCACGGGCAGTGCTCCTGTGCCCTTGCTCAGGGGCTGGTCTCCACCCTTTCCGGGGTTCCCGCCCTTCTCTTGCAGGCTGGATTACAGGCTGCAGGCAGCTGAGCTTGACCGCTTTTGCATGTCTCCTTTTCTCCAGCCGGGCAAGATTGAGCTCACACCTGAGCCCAGTGGTGGCCAGCTGGCTTCCGCCCCTCCCAACAGAACCACGCTTTTGTCTCTTGCTGCCGCCCGCCCTCCGGCAAGCCCTCAGCCACATGGGTGGGTCGTTGCAGCTCGGACTCTAAGACTCACTACTGTATACCCAAAAGCTCCCTCCTTCTATGCAACTCTGCTCTGAATGCCGCGGGGGAGCTTGTTTGGCTGCTCTCCTGCTTCCCTTTGCTGGTATTGCTGTTTCCGGGGGAAATATTCACTTCAGCTTTGGGGAGTGACTCGTCCCAGGGGTTAGGGTGGCTATCTCCCAAAATGTTTCTCCCTGTGCCTCCTAGATTACACTCTCTTCCTGTTACTCTGGTCCTCTCCTCTCTTCCCATCCCCAGGAGCCCCGGGTGAGTTGTTGTGAGAGAGATGTCCTGCGTGGTCCCTTTAAGAAGGATCCTGAATCTGAGAAATCAGACTCTCACAAACAGTATCCTGACTTGTTTCCAGCTAAATACTGTCCTTATGCCTCTTCTGGGCTCTGGGACTGCAGGCTGGGGCTTTGTTCCTGGGGCTCAGGACCCTTCCCCTCTGCTAAACTCACTTTCTGCCACGCGAGTTTCTCCCTGCTGCCGTTCGCTTTGGGGAGCTGGGCAGCCCTCTCCGCGTTTCTGCTTTTTCTACCAGTCTCGGTGTGGCTTCTTCAGTGATCCTTGGTTGAAGAGTCCTCTTAGTTTAGTCCAAAGTTGGTTTTTCCAGATGATAGTTCTTAAAATTAGTTTGTAATCCACTTTGGTTCTGGGAGGTAGATGTTGGTACATCCGCCTACTCCAGCACCATCTTGTCTCTGTTTCTTTTTTAATGTAGGAATTTACAGCTATAAATTTATTTCCTCTAAGCATTCTTTATCTGCATCCCATAAGTTTTATGTTGTATCTTCATTTTCATTCATCTCAGAGTATCTTCTAGTTTACCTTTTGATTTCTTCTGTGACCCATTGTTTATTTAGGAGTGTGTTGTTGACTTTCCACATAACTGTGAATTTTCCAAATATTTTATTATTTCTTTAGAGAGAGAGGAAGGGAGAGAGAGATAAAGAGAGAGGGGCTGATTTGTTGTTCCATGTATTTATACATTCATTAGTTGATTCTTATATGTACTCTAACTGAGGATCAAACCTACAACCTTAGTATATTGGGATGACACTCTAATCAACTGAGCTATCCAGCCAGGGCTTCCAATATTTGTTTTTTATATTGATTGCTAATTTTATTCCATTGTGGTAGGAGAACATATATTATTTCTGTTCTTTGAACTTTTTTGAGCCTTGCTTTATGATACAAAATATGGTCTATCCTCAAAAATGTTCCAGGTATGCTTGAAAAAAATGTGTACTCTGCTGTTATTGAATGGTGTGTTTTATAGAGATTTATTAGGTCTAATTGGTTTATAGAGTTGTTCAAGTCTGTTTTCTAGTTTATCTTCTGCCTAGTTGTTCCCTCCATTATTAAAAGTGGGGAAAGCCTCCAAGTATTGTTATTGAATTATCTATTTCTCCCATGAAGTTTTTGCTTCATGTATTTAGAGGCTCTGTTGTTAGGTGCATATGTTTTATAATTGTTAAATATTCCAAAAAAATTGATTCTTTTATCATTAAGAAATGTTCCTCTTTATTTCTAGTAACATTTTTTGTTTTTGTTTTTTGTTTTAAAGTTTACTCTGTCTGATATTAGTGTAGTCACTTTGTCTTAGAATTTCTTTTTTTATTCTTTTTCTTTCAACCTATTTTTATCTTTAATTATAAATATGTTCTTTATAAGCAGAATATATTTGGATCTTGGCTTTTATATGCTCTAACATTTTCTGCCCTTTGATTAAATTGTTTAATCCATTTACAGTTATCATTATTGATATAGTTAGATTTACATTTGACATTTTCCTTCATGTTTTCTATATGTCTTGTGCCATTTTGTTTTTGTCTCCTTTTATGCTTTTTTATTTAGCACTAAGTGACTGTGTTCTAGTGTAGTATTATAAGTCTGTTAATGAAATTATACTATATTTTTGTAGTTATTTTCTTAATGGTTACTTTATGCCTAACCTGCATCACAATTTATAAGAATCTGCTTCAGATTCATAGTTAATTCCAGTGAGATGGAGAAATGTTACTCCTCTACATCCTCTTCCCATTTATCTGCTATTAATTTTATTTTTTACTTGATTTATTTGAACTAAAGAAAGATCATCCATTTCTTACACCCCAACATCTGAGGTTCACCCATGTTGTCACAAATGACAAGATATCATTCCTTTTTATGGCTGAATAATACAGGGTGGGCAAAAGTAGGTTTTTAGTGGTTTGTATGGAAAATAATGCAATAATTAATAAATAATAATATAAGAATAAACTCTGGATTTCACATACAACTGTTAACCTACTTTTTCCAAACTGTGTGTGTGTGTGTGTGTGTCTTTGTGTATGCCATAATTTCTTTATTCATCCACTGATGGACACTTAGGGGTTTTTTTTATGTCTTAGCTATTGTAAATAATGGTGCAATAAACATAGGGGTGCAAATATCCTCAAACTAGTGTTTTTGTTTTCTTTAGATCAATATCCAGAACTGAGATTGCTGGTTCATATGGTAGTTATATTTTTACTTTTTGAGGAATCTTTATAATGTTCTCCATAGTGCCTGCACCAATTTACAGTTTCCACTAGCAGTGCACAAGGATTCCCTTTTCTCCATATCCTTATCAGTGCTTATTTGTTGATTTATTAGTGATAGCCATTCTGACAGGCATGTGGTGATATCTCATTATGTTTTTTTATTTAGAAATTAAATTTAATGGGGTAACATTGGTCCATAAGAACATATAGTTTTCAGTTAAACATCTCTGTGGCATTTGAACCGTTAATTGCATTTTTTACCCATCACCCAAAGTCAAATAATTTTCTGTCATCATATATCATATTTGTCCCTCTTTACTTCCCTCCCCTTCCCCACCTTCTGGTAACCACTTCACTTTGTCAATGTCCATGAGTCTAAGTTTTATATCCCACATTTGTGTGAAATCATACAGTTCTTAGCTTTTTCTGATGTACTTATTTCACTCAGCATAATGTTCTCAAGGTCCATCCATGTTGTAGTAAATGGCAATATGTCATCACTTCTGATGACTGAGTAGTAGTCCTCTGTGTATATGCACCACATCTTCTTTATCCAGTTCCCTAGCAGGGGACACTTTAGCTGTTTCCATGTGTTGGTCACAGTGAATAATGCTGTGATGAACATGGGGGTGCATGTGTCTTTGCATACCAGTGTTTCTTTAGTTTTCGATGTCCCTGTGCATGTCCCTGATGATTAGTGATGTTGAACACCTTTTCACGTACCTGTTATTCACTTGTATGTCTTCTTTGGAAAAATGTCTATTTAGATCTTCTGCCAATTTTTTTTTTTTTTTTTTTTTACAGAGGCAGAGATAGACAGGGACAGACAGACAGGAACGGAGAGAGATGAGAAGCATCAATCATCAGTTTCTCGTTGCGCGTTGCGACTTCTTAGTTGTTCATTGATTGCTTTCTCACATGTGCCTTGACCGTGGGCCTTCAGCAGACCGAGTAACCCCCTGCTGGACCCAGCGACCTTGGGTCCAAGCTGGTGAGCTCTTTGCTCAAGCCAGATGAGACCGCGCTCAAGCTGGCGACCTCGGGGTCTCGAACCTGGGTCCTTCCGCATCCCAGTCTGACGCTCTATCCACTGCGCCACCACCTGGTCAGGCAATTGTTCATCTTTTTGTTATTGAGTTGTATGAGTTCTCTGTATATTTTGGTGTTAGCTCATCAGAAATATGATTTGCAATTATTTCTTCCATTCAGTAGGTTGTATTTTATTTTTTTAATAGTTTCCTGTCTGCTATTATTGTTACACATATTACATTTATATATGTTACAAACCCAACATTTCTTTGTTATAATTATTGCTTTATATAATTTGTCATTTAAAGAAGCTGAGAGAAAAACATAAAGCAAGGATATATTTATAGAATTTATTATATAAATCTTATTTAACATTTCTTGTTCTCTCCATTGTTTTTGTGGATTCAAGTTACCATTTGGTCTCATTTCCTACTTCAATAGTTTTGCACCCATTTACCTCCATTATGCTATTATTGTCAAATATATTACATATCTCTGTGTTACAGACCCACCAATACCTTATATCCATATTGTTTTACACCAGTAAAAACTCATTAGTCAGCAGAGCCAAATATCAACAGTAAGATTAAATTTCTTTTAAGAGCCAAATTTTTTAAACTTAAACTATATAGGTAGGTACATTGTTATTAACTTAATTAGGGTACTCCTAAGCTGGCCTTTGCTAAAAACTCAAGGGGCCAAAGAGCTGCATGTGGCTCATGAGCCGTGGTTTGCTGACCACTGTTTTATACAATTGCTTTTTAAATAAGACAAGAAAGGAAAAAATATATATTTATACTCATATAATTACATAATACCTTTACTAGTGTTCTTTGGGTTTTTTTGTTTGTTTGTTTGTTTGTTTGTTTTTTACAGAGACAGAGAGAGAGTCAGAGAGAGGAATAGATAGGGACAGACAGACAGGAACGAAGAGAGATGAGAAGCATCAATCATTAGTTTTTTGTTGCGGCACCTTAGTTGTTCATTGATTGCTTTCTCATATGTGCCTTGACCATGGGCTTTCAGCAGACCGAGTAACCCCTTGCTTGAGCCAGTGACCTTGGGTCCAAGCTGGTGAGCTTTGCTCAAACCAGATGAGCCCGCGCTCAAGCTGGCTACCTCGATGTCTCAAACCTAGGTCGTCCGCATCCCAGTCCAATGCTCTATCCACTGCGCCACCGCCTGATCAGGCTGTTCTTTGTTTTTGTGTGTGGATTCATACTACCATCTAACAGTCAATTGCATTCAGCCTGAAGAGCTTCCTTTATTATTTCTTGTAAGGTAGATATGCTAGTAAAAAATTATCTCAGTTATTGTTTATCTGTGAATATCTTTAATTTTCTCTCATTTTAAAAAATAGTTTTCTTAGCTATTACAGTCTTTGTTGACAGCTTTTTTTCTTTTAGAACTTTAAATATGTCATCCCACTGCCTTCTGGCTTTCATTGTTTCTGGGTTCCCTTGTACTGGATGAGTCATATTTTCTTTCCACTTTAAATTTTTCTGTTTGTCTTTCTACATTTTTACTATTATGTGTCTGAGTGTGGATCTTCTCATGGTTATCCTGCTTGGAGTTTATTAAGTTTCTTAGATGTGTAAATGTTTTTCATCCAATTTTGGACAATTTCAGCCATTAGTCCTTTAAATATTTTCCTTTTTTTTCCTCCCCCCTTTCTTGTACTCCCATTATACAGATGTTGGTATGCTTAATGGTTGCCCACATTTCTTTTAGGCTTTGTTAATTTTAGTTTTGTTTATTTCCTTCCCCAATAAACTAGCTGGCCTACAGTCTAGCTAGTTACCCTTATAGAGCTATATCCTCACTGCTTACCACCAAAATCTCCATTGTTACAAGAGCACCCTTAGGCTTCAATTTCTTCATACTCTGTTTTAAATAAAGTCACTTCCTCTCAGTCAGAGCTCTCTATTTTTATGCCCTGCCTCTCTCCCTGGGTATAGTCTTCAGGCCACTACTCTAGAGCTTGGGGCAGGGATAGTGGCCCAACTTTCTCAGAGTGGCATCCTTACTTACTGAGTGGAGTGTTGGGTGAGGATGGTAGCCTCCAGTCTTCTCATGTTACCTCCCCAAGCATGGGAACTATTTCCTGTGGGTGGGCTGGCCCTGCATTTGGAGTTCCAGTATCCTTGGCCTGCCTTGATAGTAGCAGGGCTTCCATTCTATGAATCAAGGCTGCATGTGAAAGCCCTAGATCCATCAGCTGTTCTTGCTTGGAATTTAGCCTATGCAGTAGGGAGCTAGGGGGAATGCTGCTGTCCTACCCTCCTAGGAAGATATTATAGATCTTGACTAGGAGCTTGGGGAGGAGCTCTGTCTCCTGGGCCACTCCCCTTCACAGTGGGCCTTCCTTCACACTGAGCTGGCAGAGAACAGGGAGTCAGCACGTCATGACTCAAGTGATTCACTGCTCCTATTAAGACTTAGTAGATTTCGAGTGAAATAAGTAAATCAGAAAAAAACTAAGAACTGTATGATTCCATACATAGGTGGGACATAAAAATGAGACTCAGGGACATGGACAAGAATGTGGTGGTTATGGGTGGGGGGAGAGGGAGGTGGTGGGGGAGGGGAGCGGAGGGGCACAAAGAAAACCAGATAGAAGGTGACAGAAGACAATTTGACTTTGGGTGAGGGGTATACAACATAATCAAATGTCAAAATAACCTGGAGATGTTTTCTCTGAACCTATATACCCTGATTGATCAATGTCACCCCATTAAAATTAATAATAAAGGACAAAAAATACTTAGTAGATTTCCTTGGAAAAATGATTCTTCATGTGTTGAACATCTTTATGATGATTTCCAGGCACTTTAAATGGTTAGTGTTTGGTTTCTTTAATTATTTTACCAGTTATGGTCACTTCTCTGGGAAGCGTGTCTGTAAAGCTCCACCAGAAGTAGAATCTCATGTGTATTTTTTGAGCCTACTCAGAAGCAATTTTTTGTGACTGGTATAAAGTGCAAACTTGGTTTTGTTTTATTTTGCTTTGTTTGTTTTCTTTTTGCACAGATCCTAACTTCTGCTAGCATCATTTACTAAAAAGCTCATCTGTTCCCCCAAGAATCTATAATAACACGTTTGTCTAAAAGCAGATGTTCATATTTTCAGTGGCCTATTCTGGAGCCCTTTATTCTGTTCAATTGGTCTATTCCTACACCAATACCACAGTCTTATTTAACAGAACTTTATAATAAGTTTTGACATTTCATAAGGCAAGTCCTTGTTCTTTCTCCTTGCAAGCTCTGAGGCTGTCCTCAGGCCTTTATACCTGTCTGTAAATTGTAGAATCAGCTTGTCAGGTGTGTGCACACATATATGAATGCACACACATGTACACATACCCTAGCGGAAATTTAATTTGTATTGTATTTGCTCTGTGGGTCATTCCAGAAGTGAAATCTCATGTTTATTTTTTTAGCCTACCTGGAAGTAGTTATTTGTGAATGGTGTAAAGCAGGGGTCTCAAACTCAACTCAGCATGTGGGCCGCAGAGCAAGATCACAGCCGTTTGGCGGGCCGCACTAGGTCTACAAAAGGCAACTGTTACGCAACACTTTTCTCACTGCAGTTGAAAACAAAAAAAAATCAGTACAACAAGCACAATCGTACATGCAGTTTACTCAGTGTCACAAAACGACCAGAAACTGTAGTTCGTATCACAACTGCTGTTAACTAAGCTAATATCTAGCTAGGATGCTAGAGAAATGAAAAATACAAGTAGGCCCCTAGGCTTACTTAATTTTATCCAAAATATTTTGAACTTCGTGGATTATTCTGCGGGCCGCACAAAATTGTTTGGCGGGCTGCACAAAATTGTGGCCGCGGGCCGTGAGTTTGAGACCCCTGGTGTAAAGTATAGGCCTAGCTTTATTTTTTTTTTCACATGGATCCCAACTTATGTGAGGCATTATTTATTAAAAGGTTCATCTGTTCTTTGAGAGATTTACAATAACACCTCTGTTTTGTAGCAAATGCTCATATTTTCAGGAGAATGTACATTTCCCATGACTGTGTCTTTTAATCCACAAATATAGTATGTGTCTCCATTTGTTTACATCTGAATATCAGTTTATGATAGCAGTACACCTGCACTCTAGGCCACAGATCTTTCATAAACTTATAATATTTTTTTTTTGCTGCTTCCACTCCCTTCTCACAAGAGTTTATCTCACTTTAAAGCGTGTCAACATGAAAGAAACAAATTAACCTTAGAGTCTATTCATGACAGAAAGTCAGATTTCCCGTCAGGTAGACGTTTTGGGTAGCTGGTGCTAATGGATCAACCATACCCAACAGGAGCAAGAGTAGAGGCAGGTGTGTTTCTGCCACAGAGAAGCACCCCCTCTGGACTCCTCTGCCACTTTTACTAATCAGTCGGCTTCCTCTCCTGCTTTTCCGGCATTCCGGCTGTTTCTGAGAGTGGGGAACTGGCGCGAGCCTTTGCTATTTCAATCAAAGCAGGCGAGCCTTGATTGGGAGTTTTGAAGAGTAACCACTGTTGCTTTCTTTTTATGGCTATTGTTTTTCTGATTACAATGGTATTATGCGTTATTTGCAGAAAACTGGAAATAAAAAAAGCACAAAAGAAGAAAGATATTTATCATCAGAGAGGACAATGGATAATATTTGGTATATACCTTTAGAGCGTTTTATATATATATTTATTTATATTTATATTTATCTATATATACAAACACACACACCTATGCACACATTACCCCCCCCTTTATAATATTACATTATAAAGTATAAATAGTACTTTATAACCTGATCTCTTCCCTCAACAATGAGTCAAACCATCACTTTTATGGAAAAGGCTCACAGCCCAGGCAGGGCAGGTGGGGTGGGCTCGGAGGGTCATTGCTGGTTAAGGCAGCAGAGAATCCCTTCAGGAGAGGCAGGGGTGTTAAAATTGAAACAGCCCCTGCAATTCTGCTTCATATAAACATTTCTAAATAATGTGCTTAGTTAGGTTGTGTGCCAGTTCGCTCATGGAATTTAGCCCGCTCATTTTGAGGTAGCTGGCTTATGGTTTTGATGGTTTTGCGGTTCCTTCCAATTGTGAAATGTTGGGATTCCAAGGTCTCCCCCTCACTCTGTGACCCTGTGCCACCTGCACTGCCATTGGCCTGAATTGTGGATCTGAGAATGTTTTAGTTAACTTTCCACCAGGAACATGATTAGAAGGGTCTGTGTTTAACCAGGATGGTTGTGCTGTCACTGTTTCTATGGAGAAGGGAAACTATTAAAGGCCATTCCATCTGCACAGCTTGTACGGAGAAGAGATGGTGAATTCAGGTCTATCTCTGGTGACATGTCTTTGGGTCCTTGACGGAGGCGAAGGGACCCTGCCCCCCTCCTTTTAGCTCCACCACTGTACTGAGCCCTCCTCCGGAAGGACCTTAATGTGAATGCTGGGCTCCATAGTGACTGAGTAGGAGAAAATTACACAGCTGCATTTATTATCAAATAAACTCCTTTGTGACCAGGCCAGTAAACCCAAGTGTGGCGCAGCTGGGGTAGGATGAGAGCAGAGCCTTGAAATCACCTTTTCTAAGCTGCCCCCTGGGGCTGGGCTCAGGGTTCCCTTGCTCAAGAGCCTTCATTCCAGGCTGGGCAGAGGCAACGACTTGGCATTCTCTTGGCTGGGTAAGCTCACTGCAGAAGGGAGGCAGAGCCGAGAGGCAGCTTCTCGTGCTCCTGGAAGCGTGGGGCAATTCTGAGGCTCTGTGAACTGCTTGCTCTATTGAAGCCAACACAGAAGACAGCACCATGCTGTAGGTAGAGCCAGGCAGTATTTCATGCTGAGGTTTTGGGGACTCTCTCTGCATGGGTGCTATTGCTGGACACCTGCCTTAGTGCCCTACCCAGGGGGACTGAGGGGCACTGTGGCCTCACCCCAGACCACATGGCCTAGCTTGTGATCGGGGCATCCCAAGCAGAAACGGTGGGAGTTGTGGGGTCTGCCCCAAATGGTTGCTCAATGTGGGACCAGCACCCCAAACTCAAGCCCCACCTGCTTAAGGACCATTCCAACCTGAGCAAGGCCATAAAGACCAGGGGTGTTTGTCCCTCAAGAGACGCAACCACTCGGCCACTTCGGCCTGTCCGTGGAGCCAGGCAGGGATCCACATGGCGGGGGCCCACACTGTGGGCTGTTCTGAGCCAGTCAGCCTGCTCGCAGTAGGAATCCCAGTTTACATACACGGTCCTCTTGGTGCCTCTGCCTGTTCACTGTTCCACTCTCATGTGTGCACACAGTGGGCCTCTTGAATTTCCAGACAGCTGGTTACACAGCCTTCTCGCAAGGTGCTGTTTCTCATTGACTTCACGTTATTACTCTCGCAATGTAGATATTTCCAGAAGGACCCTCTGGGACAAATCTTCTGATCGCATCTCTTCTAAAGACCAGGATTTAAGGTGCAGCCCCTTGGGTGACCCATCAATGCAGAGGAGTGGAGAGGCTCCTCTTACACCGAGTCCCTCCCTGAAAGGTCAACCACATGATCTCTGCCGGGGGCAGGACAGCTGGTGTAAGCCTGAAATGCCAAGCTGCCTCCCTCTGGGCACTGTGAGAGAGGATGCCCTCTTGTTGGTGCTGTAACTTCCATCCTTCCCACTGAAAGCCTAGTTTCCACGAGAAACGCCACATTTGAAATGCAGATTCCTAGTACCCTCCGGAGGCCTAGCGGGAGTGCTGTTCTAACCTGTCCCAGTCTGTTCTGTGTAAGTGACGTTAATGTGGCAATGCCTGATTTCATTCGGGCCAGCTTATTCTTCCCACTCTGTGCTACTCAAAACTGGTCCAGAGTAATGTAGAATCTCTGGGTTGCTCTCTCTCAATGGCTTTTCCCACCTGTTCCTCCTGTGGCAGCCTGGTGGTTGGGTTCCTGCTGGCATTGGAAGAGGTTGTTGGAAGGTCTGGTGGATGGTGACCTAGTCCTCAGAGGGACCTTGAGAGAGGGAGGTGACACCCCACTGAGCACCAGCCGGGCCAAGCTGAGTCATGTGTTCTCTCCATGGTGTCATGTGGTGAGAGATTTTGACAAGCAGGTGGCCCCCAGGATGGAGAAGACCAGGAAAGCGTGTGGTATGGAATCTTTATCCACAGGACAGTAAAAACCACACTGTAGATTTTTCCTGATGGTCCCCAAAGCTCAGCATGAAGCATTGTCCGAACTATGTCCAAATGTGAGGGCCTCCACCTGGAAGTTAGACACGGTCGGTGTGGGTGCCCCAGCAGGGGGATGTTGAGCCTGTGGGCGGGTGGCAGCAGGCAGATTTTGAATGACCCACTTTCCAGTGTCATGATATTGCTTCCCCTCAAGAAGTAGTTTTTACCATAAAATAGTGAGCATTGTGACAGCTGGAGCTGTCTGTGACAGGGAACGGGCCTCCGGTTCCTAGACATGACCAGCAGAGGCTGGAAGCTGTGTCTGTCAGGGAGAAAGGCAGGAATTTCTGGCCTGGGACGGAGGCCGATGTCACCTGGAGGGACCTCCAACCTGAAGTGCAGGCTTCTGCTCAATAGACACTGCTGGACCTCAGTATATTTTCAAGCCCACATCAGCCTATTTAAATGATGTTCCCATAACAAACAATGCCTGGCGATGGGTGAGGGAGTGACTGCCTGTTTCTGTGCACTTCAAAGGGTCTGAGAACAAAGGGAAGACGGCATTTCCTTGCCTTCTGCTGGTGTATGTGCATGTGAACCAGCTGCCACTCTCTGTATTCTGCAGCTCTTCAATTAGAGCGGATGCCCCCATCCAGAGTTCTTGCTTTGTGCAGACACAGGGTAGCCTTGCCTTAGGGACACCCAGCCAACATCCCCCCAGGAAAGCCTCAACTTGCCACCAGGAGTACCATGCTTTCCCATACTTCTTAAGTCATCCTGCTTCATGGGGGCTTTAGGGACACTAACCAGCCCCTACTTTAAATTTCACAAGAACCATGTGGACGAATGTCCTCAGAAGCAGGTACATTCAGTGCCAGTGAGGGCACCAGCTGTGGTGGCAGTGAGGATGCAAAGCCAGCTTCCGGAAGCCCTCAAATGTGGGCAGAGTTGACCTGGTCAGCTGGTGCCAAGGTCCAGGTGAGATGACTTCATCCCACTGAGCCCCACAGGCACTTCCCCGAGCGCCTCAGAGCTGACACCAGAGCTCCATTCCTCCCTGGACCCAACTTGCCAATCTGAGGCCACCAGAGCCCCAAGAGCCAGCACTGGTTCTGGCCAGGGAAGCAGCCTCCGTCTCTCTAATCACGGGCCTGATGTCGAAGCTCACCTTCCTGCGGGCAGCCCAGTTTGTACGCAGCCATTACCCCAGATTGACTTGGCACCCAGTCTCCCTTTCTCCCTGTCAGTCTGGGGATTCAGTCACTTCGGACTCTGATGGGTCTTCCTTGGAATTCTGGCATTTTTTCTTCTCCCTTTTCCGAAAGTTACCACCACACCTTCTTTGGCCCAAAGCCTCTCGCTGCCCCACCCCTCTGCACAGGCCCACCAGCCCACCCAGTCTCTCCCATGCCCCACAGCACGGCTTTCTGTCTCACTCCCCCTCTCACACTGGTGAAACTGTAGAGTCCAAGCCCTATGCGAGCTATACACCAGCCTTCCCGGGACCACCCTGGCTTGCGGGCGGAGACCTGTCCTATCTCTCTTCAGGGCTGGGATAGGCCCTCACTTCCTTTGGGTGAGGGCCACCAGGCTTTCTTCTGGGCCCATAGCTAATTGTTTTAAAATTTTTCAACTGCCCAGGGAAGACTCCTTAAATTATCTGGAGATAATTCAGTCTAGTGGGCCTGGCCTGGGAGTCAGATGCCAAGTGATGGACTTGTCTCTGGCCAAGTAGCAGGGCTGGGACAGTCATTCTTAGCTCCTGTCTCGCTGCCCACTGCTCTGCCTGCCAACTACGGCTACATTGTCCAAGTTACCTCGTCATCCCCTTGGCCACAAGCTGGGAATTTTGGCAACAACCAGCTCCCTCCTCTACCTGGAGAGCTCGTTCTCATCAGGGCAGAGAGGAGATGATGAGGGCAAGATTCAGGATGGTGCTCAACCGGGACGGCTGTGTGGCTCTGACCGCCACAGCAAGACTTCAAAGGAGATAGAAGAATGGGCACTGGGGCACTGTGGAGACTTCCTGGAGGAGGTGGGATTGGAACCCAGCAAGGTGGTCAGAGAGGCAGAGAGGTAGGACCAGTCTCAGCAAAGGGCCTCACTATCACCTGGGGGGAGGAGTGGGGTTCTTCCATCTCTGTCCAAACTTAGCTTCCCTGTGTCCTTATCACCTCTTCTTCCCTCAGCTCTGAGACTCCCTGGAGATTTGGAGGGAAGGCTTCTAATGGGTCCACTAAGTCCTGCCTCTTCCAGGTGACCAGGTGACCGGAGTCTACCCAGGAAATCACATAACGGAAATGTCAGTTAGTGGTGCCATTTCAGGCCCAATGTGCCAGTTGGTGTCTCTAACATCCCACCTGTCGGACCGGCCCTCCTGAACTGAGCTTTTGTGGAGAAAAAGCAAGCGAGCACCCAGGTGGCAGGAAGGGGTATATGGGACTGGGTGCCAACACCTGGTGTTTCACCCTCATGGGGTCATGACTTTGAACAAACCTGGTTTCCTGCCCTGTTCCCTGGCAGGTGGCCTCACTTTCTCCTTCTGTACAATACGGGATTGGCCTGACTGTTCTCTCTGTCACCTTGCCACCACAACATTCTATGACTCTTCTGTGAATGGCATTACACGTCTCAGTGAGGGTCTCAGCCCAGGTCCTGCTGAGGAGCCACAGGAGTGCGGAGCCCCAGGGAGGTGACTGACAGAGGGATGGTGCCTGCTGCATGTTAGTAAGATGACACTTGCAAACGCAACCACTTGCATAATTGGCTTCTTGTTTTATTAAAAGGCATGATTCTCTCCAGCCAATTCTCAAATGCCAGTTGGGGACTGAGCTTTGGAAGATATAGCGAGATTAACATTAACAAGAAAAGGACACATTTGGCACTCAGCAGGCCATGCGTGGGTGTGCCTTCCAGAGCCTCTGTGTGGGCCAAGTCAACCTGGAAACCAGTGTCTGCAGCTTCTCCACTTATTGGGTGGTCACCTGTATTTGTCTCAACACTGGCTTTTCCCACTGTAAGAAAAACTCAATCCCTGAAGCACCGTCTGCTGAAAAATCCCCTTTTACAGAAAAAACCAGTTGGCACTAGGAAAAATCCTGGCCTGCCAATTGATCTTCACTCAGTGAAATAAAATGATTGGAATGGGCCCAGTGATAAGCCAACAACATGTCCACAGTTGGTGCAGATGGAAAGGACCTAGTAGATTTGGGCTTGGAGGGTCCAAGTGATCAGACAGCAAGCCAAGAGCACAGGTGTCCATGGGCCAGCATATGGGGCCCCTGCTCTGTGGTTCTGTTCTGATGTGTTTGTTTCCTGGCTGAGGCATCTGCATGCAGTATGCCTCCTGGGTCTTGGGACCTGCACTGGGCACCGGAGGCCCGATTTCCCTCCTTGCTCTTCCTCCTGCTCTCTGGACCTCAGTTTCTGAAAAGTTAGGTAATCCCCAAGACCTCCCTAACTTCTGATACCAACTGTAAGTTTGTTTAGACATCCTCAAGACCACCCTTGTGGTTGGTGCTTTTCTACAAGGGCTTGCTGAACCGAGAGCAGCCAGTGTACTCGTGGTTACGGTTTTATTACAGCAAAGGATACAGGTTGGCTTCAGTGGCAGGAAGGTACATGGGGCGGGGCCAGGAGGGCTCTGAGTGTAGAACTCCTGACTGTCCTTTCCCATGGAGTTCTGTGCACGGCCCCTGCTTCTTCCAGCAATGATGAGTGACAGCACACACCAGAGGACTGCCAGCCAGAGCTCACCTGAGCCTTGGTGTCCAAAGACTTGGTTGTGACTTCATCACATAGACAAGGGTAGCTGCCCCTGTAAGTGACCTTAATGCCCAGCCCTTTCAAGGCTGTGCTGATGCCACGAGGCTCATGGCTCTCACCATAAATTGCATTGTTATAGACTAATGTGGCCCAATGCTCACAGGTCAATAAAGACATTTATCAAGCAGGACATTCACAGGAGCCAGGGGGCAAAGGCCAGACTCTCCTTGGAGAAGGTTAACCCTCTACTGACGTTTCCATCTGCACAATGTCAGGTTCGAACAAGATGGTTTCCTGGCTCCTTCAAGGTCCTAGGCTTGGCGTCTTGATCCTGCCTGTTGGACCTGGGTTTATCAACAACAGGATATGGAGAACAAACTTCCAGCCATCCAGCAAAATGCAATGTGAAACTATGCTAGGTTTCTATTCAAGTACATCCCATGTCACCTGTGGTATTGTGTTTGATTGGTTTCCTCCCACAGGTCATGGCTCTCCAGCCAGTTAAAAGCATTAGCTCTAAATCCTTTTCTGCTTCCCTGATCTTTGGTTCCAAACTCCCGGCATGGCCTGCTGCAGAACCCCGGCATGGAGGGAGGCCTGCTTCCTTCTTTCATGGTCAAGGTGAGGGAGAGCAGGGGAGGAAAGCCTGGCTCAGCCACAGCTGTCTCAGGGCTC
This sequence comes from Saccopteryx bilineata, assembly GCF_036850765.1. Classification (NCBI taxonomy): domain Eukaryota; kingdom Metazoa; phylum Chordata; class Mammalia; order Chiroptera; family Emballonuridae; genus Saccopteryx; species Saccopteryx bilineata. Next base: position 134,178,135 of record NC_089493.1, read on the forward strand.
CGCTTGCTGCAGACCAAAATCTGGTGTAAGCGCGCTCCCAGGAGTGCCCTGACAGTGGCAGCGCAGCCTCCTCACATCGCGAGCCTACAGCCCAGGGGCTGATTGGGATAGAACTAAAACAACACGGGCCTTTCAGTGATGCTTTGATTGCCTTCCTAGAACACTTCCTTCTAAGAGTGAAACATGTCCATTGGCAGTTGCTTTGTTTATCTGAGGACAGAAGAGAGACATTCTGGAACAAAAATTTCCACGCTGTTTCGGAGACGACCCTTCCAACCCCACACATTTTTAGGTAGTGCTTAAAACACTCAGCCACTCAGCAGGGCTATAAACACATAGCCCAAGTTTTGGTGTTGGCATTGCAGGCTGAATTGAGTCTTCACTCACCGCAGCGCACGTGATTCTGCATGTCTTGGTATTCGCTCCTTCCTCGCTGCCTTAAGCAAGTGTGCCGCCGTGTCTGCTTACCGCTCGCCAGCCCAGAGCTGAGCTCTTCCAGGAAGGAAGATGACTGTTCTCACCTAAGCCTGCTCCAGTAAAGCTAACAGAGTCACCCTCAGAACAGTCAGGCCTTCAAGGGGAGGATGTTCAGTCACAAGAGCAGGGCCCTCTCATCCTGATGCTGTTTGGCTTTACAAATCCAAATTTAAATGTATTGTTGAACAGTGTCGGAATGCCACGCACCCAAAAATTAAGCAAAGGGAATTTTGAGATTTTTTTTTTTTTTTGGCCTCTTCAAGCTGAGGCAAGTACTTCAAGTAGTTCAACACTTAGATCTTAAATGGTTTCCTTGCTGTAAATGCTGTTACAGTGTAAGAAACTTCCATTTTCCATTAGTCACTTGGTGGGACTTGGAATAAGAACTACAGTAAGTTAAAATCTCACGTTGTAGGTTTCACCTGGCCAGCCTTCTGTGTCACTGGAGCCCTCCCGTGTGCTCTGGGTCCTCCCAGGAAGGGGTGGGGAAAGGGCCATGGGGAAGCAGACAGAGTTTTCAGGGACTAGTGTAGAATTTGAATTATGGGATTATGTTTTAATAAACTACACTGTTGTTTTTATTCTGTTTTAGTTTAGTCTACTATAACTAACTACCCTAGGCTAGGTGGCTCAAACAACAAACATTTATTTCTCACAGTAGAGGCTGGACGTCCAAGGTCAAGGTGCCAGTGACCCTATGTCTGATGAGGGCCCACTTCCTAGTTTATAGATGACCATCTTCTTGTTTTCTCATGTGACAGAGAAAAGAGAAGAAGGAAGTTCTCATGCTTCTTATAAGGGCACTAATCCCTCATGACCTCATTGTCTCTCAAAGGCTCCACCTTCAAATACTATCACATCAGGGTTAGGATTTGAACATATGAATTTTGTGGGTGGGATACAATAATTTGGTCCATAACAGTCAATAAATGTTTACTGAAGATCTGCTATCTTCAATATAAGACAATAATGTGTATTCGTGACTGTGCCAAGCACTAGGGATAGAGTGGTGACCATGTCAGACAATGTCCTTTGTCCTTGAGTTGTTTATATTTGAGTAGATTGTGACAGAAAATAAACCCTTGAACAGATGAAAAGCTGGTGGCCAAGGCCAGGCAGGTTCACATTGAGTCTGGGCAGACAGTAGAGGAACTGAGGAGCCTTGGCAGTGGAGGACAAGGGATCAGGAAAACCGCCCCTAATGGTGGCGGCTGAGAGAATCAGGGAACCGCACCTCACAGTGGCGGGAGATCAATCTTGGAATATTGCCCCCGAGGGAAAGCACCCATAGTTTTTCATAGAGATACACACGTGGCTTTCCCCACAACAGACAAGCATGATAAATGATTTATCTGTTTAAAAGACTTTAAAGGAATGTAAGTAGGGTGATGTTTCGGAGGGCTTCATGGTGAGGATATCTTGGGATGGCCTCTGTGGGGAGATGATGATGTGAGTTGAGAGCTGAATGTTGAGAAGGAGAGAGCCATGCAAACATCTGGAGAAACGGTGATCCAAGACAAGCCTCAGCATGTGCCAAGTCCCTGAGGCTGGAAGGAGTTTGGCATGCTCGAGGACAAAAAGGTCACTATGGTTGATGCATTGGAAATGAAGTGAAGGGTGCTGGGAGGTGAGATCAGGGAAGGGGCCAGGAGCCTAGGCCAGTGGGGCTGGTAGACCAGGGTGAGGAGTCTGGGTTGTCCATGAAGGTAACGTAAGAGTGAAGGACAGGTCCCTGTCTGCTAGGGGTAGGAGAGGATCTGAGGGCTGGTCATCCCTTGATGTGGCCCCGCCTGAGTCTGTGGGACATGAACTTCACAGGCTATGCGGTACTAATGCAGACAGTGCGTGTTAATACCCACAGCCCTGGTTCAACCTTTTCAGCACTGGATGTTCTGATTAACTGGCCAATCTTCCTCCTCAGCACATGTGGAAGACACTTCAGGAGAAAGTTGAAATGGCCAGCCCATCTAATAAGAGAATATTGAAAAGGTCACAGCAGTACAGCAGAGTCCTCCAACCTACAAATCACAGAGAGTGTCTGCTCAGATAACTCATCCTCCTGACAAATCAAGGAGCAAGGACTGAAGACTGCACAGCTGATCAGGCTCATCAGAAATCAGAGAGCCAAGGAGAAATCGATAGGACAACACTGCTGCCCCATTCAGGGAGTCAGGACAAGGGTGCCGATTAACAAATCAGCAGATGGTGGGTTTGCTGCCCTCTAGTGGCCAGTGAAATGACAGCAGTGTTTGGATTGAGCTTGAAGTCCCAAGGGAGCCTGGTACCTGTCCTGCCCCTGGAGGGAGGCCCTGTCTTGGGGTCCTCCCAGGCCAGTAGTTCAGCCAGAGGCCTTTTCTGTTTTTCCAAAAAAGTATTAAAAAACACTTTTTCCTAAACCATGGTTAAATAAAACATTTGCCATTAAAATCCCTGGAGTTCTTTTTTCTCCACTAAGTATTTTTTAGAAATTAGCTTTTGTCATGACCAGCCTTTGGAAAAAGGAGTGAGCAAGAACATAACAAACTCAGGCTCCTCATAAAACAAGGACAGATTTATGGCTTCATTTATTACAGAGTTCCACAAACAATGTTCAAGAAAAATTACTGATTTAATTAAAGACCATACAATTAACCTCTGTGTTAATTGCCAGAGACTTCACGGGCCTATCTGCACCTATGAGGCCATGGCCGCCAACAATTTTAATAGATCAGCCAGCCAAGCCAGATTGAAATGGAAAACTCACCTTAAAAAAAAAAAATCTGAGAAGATTAAGAGAGAGATGAACCTCACAAACGGCTCTGATAAAGCCACGATAAAGAACATGAGAGCTGAAAGGGAGAACGGGATGCAGACACATTTTTTCAAATGTAGGCACAAGGATTTCAGTGGGTTTTAGAGATAAGGGGACCTGACATTTTGAGAACAGTTGATTAAAAGCTCATTTTCACTGGGGGTTGAGCACAAAAATCCATGGTGTAAAATTGAAATTCTAAATGCTTAGAGAAGACTAAAAGATTTACTGCCACAGATTCAATTAAGTGGCTAAAAAAATGTACCATCTCTTTCAGGACTCATTTGAGCACCTGCCTCATAACTGCACAATTTCCCAAACGCTGTCTGCTAACATGCGTCGGGAGGGCGGCTCCGGCAGGCAGGCCCTGGAGGCTTGGTTACAGGACATTAAATCAAGACTCAGCAGGAGGGAGAGGCCCTAGCACAGGGAAGCCCCTCCAAGTTATCCCTTTGAGGCCCAACCGCCACCAAGATTGAGACACTCCTTGTCCCTCAGGGGTCGCGGGTCTTGAGACAATAGGTCTCACTAGTGACCCCCACAGCCACAGAACCTGGCTTCAGAGGCTAAGAACAGACCAGGACTTGTCTTCTCAGAAACAGAGCCTAGCTCAGGACATCCCCACTGGGCAATGATGGGACCGTCCACCCCACAGACACACTTACTTTCATATTTCTGAGCTGTCAATCTGCCTGCTGATTCTGGATATTGTGTGTGTATGCGCCTTGGCCATGCTGTTCAGTAGGAAGGGGTTACTTAAAGATCTTTTCCTAACAGCATAGTTAAGACCCACAGGTGGTCCAAATCAGCAGGAAGGCTGGTGAGTTATTGCAAAGTGGCTTCTGTACTGCTGTCTGTGAATTAACCCAGCATAGAAACAATTGTTAGCTCAGTGAGAGGTGGTCTCAGTGACAAGGGCCTGCACAAAGCTGTGAGCGCTGATGGGGGGTGTGGAGTAGGGTGGACAGCCCTCATTTCAGGCCACCCTGGGTGTGTGAGCATGCAGGCTAGTGAGTGGCACTCATTCCTGCAGGCTGTGGCCTCAGTTCTGAAAGGCTCCTCGGCCCATAACCCACATGTTTCCTGGCTACAGTGCCCAGTACACTAGCTGGAGGTCCAGGGACACCTGGCCTTGCCTCCTACAAGGATGCTAAAGGCTGTTGTTCGAAAAGAGAGGGCAAGGGAGGTGAAATGGAAGCATAGTTAATATACACTGCTCACAAAAATTAGGGGATATTTCAAAATGAATATGAAGCAATAAAATATCCTCAAATTTTTGTGAGCAGTGTAGTTAAAGACTTCAGTGTATAGACCATAGGAATTTGGGACTGCTGCCAGGGGCCCGCTGGCTGCTGTGATCACAGACTGCCCTGGGGTCTGAGCTCAGGGGGAACGCATGGTGAGAGGGAGGTAGACGAAGGGAAGTCATCTAGGATGGGAATTTCCAGGGCTTCTGGGGAGAGCAAGGCTTGAAGGAGGCTTCACTGGATGACCCGCATTGCCTTCTGGACCCCAAAGGGGCTTTCCAGAACACTCCACCCTGTATCACACCCCAGCCATCGCAGCACAGAGACTGCCTCCAAGAGTCTTGTGCCTGGCACTGCCACCCCCAACCACAGATAAGGGTTATAAAATATACAGTAACTAGGGTTAATACTTACCTGGCAGGGGAGATACCATGATCACAAGAAATAGCTGCTGAGGAAAAGAGAGAAGAGGAGGTGGCTGGAGGTGTCACAGCAGGAGGCGTGAAGAACATCACACCACAGAAGGGCTGCAGCCTGAAATTGCCCCCTGTGCCCAGCTTTCGCCCCAGACTTGTTCTATTTCCCATACTTGAGACCCGCACTTTCCAATTTGGAGAGGAAAGGGCCATCCTTTCATGCATGTGCACACAGCCGGCCCAGAGCCTTCAGTGCCTGGACCCATCAGAGACCCCTGAAGGCCTATGCAGTGACCCCCACCCCCCACCCCGTGCCTGCTGAGCAGGCACTCAGGCAATGCGTGTCAGGGAGAACTAACAAACTCTCAAGTGAACAAACAATGGCATCCCACAGCCAAGCCTGCAAGCGCTGCTTCTCTGTTTCACATCCAGTGCCCAGCTTTTTGTAACATGTTATTTGTAATGCCCCCTTTGTAACTCTGAAGTGAAAATGATCGATAGTAGAATCTACTTACACATCATTTCAAGGTAGGATGCCCTAATTGAAGTATAAATGAGAAATACAAGGAGAGTAATCTGTAGTAAAATACCATATTTTTTGCTCCATAAGATGCACTTTTTCCCCCCAAAGGTGGAGGGGGAAATGCCCATGCATCTTATGGAGCAAAAAATATTGTATTTTATTAAATATTTTAACACACCATTTGGTTCAGAATATTTTTTCTTATTTTCCTCCTTAAAACCCTAGGTGCGTCTTATGGTCAGGTGCGTCTTATGCAGCAAAAAATACTGTACTATGTGTTTCAATAGGTGGGTGCCCATGCAAGGCCAGGACAGGCTCCCAGTGAGGAGGCCAGACGCCGGCATGAAAGCAGCCGTGACAAATGCAACTGACTCAGGTGGCAGGTGCAAGAATTGGCAACTCAGGCCACAAACAACCGGTTGCACTGGCAATGAGCTGGGGAAAGGCTTTTGAAAGAGTTCTGAATAAAACAATGTATACTCTTCCCTTGGTTTGCATAGTAATTGTATCCCAAACCCCCAATATGTTAAAACCATACACAAGATACACCGAATTTATATATAACCAGAGTGAGGTTCTAGGCTCAAATAATTATGAAGATGTTTTCACCACCATGGTGTCCAATGAGACATTCAAAGAAATGAAGAATTATGGCAATTCATTATTGTGAAGAACTATGTACAATGCAGACTGTCTGGCATCCCTGATCCTTGCTCCTTCAATGCTAACAGTCACCTTAGTCCATGCACCACACCCCCAGTCATTGTAACAACAGAGAATTCTCCTGTGATTTCCAGAAAAACTGCTAGGAGGCAGTCTGGCCCCATTTAGAACCACTGTTGGTAGAAGAAACTTGGCATGTGACAGCCCCCAGGAATGGCCTCATGGCTGCCTGAGTACACATCCCAAGCCCCAGAGGTTGCAGGGAACATTTTTGTGGTGCATGGAGACATTTAGGAGCAAAAGCAGGAAGCCCTACAAGAGAAACCTATGAATTTTGGCACAGGCGTATGGGTCTGGTGTTCTGTAGATTCTTGGGCAGAGAACAATGAAATGAGTCTCTTGAAGCCTGAAGACCGCAGTTGGAAAAGAGGAGAAAAATAGGAGCTCCAGTAGGAGCGAAGGATCCACTAGGAGTGCCCCTGCTGTTGTAGAAGGGACAGCACATATCAAAAGAGAGGATGCTTCTTAATTATAGTAGTAAATACAAAGAATTATTGTAATCAACTGTTAATCTCAAAACATCAGATAAAGGATTGGAGGTAAGGGGCTCCCATTCCCAATGTGGTTTTCACATAGACACAATGCTTTTCATCCAGTTATTAGAAAAGTCTAGAAAGAAGCCAGCACTGTATGGCTGGAATGTGAGCCCCTCCTTGGAAAATTCATTGAATGAGAAGAGGTCAGGAGGCATGTTTCAGACTCATTCTTAGTTGTAAGGGCTCAGAAAAAGTTAACCTGATGTTCTGCTTACCCTGAGTCATTTTACTCATTTCTAAAATTCATTTCTTTTTTTAGAGCAAGAATTTTGAGGTTTATAAACTCCAAGGAGAGAAAAAAAGTTAATACACAATTGTGTTATTGTGATTGAACGGTTTTATTCTCAAAGATTTAATTCCCCAAATGTAGCTTTAGGGGGGGAAATGCTGCACAAGGTAAGGTGGCAATTAAACTGCCTGTGCTGGGGAGCATGACTCGCGTGAGAATTGGGAAATGTTAATGGAGCCTGCCACCCCCCACCCCCCCAGTTCTCAGGAGTGATGACAGGGACTTTATATAGTATTTTTGAAGGGCAAATGCACTGCTGCTCTTAAAACTGCCTAAAATTTGAAAACATTTTCTCTTCTTTGAGCTTATTTTTATTTCTACCAAGCATAATTGTATGACTTAAAGAAAAGTTTGCTTATCTCTTATTTCCCTCAAGCTGTAATCACATCAACAGGAACCATCCCACTGGGATGTTATTGCCTATCTCTTGCTTCCTGTCCCAGCCTGTGAGACATAGTGAGTTTAAAGAATGCTCACAAAGAAGGAAAGCCTGTTTATTGCAAAAAAGTTTTTATTGCCAAAAAAAAATAAACTCTAAGAGACATTAACAGCAATGTTTCTGTTTTTTAACTTCAGATGGGAAGGGAGCATATTTTCAGATTTAGATTTTTCAAAAGGATTGTTGGACCAAAACACATTTTCATGCGTTAATGTCAGAGCTTGGAGCCAGCTTTGAATTAAACAATGAAGCCTTTCTTTCTTACCAGAAAACAGGTTTTAAAAGGTCAAGCAACAGCTAGGTGCTTGCAGGGGGCAAATCACCAAAGTTCTTTTTAAGACTTTGAAAAAAAAAAAGTGAAGAGAATATTGTACTTGTAGTGTGTGGTGTAGGTGGATGATTGGGTGTGCAGAGCATGCGCCCCGAAGCCCTGGCATGGTGGAGGAGGCAACCTCCCGGCCCAGCCTCTGTCCGTAGTGAAGACTGGCTGTTTCTTGGGTAGCACTGCAGGAAAGCTGCTCTTCTTGGAACCTACCTGGAGGCCTAGCTCTGCCTCTGCCAGGGACATGGAGAGTCAGGGAGAGTTCTTTTCCACCTGTCCTGCTGTCTCCAGTTCTGTAGCCAGCATGAAAGCAGAGAGGGAAAGGGTCCCAAGTCAGAGCTGTAATGGAGCCAAAGAATAGTAAAGGAAGTACTGTGAATCCTGTGAACAGCAGAGAGGGCGGGCTTTCATGAAGCAAATACACTCTAAATTTTTAAGAATCTAAACATTAATATTCCTATTCATAAGTGGCTGAATTCAGGGATTTGTGACAAACACACAAATGCACTTGTGTCACTACCATACCAATAAAGATACAGAATGTCTCCATCACCCCAGTAACGTTTTCCTGTGGCTTTTCCCTGCCTGTCACCCCCTCTACTGGGACAATTGCTAATCTGATCTCTGTCATTATAGCTTAAATTTGCCTATTCCAACTCCTTATAAGTATGATCACATAGTATGTACTTTCTTGTGTCTGGTTTCTTTCACTCAGCTGACTATTTTAGAGTCATCACATTTATTCATCAGTGCCCTACTCAGTCTTTAAATAGCCATATTTCACTGTGGAAATATCATGAAAACACTAGACATGGTCTCTCCCTTCTTGAAGCTTACATGTACCTCCTGACCTGGCTTTTCTGCCACCAGCACTCTGTCCCAAGGAAACTATCGTAACAGTACAGAAAAGCTCAGGTGGCAGCATGACCCGTATTAGTGGGAGAAGCTTACAGAACAGCCAGCAGGGACTCAGCCACCTATGGTGGAGGGAAGCAGACTCCTACCATGTTGTTACCAATCCTGCTGTAGCTGGAAGAGAGAGTGACACAAGGAATTGTTGGCAAATGGTTAGGGGCAAAAAACTTACGGGCCAGGGTGTTCGGGATGATCCCCATGAGAATTTCCATGTATCTAACTAGCTGGATTCACTCTGTGTGTTGGGATCACAGGGGACTTGTTTCCTTTTCAGAATCTTGTCTTCAGGGCATGTGTGTCATTTTATAATGAGGAAAAGCATTTCGTAAAGTAGAAGCATACTGAGAAATTCTTTCATCTGAAGAAAGGCCTTGAAAACATTTGCAAATCCATCAGCCTGGCAGGCTTGACCTCAAAGAATAGGAACCAGGACAGGCCAAACCCTAAGAAGGGACAAACCCCAGCTGGACAGGTGCCCTCACCCAAGTGAAGCCACAGTGTCCAGGCACAGCCTCAGGGGGGCGGCCCTCGGCACAGCAGGCCCGGGCCCCCTCCGCCTCCCTACGCAGGGCTGCTGTTGTCTTTGCTGTCGGAGTCCAGCCCCACAGCTTGGTTCTGGGGAGAATGACACGTGTAGCCGTAGGAGCTGATGGGTTGACTTGGGCAGAATGATGTTCCCCACCAAAAGTATTCACATCCTAATCCCCTCACTTGGCAAAGGGAACTATGCAGATACAATCACTTAAGGCTCTCGAGATGGGTGAGTATCCAAATGGACCCAACGTTGTCCAGGGGTCCTTGTAAGTGAAAGAGGAATAGAGAAGGTTCAACCCTTTAATTTCAGTCCAGTAAGCCCATTGGGACTTCTGACTTCCAGAACTGTAAGATGATATATATTTGTGTTGTTTTTAGTTGCTAAGTCTGTGGAAATCAGTAGAACAGCCACAGGAAACCACTGAAGGCCCCCACATCGCCCTGAGACAGAAGGCCAGGGTATGAGGCGTGTCCCGTGGGGGCTGCAGTAGGCCAGGCAGGCAAGAGGTGGCTCCGTCACCGCATATTTGCTGAACTGTGCTGACAGGTGGGCTGGTGGCTGGTGCTGAGGGAACTCCAAGCCGAGTCTGGGCTGACTGGTCACCCTGCGTGCGCGCTGGCCCGCACATGGCCAGTAGCAGGAGTGGACTGAGAAGATGGATCAAGATGGCCCAGAGACGCGGGGTGGCCCCACCACTCTTTTCCTTCGGTTACCTGCTTCTGCCTCATCCTGGGGGTGCTAGCGAATGAGGCCCAAAGAAGCAAATCTTCAGAGAAGAGCCGAGCCAGAAACTCTGCTGAGGAAGCTGAATCTGGAGCCTGTGGAGGCAAGGAGAGGGCCCTGTGGTTGGGGACGGCAGCCTGCTTGGGGTTAGGGTGTTTGGGGGACTAAGTCCAAGGGAAAAATACATTTTTTAAATTTTATGTATTGCCTTTACAGAGTGAGAGACAGAGGCTACAATCTGCTACTGTATGTGCCCTCACGGGGATCAAACCCACACCTTTGTGTCTCAGGACAGTGCTCTAACCAATGGAGCCAACCGGCCAGGGCAGGGAAGAATTCATTTTTGCTTAACAAGGGATGATGTCAGAGTTTGAAGCCTTAGCTAAAATCAGCACCTTCTGAACTGCATTCTATGAAATAGACCAGAATGGGCCCAGCTGGAAATGAGTTAGCCTGGCTCCCACCTTGCTTGCATATTGCCAGTCATTATTTGTATGATTATTTGTGCATATCTAGGACACAGGTACTGAGGCCCCAGGCAGGAGAAAGGGCAGAGCAGATGCCCTGCCAATGGGTACCTGGTGTAGAGCAGTCAGATGACAAACAGGGAGCTCTGATGGGGAAGGGCAGGACATCGGGACAGCAGGCACTCGAAGGAAGTGGAAACTCCCAAAGCCATCCTCTTTGCTCGTCTTGGTCCTGGTCTGTGGTGGCAGTGCCAATCTCAGACACACCGTGCTCCTTCCTCCCCTGGCACCAGAGACCTGGTCTGGCTGTGCTAACCAGCGGCTGTGGGTCCCTGACCACGGTCTGCCCACCGGCCCCCATGGGCCCCAGCTCCACCCTCCTACCTCTGGGTTTCTCAGGCTCCAGGGTCAGTGCAGCTTTAGCTGGGCTCTGCGCCCCACTTCCTTTCTGGACTGTAAAACCAACCTGAAATTGAAAAAAAAAATTTAAGTATAACTGAATGCACTTTAGGATGAACTGTTACAGGCAAGAGGCTGTATGATGTGTCCTAGAGAGTCTCATTTGCATGCATGGCATCCTCATAAAAGTCCCAGAGGAAAATTCCAGGGAGGACTTTCTGAAAAGATTCTATGAGCCTGAAGAGCCCCGTGAGGCCAGCCAGGAGGCTGACCCAGGGTAGCCATGCCCGGACCCATGACTGTGGCTCCTCACTGCTCCTCTCTCTAGGTTTCCAGTCTTATATTGTCCCCTGCACTTGCTTTCACAACATGGCTTCTGGTCTCCTGCTGCCCAGTCACCACCATTTCCCCAGTGCAGACTCGCCCACTGGCCTCTCTAGCACCTGTTCCCACTAGAGAAGGTTGATAAGTCTCCTGATGTGTGCTGCAGGGTCTCCAACCTCTCCTCTCTAGCCTGACCTCTCCCCATGAGAGGCAGCAGGACCTCAGGTCAGAGCCCTAGCTCTCCAGGACATGCTTTTTCCACCGAAATGGTATGTGCACCCCCTCAGTACCTCCTCCTGGAGGTCCTCCTAGACCACATCCCCAAATCTAGGTTTAGTGTCCTACCTGGCCCACAGGGCCTGGGGCGGCTAGTGACCCAGCTGTGTCCCCAGGGCCTGGCACATAGTAGACACACTGTATATATTGTGGTTGAATCTGTGGTAAATAAGAATTATTTTGCAGTGTAAATAACCCACCCCAACATGTATGCTTTGCAAGACTTTGCTTTTAATTTTGAGGACTTTTTATAGCAGGGGCCCATGACTCTGAAGGTCCTTGAGACCCAGGCCTCCATGCTCCTATGAAAGGCCCTAGGAGTCTTCCCCTTAAAAGATAAAATGCCACCTGTACCAGTGTTGCCTGAGAGGCATGGATACCACCTCACTGCAGCAGACAGTCTGGGCTGACGACAGTCCATTCCCGAGGGCTTCCTCCCACAGGACTGGCCTCAGCTGCAGGTGTTGGTTTCAAGGCCCCAGAGTGGAGAGGAGACCTCTGAGCAGCACAAGAAAGGCAACATTGAGGCTGAAATAAAAAATTAGAAACCCGGCCCTGGCCGGTTGGCTCAGCGGTAGAGCGTCGGCCTGGCATGTGGGGGACCCGGGTTCGATTCCCGGCCAGGGCACATAGGAGAAGCGCCCATTTGCTTCTCCACCCCACCCCACTCCTTCCTCTCTGTCTCTCTCTTCCCCTCCTGCAGCTGAGGCTCCATTGGAGCAAAGATGGCCCGGGCGCTGGGGATGGCTCCTTGGCCTCTGCCCCAGGCGCTAGAGTGGCTCTGGTCGCCGCAGAGCGACGCCCCGGAGGGGCAGAGCATTGCCCCCTGGTGGGCAGAGTGTTGCCCTGGTGGGCTTGCTGGGTGGATCCTGGTTGGGCGCATGCAGGAGTCTGTCTGACTGTCTCTCCCCATTTCCAGCTTCAGAAAAATACAAAAAAAAAAAAAAATTAGAAACCCTTTAGTGGCCATTACAACCTAAGTAGCTGGAGGATTTATTTGCCACCTTCTTTTATTGCTAAATTTGGCTTTGCTAATGCTGGTTCTGAGTTTCCACTAGAGCCTGGCATGCCTCCTGAGCCCAAAGAATGATTCAGTAATATTTAATTTAGTTTTATGCTAAGTGTTGCTTGTTTTCTCTCTTCAAAACTTGATAAGCCATCTGGGAATATCTGTTCACTAGAATGCTCAGGTGTCTAGGGCATTAGCTCTCTCACTATTCTGGGTAACCAGTCTCTGCAGGCTGCTGCCCCTGTGACTGTGCATTGTGTATTTATTGCCACTCTTTTCACATGCAGACTACTTACTAACAGCTGCTCAGGACCCATGAAGTCTACACCACAGCCAGAGGCTGCTGCTGACAGGGGTCTTCCCAAATTCTATCAGCAGTGGCCAGAGCCTGGCAGGAGCCAGTGAGGCACAGGGCAGGCCTGGAGCCCAAGCCAGCATGGTGCTGACATTCCCCTGCCCATGCACCCACATTGCTCCATCACTTACCTGCTGTCAGTCTGTTCACCCTTTGGTGGAAAAATAGTGCTCCTGGGGCTACAGGTTTGATGCAGGGAACAGGAGATCCGGATGGGCACTGCCTGAGCATGAAAAGGTTGTCACAAAGCACAAGGCCATCGGCTAGTGCCACACCGACTCAGTTATATCAGTGTTTGTCGGTGGTCTCATGGATCACCTGCCCAGTGCCCAGCCCTTTGCAGGCCCACCATCTGGGGACCATCTTGGCCCACTGGAGGCATGAGTCCAGTCTCCATGCACAGGAGTGTACATGGCCTCACTGGGGATGTAAAATAATTTCATACCCTGTGGCAACCAGCAGGGCCAGGCGCTGGGTGACAACAGGGCTGCTGGGGACAAAAGGCAGAGACCAGGACCCAGGCCATCAGGCCCCCGTGATGTCCTCTCCATCTCAAAACTTCAGTGTACACTCAGCCATGAGGGCTGAGCTGGGATCCTCCCAGGTCTCCCCAATAGATCCTCCCCTATTCTGAAAACATGTAAATGCTCCCAAAAGGGAGCCCTATTTCAGAATAGCTGTTTGTATCCCCACTTCAACAACAGAGATTTCCTCTCCCTTATTCCACAGCCAACGGGGTATGTCATCTGGCTTCTCTCTTTTGCCCCTTCAGTCCAGGAGAGGCTTACAAACTTCCCACAGTATCTTTTTCCCCCTACTATCATTTCTCTCGATCCTTAGGATAGTCTTGGATACAGAAGTCATTTTAGAGATGGCCAAACTAAGCTTAGTTCTGAGAGGGTGAGTGACCTACCTGTGAACATACTGCAAGAGCAGAGACCAGAGCAGACCCAGCCTCCCCACAGTGCAGAACAGCAGGTGTTTTCACAGGTCCACTCCCACTCAGTGGCACTGGCTGACCTTCAGCAGGAGGAGAGCCACGAAGGACAGTGCCTCCAGCACCACCCGGCATATCTCAGGTTCCTGCTGCTGCTTAAAAGAACTGAACTTCAAAAGTACCATGTATTGATAAAACCCAAGGCCTGGTGGCGAGCAAAGTGTCAGCAGGCAGAATCTTTCTCCTGCTTCTGCAGTTGTCATTTAAGATATGCTGCGCAAAAGCATGCCCATGCATTGTGTGGGTACAGCTCCAAACAGTCTCCACTGTAACACTGTCAGGTGACAACTTTAAGAAAACAAACAAACAAACAAACAAACTTGACCCTGGCTGGTTGACACAGCGGTAGAGCATTAGCCTGGCATGCAGGAGTCCCAGGTTCGATTCCCAGTCAGGGCACACAGGAGAAGCACCCATCTACTTCTCTACCTCTCCCCCTCTCCTTCCTCTCAGTCTCTCTCTTCCCCTCCCGCAGCCAAGGTTCCTTTGGAGCAAACTTGGCCCCGGGTGCTGAGGATGGTTCCATGGCCTCTGCCTCAGGCACTAGAATGGCTCCAGTTGCAATGAAGCAACAGCCCAGATGGGCAGAGCATCACCCCTGGTGGGCATGCTGGGTGGATCCTGGTTGGGTGCATGCGGGAGTCTGTCTCTCTGCCTCCCCGTTTCTCACTTCAGAAAAATACAAAAGAAAAAAAATACAGTTTCCAGAAAGTGTTGATCTGTCATTGTATGGCTCCACTTGCTCCCTACCCCACTCCATTAGGCATTGGTCCCTCAAGATATCTGTGCAGCACTCATTCTCACTCCGCATTGTTGAACTTGAGAAATGATGCCCCATACTTCCACCAGTCCCCAGGAGCAGAAGAGCCTGCCTCCTTGGGGATGTGAAAGGGGGCCCTTGTGCACCCCGTCAGCCTGAGGAGCAGTCTGGCTCTAGTCTAACTGCAGACCTTCGCATCCCCAAGGAGGCAGGCTCTTCCTCTGCAAAGGGGTTATTTGTCACCAAAAATTATCTCCAAGTAACAAAAAAGTTCCCAGTGGCTCCTCCCACAGACCAGGGTTCAGTCATGGTGCACTTCATCATTTGGCTGTGAATAACATATATAAAGCATAAGAACATAAACACCAAACACTGAGCTCACCAGAATATACCGTAATATACAGGGTTGGCAAAAGTAGGTTTACAGTTGTGAGTACCTGAACACAGAGTTTATTCTTCTGTTTGGGGAGAGGGAGTGGGGAGTTGTAAATATTTATTTATATTTTTTTCCAGTTTTATTTTTTTCTTATTTTATTGCATTTTTTTGCAGTGACATTAGTTACTAAAATTATATCTCTTCCAGGTATATGTATAGTTATATATTATATCATCTGTATATTATATTATGTGTTCATACCCACACCCCTCAAGTCACGTCTCCTATCACCATTTGGTCTGCCTGTATCCTCTTCTACTTCTCCCACCCCCTTTCCCTCTAGTAATCACAATACTGCTGTTTGTTTCTGAGGGTTTTTTTTTCTTAATCCCTTCACCTTTTTCACCCAGCCCCCCTCTCTCTGACAGCTGTCAGTCTGTTCTCTATCTATGAGTCTGTTTCTATTTTGTTTGTTACTTTATTTTGTTCTTTAGATTCCACATATGAGTGAAATCATATGGTACCTGTCTTTCTCTGACTGGCTTATTTTACTTGACACCATACTCTCCAGATCCATCCATACTGTTGCAAAGGTACGATATCCTTCTTTTTATGGCTGCGTAGTATTCCATTGTGTAAATGTGCCACAGCTTTGTTATTCACTCATCTATTGATGGGTATCTGGGCTGCTTCCAAATCTTGGCTATTATACATAATGTTGTAATAAACATAGGGTGCATATATTCTTTCAAATTACAGTTTCAGGTTTCCTTGGATGCAGTCTTGGAGTGGGATCTCTGGGTCATATGGCAGTTCCATTTTTAACTGTCAGGTCTCTCCATGCTGCTTTCCACAGTGGTTGCACCAACCCACAAACCGTGCACGAGTGTTCCCTTTTCTCTACATTCTCACCAGCACATGTTGTTTGCTTTTGTTGATAATAGCCGTTCTGATGGATGTGAAGTGATATCTCATTAATTTGCATTTTTTTTGATGATTAGTGATGTTGAACATCTTTTCATGTGTCTGATGGCCATTTGTATGTTCTCTTTGGAGAAGTGTCTAGTCAGGTCCTTTGCTCATTTCTTAGTTGGATTCTTTGTTGTTGTTTTTGGTGTTGAGTATTATAAGTTCTTTATAAATTTTGGCTATTAAGCCCTTATCAGATATATAATTGGCAAATATGTTCTACCATTCAGTGATGGTTTTATTATGGTTCCTTTTGCTGTGCAAAAACTTCTTAGTTTGATATAGTCCCATTTGTTTATCTTTTCTCATTTCCCTTGCCCAAATAGATATATCAGAAAAAAACAATGCTATGAGAAATGTAGAGATTTTAGTACCTCTTTTTCCTTCTAGAATTTTTATGGTTTCGAGTATAATATTTAAGTATTTAATACATTTTGAGTGTATTCTTGTGTATGGTATAAGAAGGGGTCCAGTTTAGTTTTTGGGTTTTATTTTTGTTGGTTTTTTGCACATATTTTCCCAACACCATTTACTGAATAGACTATCTTTAGCCCATTATATCTTTTTGCTTCCTTCACCAAATATCTATTGGCTATAGAGGTGTGGGTTTATTTCTGGGCTCCTTATCCTGTTCCATGATCTGTATGTCTGCTTTTATGCCATTATCATGCTATTTCAATTAATATGACATTGTAGTATAGTGTGAAATCAGATAGTATGATTTCTACAATTTTGTTCTTCCTCAAAATTGCTGTGGCTATTTAGTATACTTTCTTCAATTTCTTTCTTTCTTATCTTATAATTTTTCAAGTACAGGTCTTTTACATCCTTGGTTAAATTCATTCCTAGGTATTTTATTATTTTTGAAATAATTATGAATGGTATTATTTCCTTGGTTTTCCTTTCTGATAATTTATTATTGGTGCACAAAAATGCAAATGATTTCTACATATTTATTTTGTATTCTGCTACTTTACTGAATTCATTTATCAGTTCTAGTAGTTTTTTGGTGGAGTCTTTATGGTTCTCAATATACAGTATCATGTCATCTGCAAATAATGACAGTTTACTTCTGTCTTTCCAATATGGATGCTATTTATTTATTTATTTTTGTCTGAGTGCTGTGGCTAGGACTTCTAGTACTATGTTGAATAAGAGTGGTGAAAGAAGACATTCCTGTCTTGTTCCAGATCTTAAGAGAAATGTTTGTAGTCTTTGACTATTGAAAATGATGTTGGTTGTAGGTTTGTCACATATGGCCTTTTTTTATGTTGAGATATATTCCTTTTATTCTTACTTTGCTGAGAGTTTTTATCATAAATAGGTGCTGGATTTTATCAAATGCTTTTTCTGTATCTATTGATATGATCATGTGGTTTTTTTACTCTCCATTTCTTTATTTAATGTATCATGTAATATTTGCGGATGTTGTACCAACCTTGCATCCCCAGAATAAATCCTATTTGATCATGGTGTATGATTTTTTTCATGTATTGCTGGATCTGGCTTGCTAATATTTTGCTGAGGAGTTTAGTATCTGTGTTCATCAGGAATATTGCCTCAAATTTTCTTTGTAGTGCCTGTATCTGGTTTTGGAGTTAGGATAATGCTGGCCTTAGGAGTCTTTCCTCCTCTTGAATTTTTTGGAAGTTTAAGAAGGGCAGGTTAGTTTGTCTTAAATATTTGGTAAAATATTAAATTCACCTGTGAAGCCATCTGGTCTAGGACTTCTATTTGTTGGGAGTTTTTTTTATTATTATTACTGTTTTTATTTCACTGGCTGTAATCTGTCTATTCAGATTTTCTGATTCTTCCTGATTCCATTTTGGAAAATTGTATGTCTAGGAATTTATCCATTTCTTCCAGATTGTCCAATATTTTGAAATACAGTTGTTTGTAATATTTTCTTAGAGCCCTTTGCATTTCTTTGGTGTCACTTATTCTCTTTTCTGATTTTATTTCTTGGGGTCCTCTTTTTTTCTAGATGAGTCTGGTTAAAGGTTCATCAATTTTGTTTATTTTTTCAAAGAACCAGCTCTTGTTTTCATTGATCTTATGTAGGGTGTTTTAGACTCTATTTCATTTATTTCCTCTCTGATTTTTATTATTTCCTTCCTTCTACTCACTCTGGTTTTTGTTTGTTGGTCTTTTTCAAGTTCCTTAAAATGCAAAGTTATATTGTTTATTTGAGATTTTTCTTGTTTCTTGAGACAGTGCTATAATGCTATGAAATTCCCTCTTAGGACTGTTTTCACTATGTCCCATAGATTTGGGGTTGTTAAGTTCTCATTTTCATTTGTTTCAAGGTATCTTTTGATTTGTTTCTTATCTCATTGTTAACCCATTCATTGTTCAGTAACATGTTATTTAGCCTCCATGTCTTTGTGTCTTTTTCAGCTTTTTCTTTTTTTTTTCTTTTTTTTTTGTATTTTTCTGAAGCTAGAAACGGGGAGAGACAGTCAGACTCCCGCGTGCGCCGACCGGGATCCACCCGGCACGCCCACCAGGGGGCGATGCTCTGCCCCTCCGGGGCGTCGCTATGTTGCGACCAGAGCCACTCTAGCACCTGGGGCAGAGGCCAAGGAGCCATCCCCAGCGCCCGGGCCATCTTTGCTCCAGTGGAGCCTTGGCTGCGGGAGGGGAAGAGAGAGAGAGAGGAAGGAAGGGAGGGGTGGAGAAGCAGATGGGTGCTTCTCCTGTGTGCCCTGGCCGGGAATCAAACTGGGGACTTCTTTATGCCAGGCCAACGCTCTACCACTGAGCCAACTGGCCAGGGCCTTTTTCAGCTTTTTCTTTTGATTAATTTCTAGTTTCACACCATATGGTCAGAGAAGACACTTCAGTCTTCTTCAGTTTATTGAGACTTGTTTTGTGTCCTAAAGTGTGGTCTATCCTAGAAAATGTTCCATGTGCACTTGAAAAGAATATATATTCTTCTGCTTTGGGGTAAAATGCTCTGAAGATATCGATTAAATCCATCTGATCTAGTATGTCATTTAAAGCCAGGATTTCCTTATTGATTTTGGGTTTGGAAGAGCTATTTATTAATGCCAGTGGGGTGTTAAAATCTCCTACCATGATTGTATTACTGTCATTCTCTCTCCCTTTATGTCCTTCAAGATATGCTTTACATATTAGGTGCTCCTCTGTTGGGTACATAAATGTTTACAAGGTTAAATCCTGTTGTTGTATTGCTCCCTTTATCGTTATGTAATATCCTTCTTTTTTTTTTCTTACTATAGCCTTTGTTTTAAAGTCTATTTTATTAGATATAGGTATTGCTACCCCAGCTTTTTTCCCTTTTTGTTTGCATAAAATATCTTTTTCCATCCATTTACTTTTAGTCTGTCCGTATCTTTGATATTGATGTGGGTCTCTTGTAGACAGCATATATGTGGGTTTTGTTTTGTTATCCTTTCAGATACCTGATTCTTTTCATTGGAGAATTTAAGTAATTTACATTTACAGTGATTATTGATAGTTACATATATGTTGCCATTTTATTCTTTTAACTATGTCTAGAAAGACATAGTTAAAAGACATTTGTTTGTTTGTTTGGTTTGTTGGTTGGTTGGTTGGTTGGTTGGTTGGTTTTGTTTGTTTCTTCTTCTTAAAGCAGACCCTTTAACATTTTTTGTAATGCTGGTTTGGTGGTAACAAACTTCCTTAGCATTTTCTTGTCTGGGGAGCTCTTTATTTCTCCTCCAATTTTAAATGAGAGCTTTACTGTATAACGTAGTCTTGGTTATTAATCCTTGTTTTCATCACTTTGGATATTTCATGCTAATCTTTTTGGTCTGAAATATTTCTGTTGAGAAATCAGCTGACAGTCTTGTGGGAACTCCTTTGTTGGTAGCTGACGTTCTCTTGTTGTTTTTGATATTGTCTCTTTGTTTTAACCTTTGCCACTTTAATTATGATGTGTCTTGGTGTGGGCCTTTTTGAGTCCATCTTGTCTGCAACTCTCTGTGCTTCCTGGACTTGAGTGTCTTTTTCCTTTATCAGGTTAGGAAATTTTCAGTCAATATTTCTTCAGATAGCTCTCAATCCTTTTTTCTCTCTCTTCTTCTGATACCCATATGATGCAGATGTTGTTTCACTTTATGTTGTCCCAGAGGTCTCTTAAACTATCCTTATTTTTTTAATTCTTTTTTCTTTTTGCTGCTCTAATTAGGAGGAGTGTTTTTATCTACCTTGTCTTCTAAGTCACTGATTCGCTCCTTGACTTCATCTAACCTACTGTTTATTCCTTCCAGTGTATTCTTCATTTAAGATATTGTGTTCTTCATTTCATTTTAGGCTGGTTTATTTTCATGATTTCTATGCCCTTTTTCATGCAGTGACCATCCTTATAAGCATAAGTTTGAACTCTATATCTGATAAATTGCTTGCCTTCATTTCATTTAGCTCTTTTTCTTGAGATTTCTCTGTTCTTTCAATTTGGGACTGTTTCTTTGTCACCTCATTTGGTCTGCCTCTCTGTGTTTCTGCATATTAGACAGATCTTCTGTTACTCCCAGTCTTCATAGGGTAGCCTTATGTAGTAGCTGTCCTGTGGGGTCCAGAGGTGCAGTCTCTTGGATCACCTAAGCTGGGTGCTCCAGGAATGTCCATTCTTTGGGTTATGTGAGCCCTGATGGTGTAATTTAGTCTTGATTGCTATTGGCCCATTTGTATATGGGATCAGCCCTCAGGCTGGCTGACTGTGAGGCCAAACCCTGACCATGGCATGCGAGTTGCTGTGCAGATGCTGACTACATGAAGCAGAACTCACCTTAGGGTTTGGTGCCTGGCAGGATCTCTCTTTGGATATGCTGGTTGTGAAGCTTATTGGATTCTTCTCTGATGTAATCTGAAGCTGGCCACTGGGTATGTTTGTTCTAGGTCTCTTGGGGGGGGGGGGGACTCTGGTTCAAGCCAATGACAGTCACTGCCTGTGACTGGCCCATAGTAACTTTTTTGGAGCTACAAGTGATCCATAGTTTATGGCTGCCTCTGCTAGACCCAACTGTATACAGGAAGGCCAAGCTATGCACCTAAGCTGGCCTTGACCAGCACCAGCCTGTGAGAAAATCAGCGAAAGTCCCAAGGCACCCCTAGATCTGCCTCTGCTGCCTTTGCCTGACTCCACTGGCTGGCTACCTGTGAGGATCAGTCACTAAAGAGCCTCTGGTAGTACTCGGGTTGTATGAGCTAGCTTCATAGTGAGTCACCAGGCAGGGGCGAATGGTGTCCACCAGACTGATACAGGTTCAAACTCAGTGCAAAATGCAGCATCAAGAAAAAAAAGAGAAAGAAATAGAAAACAGCCACTAAAATGTGGGTGATGGAATAAGAAAATCTACCATACATCTAATAAGAGTTACAGAAGGTGAAAATAACAAGAATGTAAGTGAGGCAATTTTTTTAAGTGAGAGGAGAGGAAAGCAGAGAGATTCCTGCATGCTCCCCAACTGGGATCCACCCGGCAAGCCCACTAGAGGGCGATACTCTGCCCATCTGGGGCCCTTGCTCCGCTGCAGCCAGAGCCATTTTTTAGCGCCTGAGGTGGAGGCCATGGAGCCATCCTTAGTGCCCAGGGCCAACTCTCATCAATCCTGCTCTGGCTGCAGGAGGGGAAAAGAGAGAGAGAGAGAGAGAAGCAAGAGGAGGAGCGGTGGAGAAGCAGATGGTCACTTCTCCTGTGTGTACTGGCCAGGAATCGAACCCAGCCCATCCACACTCTGGGCCCACGCTCTACCACTGAGCCAACTGGCCAGGGCAGTGAGGCAATGTTTGAAGACAATAGCTGGGAAGTTTCAAGAATTGAAGAAGTACTTTCAACTTCAAATTGTGAAAATACATAAGTTTGAAGCAAGATGATAAAAGCAAATTCAAGATTAAACAAATAATAGAAAACTAGAATATCAGAGATAATGAGAAAAGTTTTAAAACAACCAGTGATTTTAAAAATTAGATTTATTACCTACAAAGGGACAATACTTAGACTGACAAAAGACAAGACAGATGATAGAACACAATGGAATAATGCTGGCGGCCCCAGAGAGAGAGAGTGGGAATGCAGTGAGGTCTGCAGAGAGATTGTACACAATTCCCTTTGCTGACAAAATGAAAACCTTACATCAGGCAAGCACTGCCTGCTGCTTTCCAGTATCCATCTCCCCTTAATAAAACCTCCCCTTCAATAACAAAAGCTCTAGGTCATAGGAATACACTGCCATTCAGACAAAATTCCATATTCCCTGGCCTTTCTAAATTGGCTTTGCATTAAGTTCTGGCCAACAAGATGAAGCAGAGTGTATGTAAGAGTTCCAGAAAGTTGCCTTACAGAAGGGGCATGCCTGCCTCCTCTCCTTCCTCTGTGCTGCTGCCTGGAAGGAGATTGTCTTGGCTGGAGATCTAGCTCCATCCTGGACCATGCAGCCAAGGCAGGCCACATGCAGGGGATGGCGGAATGGTGAACTGTGTGACCCTTGGGTTTAAAACAAGTTAGTGGACACACCAGGCCCCCTCTGAATTTCCTGCTTCTGGATTCTTTTATGTGAAAAGGATAGCAAAAACTTAAAACTTGTTTAAGTCATCCTTTTGGGGATACCGGTTACAGCAAATTTAATTTAACTGATGCTGAAGAGTTCTTGACTACAGGGATAAAAACAGGAATCCCAACCTTGGGGAAAACCTTGAGAAGGAAAATAAGGCGAGAGCCAAGGACAGTGGTCAGGCCTGAGCGTGGGGCTGGAGGGAAGAGCTGCCCATGATCACAGAGCCTGGGCCCATTCTGCAGCTGCAAGTCCTTAGGGCAGAAGACAAAGGCCGGCAGGCTGTGGTTCCAGCAGCAGAGCTGGCCCTTCAGGTCCTGCCTCAGTGCCTCTACTCAGTCCCCCTGGGCAGTGCACGACACCCCCTGAGAGTGAGAAAAGATGCAGTCTACTCTGAGTCCTTTTTGGTGTGACAACTTGGAGCCATCATCGCATTACATTTAAAGTGCTAAGCTGTTCCGGCTGTGCTCTTAGCATCTTCCGTGCAGTGGGGTTGTGTCCTGTGGGTCAATGGTTTCTGCACTGTCTTAGGGTCCTCGGAGAGCCGGGGCTGTGGGGAGGTGGGGTCACACAGAGAAGCAGAGACACACACGTGTGCATACAGGCCTCCAAGAGAGAGAGTAACCTTGCACTAAAGTCTCTAGCAACTAGGAGAGCATTGTGGGATTTATCCTCAGACCCACCTCTCTATGGGCTTGAGACTCTCACAGAGGTGGGGGTCTACACCCAGTGCTCTGTGCAAAGGGGAGTGAAGTTGTCGCAAGATGTGTTTCCTTTCTCAGCCTATGAACTTGAGAAAATTATTCTGAGATCTCACTAAATGTTATTACAAGCCCCACCAGCCTTGTGTCTGGCTCTAACTCACAATTACTGAAAAAATGGTGATGACTTAATTGCTTTCATTAACCCGCGTGCAGGAGTCCCTGGTCTGCTCATGTGAGCTGATTTCAAAGCCACAGTTGTTAGCGATGGTCATGGGGGCCACATGGTTGTTTCTCTGGGGCAGGCCCCGTACTAGGGCTTTCCATGCATCGCTCACTTAATCCTCGTGACTACCCAGTGATGCAAGTTCTATTATTGTTCCCATTTTACAGATGAGGACACTGAGGTACAGATATGTAACTGGCCCACTGTCCCTCCACAAGGAAGTGGAGGAGGCAGACCATGAGTGAATTCAGATCTGTTGGACTCAGAAGTCATGGGAAGCAAGGTGGAGGACAAAGCTGGGGGTCCACTCCTGCCCACAGACTCCCCATCAGGGGCTCCCGTGGCCCTTTCTGCCCGCCAGCTCCCACGCCTGGCTGGACTCGGGGCCTCTCTCATCTAGCAGGTGTACAGCCCTCTCCCGTGGCACAGGTCGCCTATCTTCTGGGACCCCCGTCAATTTCAATGGGGTTTAGATCATCCTCTCCAAGGAAAGGGGCAATAAGGCCCCTTCTGGAAGAGGAACCCCAGAGCTTGCCTTTGCTGTTCCTTTCTTCCAGTTCCTCTTCCCTCCCATCCCAGCCACATGACCTGACCTGATCTCCTACTGGGAGGGAAAACAAGCTCATAAGTCCCCATAGTCCTCCCCAATTCAGCTGCAAATACTCTAAATGTTATGGACTCCATTGCTTTATTTCTTGCTATTAAATGCCAAGATTATAGAGCTCGAGAAATAAATTATTTTTCAGAAAGCCTGTCATCTACAAATTGAAAGCCATAGTTTCCAGAAAATTATCTCTGCTATGAGTTTTAAGAGCCAAGAATTTGAGACCTGTGTGTTCTGTGCACCGCATTCTCCCCTGAGTCTCATGTCTGGTTTCAATGACAAAAGAACTTAGGAGAAAAAATAATTTGCTGAAAATGAGAAACCACCAGCCATCATTTTGAAATACAAGTGCTCCTCGATTTACAATGGGGTTACGTGCCAGTAAACCCACCATAGGTAGAAAACGTTGTAAATTGAAAATGCATTTTAATACTTAACCTGATCTACCAAACACTGTAGCTTAGCCCCACCTACCTTAAGTGTGCTTGAAAAACTCATGTTAGTCTACAGTTGAGTTTCATCTCAAAAGTCATTGCCTTCCTCTTCTCACGAGAAGCAGGAGACACAGATGAGCATTTTGCAGACCTCAGGGAATGTGAAAACACAACATTCTAAACATGCTGGCAATACAGTGCACTGTAGAGTACGGGTTGCTCACCTTTGGGATCATACAGCTGATTGGGAGTTGTGCTCACTGACACTTCTCAGAGTCACAAGAAAGTATTGTACTGCTTGCCACCAGCCCAGGAAGAAACCAAAATTTGAAGTACAGTTTCTGTTGAGTGTGTATTGTTTTTGTACCATCACAAAGTCAAAACAATCTTAAGTCAAACCTCCGTAAGTCGGCAACTGTCTATACTGTCCTGCTAACCTGGCTTGGCTTAGATAAGACTAGGCCTTGGTTTCTTTGTCTTTTGCATGAGGAGTTGAACTTACTAGTCTCTCAGGCCTATAGCAACCCATGATTCGGGTATCCCCGCAGGAATGCTGGGGCTCTTTCAAAATTGACATGTATGAGAAAGGGTCTCTCTCCCCTGCAATTTGAGGCAATTTGGGAAAGTCGGGATCAGCCTGAGCCTTCCACACTGCAGGCACAAGATTAGCCCAAGACAAATGGTCCTGCCTGAAATGAGACGCCAGCTATCTCCATCTGCGGGGATATAGAATTGGGGCTGTTATGGGCCTGATTTGTGAACTTGAATGAGGGCTTCTAGAAAACTATTTGTAAAATTCATTGCTGTCTCTGACTGCAGCTAACACAGTCCATCTTCTCAGAATAAGTGATTCCACATTCCACGCATTCATAAAATAGAGTGACTGGGGGGGGGGGAAGGGCAGAATGATGAGGGTGGATGTGGGGAGAGTGCTGCTGGGCAGAACTGCAGGTGCCTCACTGCTGATTGGGAATATGATTACAGGGAACTTCCCGTTAGCCTCCCACCGTCTCGCACCAGGGTCTGCCCTTTCCCACTTTCTCCTGGGGAAGGCTCAGAGGGATTTCCACACACCCCAGGGGGGTACCCCACTTGTAGAATGTATCCACTCAGTGTCTGGGCCTGTCAGGTAGAGGCCTTCTGAAGGCCAGCCTGGAAGAAGCCGAGAGCTTGGACCCTTCAGCCCCAAGGGAGGGGTAGGGAAGATTTGAGACTGGCAAGCAGGAACTAGAAGTCTTAACCAGGGCTAGCTCAGGCTCTAGCATATATTGAGGGATTTGAAGTCATCGGAGATCTTTTCTGGAACAAGGCTTTCTCTGTCAGATAACTATCGCACTTCTGGTGGCTCCAGAGCAAGTTTCTGGATCAAAGTGTATTTTAAATTTAAAAATTGAATTAGTAAAGAACATTAATTTTCTAAATTACTCTTTTATGCCCTTGGAAGAATCTAATATACTCACCTCCAAACCTCAGTTTGCTTATCTATAAAATGGGCATATTACCCCACACTCTACTTGCCCCAGGGGTGCTGTGATTTTCAGTAAGTCAATGCATGAACTGGGCTTAGGTTGTTAACAGCTGCAGAGAGAGACCCAACGCTCCATCCTGACCACAGAGCGGTTCAGCAGCTCCAAGTCCCTGTAAGCCCACCAGGCCCTTTTGTTTCCTGCATAGGCTTCCGGGTCCTCAAGCTGCTTTTTGTTTTTTGTTTGTTGCTGACCAGGAAACCCTGAAACCACGGGTAGGGGGGGCTGTGTGGGAGAGCGACTGCTCAGGATGTGTTTTGGCCTCTTAAGGGCTCATTTTCTAATGACATCAGAGTAATGGTGCAGTAGGAAGCGATACCGATAAATCTCCCCCAAAACTCAACAAGATCTTCAACCAGAAACAGAAAAACCTATCCTTGGAGCCTCCAGATGTTTCGCAATACAACCGAAGGTATGGTTGAGTGAAAAATTGGCTAAATATATAATCAAACCCCGAAGGAAATAGGGAGTAAGAAATGCTCCGCCTTCCTCACTAACCTAAACAGGGCAGCTTTCACTGGGAACTGAGAATATAGAAACTAAGGTGGGCAAAGGGGGTGAATAGATCCAGACTGTGGCACAAACAGCCGAACCAGGCTGTGGCACAAAGATCCAAGCCAAGGAAAAACTGTTCCTGTGGCAACCCGGGCAATACAAGCTAACACTCGTGCCAAACCCAGACAAAGAAAGACAAGTGGGGCAGCCATTTTCCCCGATTTCTGGGTCGGCGCACACAGATAGTGGGCAAGAGATTCCTTCCAAAGCCCCAGGAGTGGGTGCCCGTGTTGTCCCACAGAGGGGCAGAGTCAGAGGCCTTTGTGTAGGACAAAAGTGGAATCTCCGGGCCGCCCCAGCACCCTGAGGGGGCTGCGCATGGGGAGGAAGCAAGAGCTAGTTCCAATGCTGCAATTTTTCCGTGCGAGAGGGGGACTTCCTCAGAGGGTGAGGCGGCCGGTCTGATATCCTGGTCTGCGTGCACGGGGAGTGAGCAAGAGATTCCTCTGAGCACCTCAGGAGTGGGTGCCCGTGTTGCCCCACAGAGGGGCAGGGTCAGGGGCCTCTGTGTGGGCCAAAGGCGGAATCTCTGGACCGCCACAGCGCCCTGGGAAAGCCGCACATGGGGACAGAGCAAGAGCCAATTCCAACGCTGGAACTTTTCCTTGCGGGTGGGGGTTTCACTCAGACGGTGAGGCGGCCGGCCTGATATCCTGGTCTGCGCGCGCAGATAGTGAGCGAGAGATTCCTCCAAGTGCCTCGGCAGTGTGCACCCGTGTTATCCCACAGAGTGGCAGAGCCAGAGGTCTTTGAGTGGGTGGAAGCCCCGCCTAATTATGCTAGCAGCTCTGACTGACTGAGCCTTACCCAGAGCCCTGTGCTGAGTGGGAATAGAGTGGGGAGTTGCCAGCTCTTTGAGCCTCTTACTATCCAGGCAGAGGCAGCAGCAACCCCATAGCTGGATTATCAGGCTACTAATTGAGGAAGGAAAGACTAGGAGAGAGGCTCGAGGAACACAGACTCTCTCACTGGTGGAGCCTACAAAAGCTAATGAGCCTCAACTGCCAACGAGACTGAAGCACAATACACGACATCGCCATAGAGACTTATCAACTGCAAACCTCTACCTGAGCATGCCAAAGGGGCAGAACCCGGGGTACAGATTCACCGACCAGGAAGAGGGAGAGAAAAGAAAAAGCAAGAAGATAACCTCTCAAAATTAAGAATAATACGCAGACTTTATAACCTATCCCATTTTATTATATTTGTTCGTTTGTTTCTCTTATCTTCATTCTTAATATTTTTTTTCCTCCTCCAATTTCGTCATTTAACTCTCTGCCAGTCTTACTCTCTCCTCTCCTTGAACTACACTACCCATAAGTGTTAAATTTCCCATTATCTTTTCTTTCCTCTTCCTTTCTCTCTATGAGGGTTGCACTCCAAAACCCTTAACTCTCTGTCTCTCTCTCCTCTTTTTTATTTTTTCTTCTTTTAGTGGTTCCCTCTTTTTTTTCTCTCTCTCTCTCTTTCTTTTTTCCCTCTATATTAGTTTCTTCCTTTCTCCTTTATGTCTCCACTCATTCAAACCTCAATAACAAACAATATCTTATCTGGGACTCAAACTTATGTTTGTGGCATTTGGGGGGTTTTTACTTCACCTTTTTAACACACTAGCAGTGCTCCCATCCCTGGCTCTCCATTTAATCTAGTTCTCGTTCCACTAAATACAATAGTAATTTTTTAATTTGTCCCCCTATTTTCCTGTTTCCTCTTATTCCTCTCATCATAACTCTCAGTCAACCAACACCTAAGAGCAAATCATTTTATTCTTGACCAAAATTTTTTCCTTATTTGCTTTTTGTGGGTCCATATCCCCCTTTTTTTTTCTTTTTTTTTCTTTTTTTTGCCCCTTTATTACTTCTCCCCAATTCAGGCCCTCCATTACAGGCATTGTTTGTTCTATTTAGCACAATATAATTCACAGTTCATCACAAGGTTTTCTCAAGAAAAAGGGGAGAGGAGAGGAGAGGAAAAAAGGAGGGGGGGAATACTTTTCTTTCTTTTTTTTTAAATTTTTATTTTATTTTATTTTCCTTATTTCATTATTAATTTTTTTAAAGAAACAACTCTTCGATTTTTTTATTTTTTTTAACTATTAATTCTTTATAAAATCTCATTAATACTATCAACAAAACCACCCTCAGATGCCATTAAGGAAGAGAAAATCGAATAGCATGGATACAAAAGAAAGAGAGGTAACACAGCTAGATGAGGAAAACTCTATGGAGAAAAAATTTAATATATTGGAAACCTTGGAGTTAAATGACAGAGAATTTAAGATAGAAATCCTAAAAATCCTTCGAGATATACAAGAAAACACAAAAAGGCAATTTAGGGAGCTCAGAAAACAACTCAACAAACACAAAGAATATATTTCCAAGGAAATTGAAACTATAAAAACAAATCAAACAGACATGAAAAACTCAATTCACGAGCTGAAAAATGAGGTAACAAGCTTAGCTAATAGAACAGGCCAGATAGAAGAGAGGATTAGTGAAATAGAAGACAAGCAACTTCAGGCACAACAGAGAGAAGAAGAAAGAGACTCAAAAATTAAAAAAAAGAAATGAGATAGCCCTACAAGAATGATCTGACTCCATCAAAAAGAATAACATAAGAATAATAGGTATATCAGAGGGAGAAGAGAGAAAAAATGGAATGGAGAACATACTCAAACAAATAATAGATGAGAACTTCCCATGCCTGTGGAAAGAAATAAAGCCTCAAATTCAAAAAGCAAACAGAACTCCAAGTTTTCTTAACCCCAACAAACCTACTCCAAGGCATATCATAATGAAATTGGCACAAACCAAAGGCAAAGAAAAAATTCTCAAGGCAGCCAGGGAAAAGAAGAATACAACATATAAAGGAAGGCCCCTTAGATTATCATCAGATTTCTCAATAGAAACTCTACAAGCTAGAAGAGAGTGGACCCCAATATTTAAAGTCCTAAAAGAGAGGAACTTTCAGCCAGGAATACTATACCCATCAAAGCTATCCTTTAAATATGAAGGAGAAATCAAAACATTCACAGATACAGAAAAGATGAGGGAATTTATCATCAGAAAACCCCCACTCCAGGAATTACTAAAGGGGGTTCTCCAATCAGATACAAAGAACAAAAAGAAACAAAGCCACAAGTAAAAGCTCCAAGAAGAACATAATAAAACCAAATTTAAACTGTGACAACAACAAAAAGAAAGGGGGGGAGAGGATGGAGATTAACAGTAGCAAAGGACAATGGAGTACAAAAGTACTCACAAAATAGTGCGCTACAATGAACAGGGTACGAACCCTTTTCATTACTTAAAGGTAACCACCATTGAAAAAACCACCACAGAAGCACATGAAATAAAAAAGATAGCAACAGAGAAAAGATGTATGTAATACAACCAAATAAAAACAAAAGATAGAAAAACGAAAGAGAAGGATCAAACAAGACACAAAACTAACAAAAAGCAATCTATAAAATGGCAATAGGGAACTCACAAGTGTCAATTATTACACTAAATGTAAATGGATTAAACTCATCAATAAAAAGGCACAGAGTAGCAGAATGGATTAAAAAAGAAAATCCAACTGTATGCTGCCTACAAGAAACTCATCTAAGTAACAAGGATAAAAACGAATTCAAAGTGAAAGGCTGAAAAACAATACTCCAAGCAAATAACATCCAAAAAAAAGCAGGCGTAGCAATACTCATATCTGATAATGCTGACTACAAGACAGCAAAAGTGCTCAGAGACAAAAATGGCCATTTCATAATGGCTAAGGGGACACTGAATCAAGAAGACATAACAATTCTTAATATATATGCACCAAACCAAGGAGCACCAAAATATATAAGACAGCTACTTATTGACCTTAAAACAAAAACTGACAAAAATACAATCATACTTGGAGACCTCAATACACCACTGACGGCTCTAGCTCGGTCATCCAAACAGAGAATCAACAAAGATATAGTGACCTTAAAATAAACACTAGAGCACCTGGATATGATAGACATCTACAGGATATTTCATCCCAAAGTGACTGAGTATACATTTTTCTCCAGTGTACATGGATCATTCTCAAGAATTGACCATATGTTGGGCCACAAAAACGTCAGCAAATTCAGAAAAATCGAAGTTGTACCAAGCATATTTTCTGATCATAAAGCCTTGAAACTAGAATTCAACTGCAAAAAAGAGGAAAAAAATCCCACAAAAATGTGGAAACTAAACAACATACTTTTTAAAAATGAATGGGTCAAAGAAGAAATAAGCGCAGAGATCAAAAGATATATACAGACTAATGAAAATGACAATACGACATATCAGAATCTATGGGATGCAGCAAAAGCAGTGATAAGAGGGAAGTTCATATCGCTTCAGGCATATGTGAACAAACAAGAGAGTGCCCAAGTGAACCACTTAACTTCACACCTTAAGGAACTAGAAAAAGAAGAACAAAGACAACCCAAAACCAGCTGAAGAAAGGAGATAATAAAAATCAGAGCAGAAATAAATGAAATAGAGAACAGTAAAACTCTAGTAAAAATTAATAGAACAAGGAGCTGGTTCTTTGAAAAGTTCAACAAAATTGACAAACCCTTGGCAAGACTTACCAAGGAAAAAAGAGAAAGAACTCATATAAACAAAATCCAAAATGAAAGAGGAGAAATCACCACAGACACCGTAGATATACAAAGAATTATTGTAGAATACTATGAAAAACTTTATGCCACTAAATTCAACAACCTAGAAGAAATGGATAAATTCCTAGAACAATACAAACTTCCTAGACTGAGTCAAGAAGAAGCAGAAAGCCTAAACAGGCCTATTAGTAGAGAAGAAATAGAAAAAACCATTAAAAACCTTCCCAAAAATAAAAGTCCAGGCCCTGACGGCTATACCAGCGAATTTTATCAAACATTCAAAGAAGACTTGGTTCCTATTCTACTCAAAGTCTTCCAAAAAATTGAAGAAGAAGCAATACTTCCAAACACATTTTATGAGGCCAACATAACCCTCATACCAAAACCAGGCAAGGATGGCACAAAAAAAGAAAACTACAGACCAATATCTCTAATGAATACAGATGCTAAAATACTAAACAAAATACTGGCAAACCGAATACAACAACATATTAAAAAGATAATACATCACGATCAAGTGGGATTCATCCCAGAATCTCAAGGATGGTTCAACATACGTAAATCGGTTAACGTAATACACCATATCAACAAAACAAAGAACAAAAACCACATGATCTTACCAATAGACGCAGAAAAGGCTTTCGATAAAATACAACACAATTTTATGTTTAAGACTCTCAACAAAATGGGTATAGAAGGAAAATATCTCAACATGATAAAGGCCATATATGATAAACCATCAGCTAACATCATATTAAATGGCACTAAACTGAAGGCTTTCCCCCTTAAATCAGGAACAAGACAAGGTTGTCCATTCTCTCCACTCTTATTTAATGTGGTACTAGAGGTTCTAGCCAGAGCAATCAGACAAGACAAAGAAATAAAAGGCATCCATATCGGAAAAGAAGAAGTAAAGGTATCACTTTTTGCAGATGATATGATCCTATACATCGAAAACCCCAAAGAATCCACAAAAAGACTACTAGAAACAGTAAGCCAATACAGTAAGGTTGCAGGATACAAAATTAACATACAGAAATCAATAGCCTTTCTGTATGCCAACAATGAAACATTTGAGAACAAACTCAGAAGACTAATCCCCTTCACAATTGCAACAAAAAAAATAAAATACTTAGGAATAAACATAACAAAGAATGTAAAGGACTTATATAATGAAAACAATAAACCATTGTTAAGGGAAATCAAAAAAGATATAATGAGATGGAAGAATATTCCTTGTTCTTGGTTAGGAAGAATAAATATAATCAAGATGGCCATATTACCCAAAGCAATATACAAATTTAATGCAATTCCCATCAAAATTCCAATGACATTTTTTAAAGAAATGGAGTAAAAAATCATCAGATTTATATAGAACTATAAAAAACCCCAAATAGCCAAAGCAATCCTAAAGAAAAAGAATGAAGCTGGGGGCATTACAATACCTGACTTCAAACTCTATTATAGGGCCACGACAATCAAAACAGCATGGTATTGGCAGAAAAATAGACACTCAGACCAATGGAACAGAATAGAAAGTCCAGAAATAAAACCACATATATATAGTCAAATAATTTTTGATAAAGAGGCCAACAACACACAATGGAGAAAAGAAAGCCTCTTCAATAAATGGTGCTGAGAAAACTGGAAAGCCACATGCAAAAGAATGAAACTGGACTACAGTCTGTCCCCTGTACTAAAATTAACTCAAAATGGATGAAAGATCTAAACATAAGACCTGAAACAATTAAGTACATAGAAGAAGACATAGGTACTAAACTCATGGACCTGGGTTTTAAAGAGCATTTTATGAATTTGACTCCAATGGCAAGAAAAGTGAAGGCAAAAATTAATGAATGGGACTACATCAGACTAAGAAGTTTTTGCTCAGCAAGAGAAACTGATAACAAAATAAACAGACAGCCAACTAAATGGGAAATGATATTTTCAAACAACTGCTCAGATAAGAGCCTAATATCCAAAATATACAAAGAACTCACAAAACTCAACAACAAACAATCCAATAAAAAAAAATGGTAAAAGGACATGAATAGACACTTCTCCCAGGAAGAAATACAAATGGTCAACAGATATATGAAAAGATGCTCATCTTCATTAGTTATTAGAGAAATGCAAGTCAAAACTGCAATGAGATACCACCTCACCCCTGTTAGATTAGCTATTATTAACAAGACAGGTAATAGCAAATGTTGGAGAGGCTGTGGAGAAAAAGGAACCCTCATACACTGTTGGTGGGAATGTAAAGTAGTACAACCATTATGGAAGAAAGTATGGTGGTTCCTCAAAAAACTGAAAATAGAATTACCTTATGACCCAGCAATCCCTCTACTGGGTATATACCCCAAAAACTCAGAAACATTGATAGGTAAAGACACATGCAGCCCCATGTTCATTGCAGCATTATTCACAGTGGCCAGGACATGGAAACAACCAAAAATCCCATCAATAGATGACTGGATAAAGAAGATGTGGCACATACACACTATGGAGTACTACTCAGCCATAAGAAATGATGACATCGGATCATTTACAGCAAAATGGTGGGATCTTGATAACATTATACGAAGTGAAATAAGTAAATCAGAAAAAACCAGGAACTACATTATTCCATACGTAGGTGGGACATAAAAGTGAAACTAAGAGACATTGATAAGAGTTTGGTGGTTACGGGGGAAGAGGGGAGAGGGAAAGAGAAAGGGGGAGGGGGAGGGGCACAAAGTAAACTAGATAGAAGGTGACAGAGGACAATCTGACTTTTGGTGATGGGTATGCAACATAAGTGAACGACAAGATAACCTGGAGTTGTTATCTTTGAATATATGTATCCTGATTTATTGATGTTGCCCCATTAAAAATAAATTTTTTAAAAAAAGGGCTCATTTTCTCCAGAAGCTCCAGAGCCTTTGACCAAAGGGCAGAATCAGGCTTGGTGCTCAGGTGGCCTCGCTGAGCCAGGATGTCTGCAGGTGACACTGCCACTGCTGACGTTGTTAATGAAGGCTCTGACCTGGGTCCTCAGAGCAAGACCAGCCACGCGTGCCGTGCAGTGCATTTTTGCTTCTGGTGTTGCAAGACTCAGAAATCCATGGGGGTAGATAGGCCTAGCTTGGAAGCCCAAAGCCCTGCTTGTGAGGGGCTCACAAGAGGGGTCTCAGTTCTTTCTAGTCGGGTCTTCCTTGGGAGCTCTTTCCACACCGGAGCATAGGTTAACCAGAACACCTACCTCCCTGCCGTGTTATAACAGAGGCTTTCCCACAGGGCTGCCTGTCCAAAAGGAGGCTGTTCCTGCTCCGATCAGCCTGGACACCATCCTGCATGGAATTCTCTCTGCTATGAATTTCTGAAACGCACAGCACGGAGGTGGTACTGCCAAGGGGAAGTTTGTAGTGACTATATTTTTGGAAGTTATAGTGGTTGGTCTGTGTGGCCTCCAAGAACTGGGTTCTTAAGGCTCCCCCACTTCCCACCCTTGTGAACCTGAACAGGTGTTTTATATTCTTTGAGTATTTCCTTGTCTCTACAATAAAAAATAGGGCTGTTTGGGGACTTAAGACAAATAGAAATAAAGCAACTATCAAATACTGGCTTATTAGGCCTGTAATAAATATTAAGGTTGTTTGCTTATTTGCTTGTTTTATTTTTTTTCTAATTTTGTAAATCTTATATCTCCACATCCTCTGGAGAACTTTAATCTTAGGTCACAGTGTAAGAGCTCCTAGTTTTGGTCCTGTAAGATCTCTTTGAAATGACCTATTTGTTTTTGTTTTCATTAGTCAATAATTTTGTCTTGTTCAGGGTCCTCTTGAGAACTAAGTTGAAGAAACTATATTGTGTTGATCTGACCTCTAGGACTTGAAAGTCTAGGAGGACTGGGCGAGATGGCCTGTCTGCCTTCCCACTCTACCTGTGTATGCTCACATGCACTGCCGAGTGCACACCTGCCCACATGCACAACCATGCCCCCAGAGAGAGGGGCCAACACAACAGCAGAGAAAATTGGTGGCAGCTGACCATGTTAATTGACCTAATCATATGCAGGTAGGTGGACAAACAGGGATCGCAAGACATATGGAGAAAATCAAAAACACATACAAGAAGAACGAAGATGAACAAAAGGAATAACTAATGCTGGAGGATATGAAACAAAAGAAAAGATTTAATTCTAATAAAAGCCCTTAGAGAGACTTGAGAAGAGAACATTTCCGTTAGATGAAAAAGGGCTGCTATGAAAAGAAGAATAGGGCCAGAAATATTTCTTGGGAATTAAAAATACAATAGATAAAATTTAAAATTCAATAGGAGTCAAAGAAAAAGTCACAGTATCTCATAATATAAATTTAAAAATAGATGGGCAAGGTGACAGGCATCGACAATCAATCTAAGGGTGTCAGTGCACATCTACCCAGACTCATTTGCTCAGAAAAAGGGAACAGAGAAATTTGAGAGGAGGTAATTATAAAGGAACGACAGAAGAAAACTGACTGAAGCTGGAACAAGATCTAGATGCTCAGATGGAAACTCGCCAAGAACTGAGCAGAGGGATGAAAGATCTACAGCTATATGACCTCTTGAAATTTCAGGACCTCAAGGGTAAAGAGAAGATTCTAGAACCTTCCAGAGGGAAAAGACAAGTTATCAGCAAAGCATCAGGAATCATGGTTATCAGGTAGACGGTATTAACACTGAAAAGCAATGAATTGATTGCCTTCAAATTTCTGAAGGAAAACAATTTTATACCTAGAATTCTATTGCAAATAAAGGCATTTTCAGACATGCAAGGGTACAGAAAATTACCTTCTCTCTGGCTAAAATAAAAGGGGTGGGGGGGAGCAAGTGTTATCCAGTTAAATAGAAAAGGAATCTAAAAACTTCTTTGAGCTGAA
Organism: Saccopteryx bilineata; assembly: GCF_036850765.1. Taxonomy (NCBI): domain Eukaryota; kingdom Metazoa; phylum Chordata; class Mammalia; order Chiroptera; family Emballonuridae; genus Saccopteryx; species Saccopteryx bilineata. The sequence continues at coordinate 134,214,131 of NC_089493.1, forward strand.
CTGCTCAAAGAAACAGCAGAGCTACTTCAGGTGAGCAATGAAATGGTCCCAGGAGAACAGGTGAGCCAACTGTGTAAGAGACAGGGAGGTAATCCTTTCAAGTCAGAAGAGGAAGTCAGAAAGATCTGAGAAAAAAGTCCTCCAGAAGAAAGTGGATCTCATTTCTTATAAAAGTCAGATTAAGAAGCTCTTAGATTTGCCCTGGCTGGTTGGCTCAGTGGTAGAGCATCGGCCTGGCATGCAGGAGTCCCGGGTTCGATTCCCAGCCAGGGCACACAGGAGAAGCGCCCATCTGCTTCTCCGCCCCTCCCCCTCTCCTTCATCTCTGCCTCTCTCTTCCCCTCCCGCAGCCAAAGCTCCATTGGAGCAAAGTTGCCCAGGCGCTGAGGATGGCTCTATGGCCTCTGCCTCAGGCGCTAGAATGGCTCTGGATGCAACAGAACAACGCCCCAGATGGGCAGAGCATCGCTCCCTGGTGGGCATGCCAGGTGGATCCCGGTTGGGCTCATGCAGGAGTCTGTCTGACTGCCTCCCCGTTTCCAACTTCAGAAAAATATAAAATAAATAAATAAGTAAATAAAATGAAAGAAGCTCTAAGATTTTAGCAACATGTTAAAGGAAGAACAAAATCTTTGAATACATTTTTTAAAGGCAATTTAAAATTCTGGGGGAAAAATTGCTAAACAAGAAAGCTGTGGTCAGCCTGACCAGGCAGTGGTACAGTGGATAGAGCATCGGACGGGGACACGGAGGACCCAGGTTCAAAACCCCAAGGTCGCTGGCTTGAGTGCAGGCTCACCAGCTTGAATGCGGGTCACTGGCTTGAGCCCAAGGTTCTTGGCTTGAGTAAGGGGTCACTCACTCTGCTGTACCCCTTCTCCCCCATCAAGACACATATGAGAAAGCAATCAACAAACAACTAAGGAGACTATGGAGCTGCAACAAAGGATTGATGCTTCTCATCCTTCTCCCTTCCTGTCTGTCTGTCTCTATCTGTCCCTCTCTGTCTCTCTCTCTCTCTCTGTCTCTGTCTCTGTCACACAAAAAAAGAAAGAAAAGAAAAGAGAAAGGAAAGTCATGGTCAAATATTAAGCAAACTAAAATATGTCACAATGTTGCATAATTGAAGAAAAGTGAAGCGAGAACTATACTGCTCACAAAAATTAGGGGATATTTCAAAATGAATATGAAGTGATGAAATATCCCCTAATTTTTGTGAGCAGTGTATTTCGCTGAGAAGTCTGAAGCAGTTTCCTTCAGATAGCACAGGGGAGTCACCTGGTCTGCTGTCCTCTTCCCAGAGGAGCTTCCACCACATCTTTCTGCAGAGGTGGTGAGTGTGTCATCAGAATATTGGTAACAATCTTCATTGATTTCACTCTGAGAGTCAATGAATAGAAACTTACACTTATTACCTGTAGTTACAGAATGTAACAAGGTAAAATTAATGTTACAGATCATTTAGATCAGAAGTAACAGGGAAGGATCAGGAATTGAATTTATTCTACCATCAAGGAGCAGGAAAACTGCCTAATTGATCTTTTTCTTTTTTTTAATTTAATTTATTTTTAAAAATCATTTCTACTTTTCAATTACAGTTGACATACATTATATTAGTTTCAGGTGTACACCCCAGTAATTAGACATTATATAACTTACTAAGTGATCATCCTGATAAATCTCATACCCATCTGACACCATACACATTTATTACAATAGTACTGACTATAATCCCTATGCTACTTTATATCCCCATGACTGTACTGTAACAACTAATTTGTACTTCTTAATCCCTTTACCTTTTTCACTCATCTCCCCAACCCCCTTTCCATCTAGCAACTGTCAAAATGTTCTCTGTGTCTATGAGTCTGTTTCTGTTCTGCTTGTTCATTTATTTTGTTTTTTAGATTTGATTGTTGATAGATATGTATTTATTACCATTTTATTATTCATATTTTTTTATCTTTTTTCCTCTTTTCCTTCTTAAAGAAGAACCTTTAACATTTCATGTAATACTGGTTTGGTGGTGATGAACTCCTTTAGTTTTTCCTTGTCTGGGAAGCTCTTTATATGACCTTCAATTCTAAATGATAGCTTTGCTGGGTAATCTTAGTTGTAGGTTCTTGATTTTCATCACTTTGAATATTTCTTGCCACTCCCTTGTAGCCTGCAAGATTTCTGTTGAGAAATCAGCTGACTGATTTATGGGAGCTCCTTTGTAGATAACTGATTTCCTCTTGCTGCTTTTAGGATTCTTTGTCTTTAACCTTTTGCATTTTAATTATGATGTGTCTTGGTGTTGGCCTCTTTGAGTACATCTTGTTTGAGACTCCTTGAGTTCCCAAACTTGTATGTCTATTTCCTTTATCATGTTAGGGAATTTTTCTGTTCTTACTTTTTCAAATAGGTTTTCAATGTCTTGCTCTCTCTCTTCTCATTCTAGCACCCCCATGATGCGAATATTGGTATGCTTGAAGTTGTCCCAGAGGCTCCTTATACTATCTTAATTTTTTTAATTCTTTTTTCTTTTTGATGTTATGACTGGGTGTTTTTTGCTTCCTTATGTTCAAAATTGCTGATTTGATTCTCAGCTTCATCTACTCTACTGTTGATGCCCTGTAAATTATTCATTTAATTAGTATACCTTCAATTTATGACTAGTTCTTTTCTATGGTTTCTCTGTCTTTTTTCATGCTGTTGAAGTTTTCACTAGGTTCCTTGAGCATCCTCATGACCATTGTTTTAAACTCTGTATCTGGTAGTTTGCTTGCTTCCATTTCATTTTGTTCTTTTTCTAGACATTTCTCCTGTTCTTTAATTTAGGAACTGTTTCTTTGTCTCCTCATATATGGCTGCTCCCCTAAGTTTGTTTCTATGTATTAGGTAGAGCTGCTACATCTCCCAGACTTAGTAGAGTGGCCTTGTTTGTAGGTGTCCTGTAGGGTGCCCAGCAGTGCCGCCTCCCAGTCAGTTGAGCTGGGCATTCAGGTGTTGGGTTGCATGGGATGTGTGCACTGTCCTGTTGTAGTTGCTGTTTGCATGTCACTGGGAGGGATTGGCCCCTAGGCTGATTGGCTGCCATGACTAGCTGCAACTACAGCAGAGAAACTGCTGTGTAGAAGACAACCTTATGGAGCAGAACTTGCTTCAGTGGGGCTTTGGTGCTCTCCAAATTTGCCCCTTTAGTGTGCCACTCATGGAGGTGGTACAGCTGCACTGGCTCTGGGGCCTCCCAGGAAATGCAAAATCAGCCACTGCCTGTGCACTGTCTGGGACCATCCAGCATGAACTACAAAGCAATCTGCAGGTGGCTGCTTCTTGTGCTGGAGGTACCCAGGAGAGGCCAAGCTGCGAACCAAGATTGGCTCCCACTAGTGCCCGGCCTGGGGCCACATAGCAAGAGGTACAGAATATGCAGAGGCCAAATGTTGCTTGAGAGATTTATGAAAGTCCAAAGCATGAGACAAGAGAGGCCATTTGTATAGAAAAGCCACTGGAAATGGCTTAGGTGGGCCTGAGGGTTGGGTGGGTTGGAGTCTCAGGGAATCACCAGGGCAAGTGTGAACCAAGTTGACAGAGACTCAGATATGGTGCCTGCCTGCCAGCTCTGTGGGGGGTTTGGGGAGTAGCTCAGAAAAGGAACAATGGCCTCTGCCAGCACCTCTATCTGGCTGAAAGCTGCCCTTCCCCAGCTCTAATACTGATGACAGACAATTCAGTTCCTCCCCATATGTCCCTGGTTCCTTCCAAGCCTCTGCCTCAGCACTGGAGCTCAGAGGGAGTGAGTCTGAGTAAGTCCATGCACAGGCCCTTTAAAAGGAAGTGCCTGGGCCTGACCAGGTGGTGGCGCAGTGGATAGAGCATCGGACTGGGATTCCAAGGACCCAGGTTCGAGACCCCGAGGTCGCCAGCTTGAGCGGGAGCTCCTCTGGTTTGAGCAAGAGCCCACGAGCTTGAACCCAAGGTCACTGGCTCCAGCAAGGGGTTACTCGGTCTGCTGAAGGCCCACAGTCAAGGCACATATGAGAGGGCAGTCAATAAACAACTAAGGTATTACAGCGTGCAATGAAAAACTAATGATTGATGCTTCTCATCTCTCTCCGTTCCTGTCTGTCTGTCCCTGTCTATCCCTCTCTCTGACTCACTCTCTGTCTCTGAGAAAAAAAAAAACATACATAAATAAATAAATAAATAAATAAATAAAATTAAAAATTAAAAAAGGAAGTGCCTGGGTCTCTGGTAGCTCTCCATCTCACTCAGCTGCAATCCCACCTGGGTTTTACAAGCAGAAGTTAAGGGACTTCTCTTCCTGGGCTGGGGGTCTGGTATGGGGCTGGGAACCCTTGCTCCTCAGGAAGGGACTCTCTACAGATGATATATCCCTCCTGATTTTTAACCACCATGCACAGATATGGGAACTGCCCATTCTGCATTTCTACTCTTCTTACCAGTCTCAATGTACCGCCTTCTTTAAATTCCTAGTTGTAGGACTTAAATTTGGTTATATTTCAGGTAGTTTTGCGTGATGGCTGTTCTGTAGATTAGTTGTAATTTTAATGTGGTTGTGGGAGGATTCAATTACCTATGCTGCCATCTAAATAGGAAGTCCTGCCTAATTGATCTTAATGCATTATTTAAAGTTTTGCTTTGTTTTTCTGGTATGCCTATTTTGCTTTCAAAACTTTTTTTTTTCAAAGAAGAGTTTTATTCTTTTAATTTAATTTTAATGGGGTGACATTGATAAATCAGGGTACGTATGTTCAGAGAAAACATCTCCAGGTTATTTTGACATTTGATTATGTTGCATACCTGTCACCCAAAGTCAAATTGTCTTCCTTCACCTTGTATCTGGTTTTCTTTGTGCCACTCCCCTCCCCCCACAATTTTCCTCTCCCCTCCCCCCACCCGCTCCCTCTCCCCCCTCCCGTAACCATAACACTCTTGCCCATGTCCCTGAGTCTGATTTTTATATCCCACCTATGAATGGAATCATATAGTTCTTAGTTTTTTCTGATTTACTTATTTCACTCAATATAATGTTATCAAGTTCTATTCATGCTGTAAATGATCCAATGTCATCATTTCTTATGGCTGAGTAGTATTCCATAGTGTATATGTACCACATCTTCTTTATCCAGTCATCTATTGAAGGACTTTTTGTTGTTTCCATGTCTTGGCCACTGTGAACAATGCTGCAATGAACATGGGAGTGCATGTGTCTTGATGTACTAATGTTTTTGAGTTTTGGGGGTACATACCCAGTAGAGGGATTGCTGGGTCATATGGTACTTCTATTTTTCATTTTTTGAGGTACCACCAACATAACCCTCATACCAAAATCTGGCAAGGACAACACAAAAAAAGAAAACTACAGACCAATATCTCTAATGAATACAGATGCTAAAACACTAAACAAAATACTAGCAAATCGAATACAACAACATATTAAAAAAATACTCCATCAGCCCTGTCTGGTTGGCTCAGTGGTAGAGTGTCGGCCTGGCGTGCAGAAGTCCCGGGTTCGATGCCCGGCCAGGGCACACAGGAGAAGCACCCATCTGCTTCTCCACCCCTCCCCCTCTCCTTCCTCTCTGTCTCTCTCTTCCCCTCCCGCAGCCAAGGCTCCATTGGAGCAAAGATGGCCCGGGTGCTGGGGATGGCTCCTTGGCCTCTGCCCCAGGTGCTAGAGTGGCTCTGGTCGCAGCAGAGCGATGCCCCAGAGGGGCAGAGCGTCGCCCCCTGGTAAGCAGAGTGTCGCCCCCTGGTGGGCGTGCTGGGTGAATCCCGGTTGGGCGCATGCGGGAGTCTGTCTGACTGTCTCTCCCCGTTTCTAGCTTCAGAAAAATCAAAAAAAAAAAATACTCCATCATGATCAAGTGGGATTCATCCCAGAATCACAAGGATGGTTCAACATACGTAAAATGGTTAATGTAATACCCCATACAACAAAACAAAGAACAAAAACCACATGATTCTATCAATAGATGTAGAAAAGGCATTCGATAAAATACAACACAATTTTATGTTTAAAACACTCAACAAAATGGGTATGGAAGGAAAATATCTCAACATAATAAAGGCCATATATGATAAACCATCAGCTAACATCATATTAAATGGCATAAAACTGAGGACTTTCCCCCTAAAATCAGGAACAAGACAAGGTTGTCCACTCTCTCCATTGGAATTTTGATGGGAATTGCATTAAATTTGTATATCGCTTTGGGTAATATAGTCATTTTGACCATATTTATTCTTCCTATCCAGGAACAAGGAATATTTTTCCATTTCATTGTATCTTTTTTTTTTATCTTTTTTTTTTAACAGAGACAGAGAGTCAGAGTGAGGGATAGACAGGGACAGACAGACAGGAACAAAGAGATGAGAAGCATCAATCATCAGTTTCTCATTGCGCATTGCGACACCTTAGTCTTTCATTGACTGCTTTCTCATATGTGCCTTGACCATGGGCCTTCAGCAGACCGAGCAACCTTTTGCTTGAGCCAGCAACCTTGGGTCCAAGCTGGTGAATTTTTGCTCAAACCAGATGAGCCCACGCTCAAGCTGGCGACCTCAAGGTCTTGAACCTGCGTGTTCTGCATCCCAGTCTGACGCTCTATCCACTGCGCCACCGCCTGGTCAGGCTTCATTGTTTCTTTTTTGATTTCCCTTAACAATGCTTTGTAGTTTTCATTATATAGATTGTTTATGTTTATTCCTAGGTATTTTATTTTTTGTTGCAACCTTGAAGGGGATTGTTTTTTTGAGTTCGTTTTCTGATGTTTCATTGTTGGCATATAGGAAGGCAATGGACTTTTGTATGTTAATTTTGTATCCTGTGACCTTACTGTATTGGTTTATTGTTTCTAGTAGTCTTTTTGTGTAGTCTTCGATGTATAGAATCATATCATCTGCAAAAAGTGAAACCTTTACTTCTTATTTTCCAATATGAATGCCTTTTATTTCTTTTCCTTGTCTGATTGCTCTGGCTACTGTTAATCTTTGTCCTTTCCCCTTTTTTGTTTTTTTTTTTGTCACAGATTAAATTTGATTTTATTGTGTTCTTGATGGAGCTTTTACTTGTGGTTTTGTTTTGTTTTGTTCTTTGTATCTGGTTGGAAAACCCCCTTTAGTATTTCCTAAAGTGGGGTTTTTCTGGTGATAAATTCCCTCATCTTTTCTGTATCTGTGAATGTTTTTATTTCTCCTTAGTATTTGAAGGATAGCTTTGATGGGTATAGTATTCTTGGCTGAAAGTTCCTCTCTTTCAGTACTTTAAATATTGGGGTCCACTCTCTTCTAGCTTATAGAGTTTCTGCTGAGAAATCTGATGATAACCTAATAGGCCTTCCTTTATATGTTGTATTCTGCTTTTCCCTGGCTGTCTTGAGAATTTTTTCTTTGTCATTGGTTTGTGCCAATTTCATTATGATGTACCTTGGAGTTGGTTTGTTAGGGTTAAGATAACTTGGTGTTCTGTTTGCTTCTTGAATTTGAGGCTTTATTTCTTTCCACAGGCTTGGGAAGTTCTCATCTACCTTTTTTAAAATATATTCGCCATTCCATTTTCTCTCTCTCTCCTTCTGATATACTCATTATTCTTATGTTGGTCTTTCTGATGGAGTCAGAAAATTCCTTTAGGACTATCTCATTTTTCAAATTCGTGAGTCTCTCTCTTGTTCTCTCTGTAGTGCCTCTAGTTGCCTGTCTTCTATGTCACTAATTCTCTCCTCTATTTGGCCTGTTCTATTAGCTAAGCTTGTTACCTCGTTTTTCAGTTCATGAATTGCGTTTTTCATCTCTGTTTGATTTGTTTTCATAGTTTCAATTTCCTTGGTGATATATTCTTTCTGTTCGTTGAATTGTTTTTTGAGCTCCCTAAATTGCCTTTCTGTGCTTTCTTGTCTATCCCTGAGTATTTTTTAGGATATCTATTTTAAATTCTCTGTCATTTAACTCCAAGGTTTCTAAGGTATTGAAAAATTTTTATAGGTTTTTCCTCATGCATCTGAGCTACATCACTGTCTTTTGTATCCAAGATATTTGATTTCCTTTTCCTTAATGGCATTTGAGTGTGGTTTTGTTAATAACACTAATAAGATTGATAAAGAATAAAATAAAAAAATAAAAATTAAAAATATATAAAAATTAAAAAAATATTTTTGAGAAAATACAGTGAAGAACTGAAAATTATATTGTGCTAAATGGAACAAAAACTACATAGAACAGAGTGCCTGAGTTGGGGAGAAGTGGCAAAGAGGCAAAAAACGAGGTAAGGACCCACAAAATGCTACTAGGAAAAAAATTGTATCAAGAATAAAATAAGTTGTAAATGATGGTTGAATGAGAGCTACAGTGAAAAAGAATAAAATACAGTGAAAAATGAAAATTCTGTTGTATTAAGTGGAACAAAAACTACATAGAATGGAGAGCCGGGGTTGGAGGGAATGCTAATGAGTTTAAAAATGTAGTAAAAAGCACACAAAATGCCACAAAGAAAAAATTTGAATCCAAAATAAAATAATTTTTTGTGAGTGAGGATCGAATGAGAGGAAAAGTGAAAGAGAAAAAAAGAAACCAAAAGAGAGGGAAAAAAATAAAAAGGTGTTAAGGTTTTTGAAATGTAACCCTCATAGAGAGAAAGAAAAAAGAATGGAAAATGTAACACCTGTGGATAATGAAGTTCAAAATGAAAAGAAAAGAATAAACCGGAAAGAGGATAAAATGACCAAGGTGGAAGAAAAAAAAGATAAAAAATGACAGAGAAAAAAATGTAAAAAGTTATAAGGACTGTGGATTTTTCCTGATTTTGAGAGGTTACCTTCTTCCTTTTTCTTCTTTCTCTCTCTTTTTGGCCGGTGGCACTGTACCCCAGGCTCTGCCCCTGTGGCACACTTAGGTAGAGATTTGCAGTTGATGTGTCGCTATGGTGATGTCATATACTAGGCCTCAGTCTCGTTGGTAGGCGGGGCTTGTTATTGTTTGCAGGCCCCAACAATGGGAGAGTCTGTTTTCCTGGAGCCTCTCCCCAAATTTTTCTTCCTGAGCCAGTAGCCCGGGGACCCAGCTGTGAAGTTGCTCCAGCCACTGCCTGGAGAGCAAGAGGCTCTAAGAGTCGCCAAATCCCCCCTCTATCCCCACTCCATGCAGGGCTCTGGGTAAGGCTTTGCCAGCCAGAGCCGCCAGTGTAATCAGGCAGGGCAGGGAGCCAATTGATCTCAAGGTGTCTTTCTATAAGCCTCCAGGCATGTTCAGTATGCCTCAGCACTCTGTGGGACCACTTTCCCCAGGCTTTTTGCACTTTGTAACCTGTATTGGCTGGCAGGAAAATGCCCTAGTCACTGCCTGCAGAACAGGAGGTCTTAAAAGCTGCCAAGTCCCTCCTCCAGGTCCTTTTAAAGCACAGCCCTAGGTATGAAAGCTCTGCCAACCAGAGCTACCAGCTTAAGCAGGGAGGGGGGTGAGCTAACTTCTGTTCAGGCTTCTTTTTGGGTTCCCTGGGTATGTCTGGTTAAATTTGCCTCAGTGTTTCATGGGATTGCTCTCTGAAGGCTTCTCTCTTGTTAAAAAGCATACAGCCTAGCCTGCCCAACTTCTGCAGTGTTCTCTGAGGTCTGCTCTAACCTGTATCAGCTGGCTGGAAGTTGCCCCAGCCACTGCCTGCAGAGCAAGAGGCCCTAAAAACGATCAAGTTCCTCCTCTGGGTTCTCTTAAATTGAAGATGTGGGAAAGAAGACCTTGTTAGCCAGAGCTGCTGCCAGCGTAAGCCAGCTGGGCAGTGAGCAGACTGTGGGTTAGGCTCCTTTCAGCAATCGGATCCACAGGTCTGCTCTTCAGAGACTGTCTGCAAGCTGCCTGCACACCCCTCCTCCCAGCACTTCTATATTTTTCTTCCCTGGGAATGTGCTTTGTTAACCTGTATGGCTGGTGGAGGTGCCCTGCCCGGAGAGGTCCGGGTGTAGGGAAGCCGGCTTTCACGTGCTCCCCATGTGTGCTGTTGTTTGGGGAGCAGGGACCACACAGAGACTCTGGCCACACAGAAGGTCATTGCTGACAGTCTCCAACCCAGTTCCTCCGTTAGGGATCGCGGGCACCCACGCCACTCTACCTCCCACACTCACCAAATGGGAGACCGGGAGTAAACAAAATCCACTCCCCAGGCAAGCCACTCGCCTACTTCTGCTGAGGCCTGCCGCAGGTGTTAGCTCTGCATGGGCCGAGCGGCGGGATCACTGTCTCCTCGGCCCAAACATCTCTGCTCCAGCCAGCCCACGGTCTCCGACTTAGCCCCCTCCCCCCTTCCTCTCAGTTCTAATTGAAAGCAGCCCTTGCTCAGGTCAGTGAGGAAAACGGAATACTTCCTTCTCCATCTTATTTTCTTCAGATTGGTTAATATATTCAGCCACCTTTTCACCCAGTCGTACCTTTGTTTGGTGGATGTGTATTTCAGATGCTCCTGGGATTGTTTTTCTGTCTCTCAGGGAGGGGTATTGGGAGTCCCCCTCATGGCGCCATTTCTCTGACATTCAAAACTTTTTAAACAGTGGGGGCCCACTACATCTGAAGAGTTTCTACCCAACTATTTTTCACAGGCTATCTCATGCTTATAGGATTCCACAGTCTTTTCTGGTCCCTACCTTTTACAGTATTTTTATTTATTTACTGTTCTCCAAAGATAGCAGTTTTGAATTGCTCAAAATTCTCAGCTGCAGATGCCAATGTGTTGATGTAATGAAAATGCCAATATGTATGTATATACCTGGGATTAGCATAGAGATGATGAAAGCAATTCAGTGTTGATCAATAATCGTATTTGATGTGGGTCTTTTACTTTGCTTTTCTCAACCATCCTGTACTTTGATATTTATTACCACCCACTGAGATTCTGGCCTTGACTAAATTCACAGTCTAGCAATTGAATTCAAGTGGTGTTGCTCTCAGAATGGCAATGTAGAATTAGGTCTTGCCGAGTAAATATAAACCCAGCAAATGGAAAATGCGCCCTTAATAAAAATGTCTCTTACTGCCTTGAACACAATGAAACAAACATCACCAAATTGTAGACCCTAGTAATAAAAATTTTATATTTCAACTCTAGGGTCAGAGTCATCCTTCCATTAAATGTACTAAGCAGTTTGACCAAAAAGTGTATTTTTGACAAGTGTGGTTTTAGAAGATTTGAGATTGTCCAGCCCCAGTGTTCAGAAGGAAGATAGAGTGTTTTGAAAAGTCCCCTGGATTCCACGTCCCCTGACGCTCCAGGGCTGTTCCCGTACTCCGAGGACAGAGACATGGCCCTGGGCCACCTCCCAAGGGATCCCACTGCTGACCAGCCTTGAGGTCTCCACATCGTGCTGCACGCCACCCTCCATGGGCCCAGCTGGTGGCAGGAGGAGATGTTCTGCATCAGAGCCAGCCTCCACTCTCCCTGCCCTCCTCACAGAGGATGCAGAAGATAGGTCCACATACCTCCTCTTTTGTTTTTCAGGGTTGCTAAGAAAATCTGTGCCCTGCTTTCCTTCTTGCTGATTGAAATAAAATGGATTTTTCTAGGATGGTGGCCTGAACCCTCATTGTAATGTATAATAATAACTCATATGACAAGAGCAGCTTTTATCTTGATGGCTCTCGGGGTAGCCCCCGGCTTGTTCCTCCTCAGGGGAAAGGAAAGGCCCGAACTACTCCTCCCGACCCCCCATCAGTAGTCTGATACAGAAACGAGGTTTTCCAGTGCTCCTGGGAAGCAGCTCCCCTTGCACTGTGAGCACCATGGTCCATTGGAAACAAGCCGCTTCTGGAAGACTGTTTAAAAAGCCCAACTCTGGGTACCCCATGCTGTGCTCGCCGTGATGCAAAAACAGGCTGCATGAAGGAGAATGACAAAGGGAACACACAGAAATACAAGTGGCCTTGTTGTTAGAGGTTCAAGATTTACAGCAATTATTTTTTTCTTTTGCCAAATTTTCTCATAATCCCCATGAAAGGAGATCTGTGGGGGCTACTATTTAATTACAGTAGAACCCCCTTATTAGCGGTGTGACTTTCCACTGTTTTGGTTCTCTGCAGTCAACAACAGTCTAAAAATATTAAATAGAAAATTCCATCAATTCAAAAATTCTTAAGGTTTAAATTGTGTACCTCCTTGATTAACATGATGATATCTCGCACCATCCTGCTCTGTCTGTCCAATGTGAATCATCCCTTTGTCCGGCTTACCCACATGGAGACGTTCCCCCCTGTTAGTCCCTGAGCTGTCGTTGAGTATAGATCAACTGCGATGTCACAGTGCTTGTATTCAAGTCATCCTTACCTTAATCATACCATATTCACCTAATTTTTATTACAGTATATTATAATTTTTCTGTTTTATTATTGTTATTAATATCTTACTGTGCCTAATTTATTATCAGTACATATGTACAGGAAAGAAAACATAGTATATATAGGATTCGGCACCATCTGTGGCCTCAAGCATTCACTGGGGGTCTTGGAATGTATCCCTGGTGGATAAGGGAGAGCCAATGTAATTGAATTTAGTCTAAGTTTTCCCTGTGCCTTGAGATCTTCATAATTTTACAACTAAAAGAGCCACAGGACAGCACTGAGTGAGACTCAGCCACACTGCTTGGGTTGGCCCCTTCTGTCACCATTGGGTGAGGAGAGAACACAGCCTACTGATAAACCCAGCTCAATGAAGCACATTTTCCCTCATTTGTCAAAGAGAATGAGCACCCCATGCACTGATGATTCAGGACGGGCTTCAGTCAGACACACCCAGGTCTCCAGGAACCTGATAAGGCTGACGTCAGTCAGGTAAGAGGTCTGGGGAGCCTGGGGCCCCACCAGCTGCCCTTGCCTGGCCCTGAGCAGTCCTACCCAGTTTCTAATCTCTTCTACCTGCTCTGTGTCAATGCTGCGGGAGAGCAGACCGTCCGTAACCTCCCCACCTGCCCCAGGTGTACGCGCTCCCTCTGTACCACTGCCATCTTCTCATCCTGTGAGCGTGCACGTGCGTGTGTGGAGGCACAGAGGCCCCGAGTGCTCAGGCCGAGCATCCACAGCAGAAGAGAGGTACGTGGGCAGCTCTTGCTTGGAGTGTTCCTGCACTCCTGGACCCAGAGAGACACAGCCCCTGCCAGAGCCAACAGGCAGCAGCTGATCCCAAAGTTTTTCCTTCCTTGAGTGTTTGGGGTAAAAATGTAGCAAGTCAACAGTTTGCCTGCTTACTGAGGAATTACAAGTGGAAGACATATCACATTGCTCATTTGGGGTTGAATTACACAAGATTTCCACAGTGCTCTTGCTCATGTGCTTTACTTTATAGCAAAGGTACTTTTTGATTTCTCTTTTCTCTGTTTCTGAACTGTCCTTCCTTCTGCCCCTTCTCTGTGCCCTCTGACCCTCACAGGCCTCTCCTCGAATTCTGCTTCTACTTCTGGTCACGTAGGGTTAAGCACTTTTGTCCCTGCCAGTTCTGAGCCCGCCACTCCCGGAGCTGCAAGTGGTGCTGCCAGAGACTCCTCAGACCTGCCTTCCCCTGAGGCAGTCCTTGCCAGCCCACCTTCCTGCCCACCTGTCCCCTGGTCCCAGCTCCCCGTCAATTCCTAGGACTCCTGAGGGCACCCCTATGGCAGAGTGCTATGCAGACTGCTAAAGCCAGAGGTGAGGTGGCTCAGGTCTGTGGGAGGTCACAAAGGAAGCCGTTGGTACTTTGAGACAGCGCTGAAGCAGATACTAAGCATTCTTATGTCCCTGGTGCAGGTGCTCACAGTTGTGTGGGCCTGGAGCACAGGGTAGATAGAAATGCACTGGAGACCTTCAATAGGTCAGCAAGATGGGTAGGTGTTCCTATTGTTCTTGCTTCATGGAGGGAGTTCAGAGAGGGTAAGTGGCTTACCTGGGGCTGCACAGCTTGCAAGTGGTATAGCATGGTTCCTACCTATGGTTTCCTAAAGGAAGAATGCTTCATAGTGGACCTGGAAGGACAGAGGGGATGTGGACAAGCAGAGAGCAGGGCATGGGGTGGTGATGCAGAGAGGTGACAGGATCTGAAGTTTGTGCACAGGTACTGGTAGCTAGGGGTGCTCCACTTGCAGGTAAGAGCAGGAGACAGGACGGAGGTTTCCTCCTCCCTGAAGGATCTCGCATGCTGCTTGTCTCACACACACATACATGCTCACACTCACACATACCTGAACACACATGCTCACATTCACACACGTGCTCGCACACACATTCATACACAGTTACACATTGGCTCAGCAGGGAGTCCTGCGCCACATGTGAATGAAGTGTGGCAGGGATGGTGAGCACTGTTGGTGCACTGGGGTGTGAGAGCCAGGGCCTGCGCTGGCTCACATCCTGTAGGAAGCTGGCTCCTGGTTACAGATAGCCATCTTGGCTGTTAAAGGAGTTCTTGTGACTGAATTCCTGCACACATGTTTTCCTTCCTTCCCTAGCAGCTCAGGAGAGATGTGATGGTTGAAGAAGCCATCCAGGGAGCTTGGGCCATCAGAGCCCTGGTCTCATCCCTGGCTGTGTGACAGGAGCATGAATGGGTTGCTGGTTCCCTGGACAGTAACTTCAGAGGACCTTTAGGTGTCACATGCCTGGACCCAACCAGGGGTTCTGAAGCCTGGCTCTGCTTCCAGGATCCTTTCAGAATGGAGGCCTGGACCTCATCCCAGGAGGGATGGGAAGACTGAGATCCAAGCAACCATAAGCCTGCATCCGTCTATCTCAGGAGCAGACTAGACATTTTTGCTAAGTTATCTGAATGAATTATTTTATTCCTTTTTTATGTCACGAGAAAACCCACATCATCATTTTATTAATGTATTTGCAATTACCACATAATGATTTCCAGTTTAGTGTGGTCCATGATACAGAGACACTTAATCAAATACCGGTGTGATAGGCCTTTAAGTTCTATGGAGCCAGAAGCTTTCCCATCAATTAAGCTTCAAAGCAATGAGTTTTAGGCTCATCTGCAACTGTATTTTTATGTTTCTTTATGGCTCCCCTCCTGCCTTCCCCGGGAATCTTTAGAGATACTGGGAAATGTGGCATGGGGCTGAGATGTTTATGAGCAGTGTGCAAAGAGCAGGTTTGTAACAGTTGTTACAAAACATCAACGTGTGTGCTTTGAAGTAGGACATTTTATATTTTCAGTACAGTCATTCTGGGTGCCCCGACAGTGCCACCAGGAGAGGGATGTTTATCCTGGGCTCTGGGATCAGGCCCTAGAGGTGTTTCCTCTGGAAGGAGATTGAACTCCCAGAACCTTCATGGACCCCATGCTCGCCCCTACTGCAGAGGTCTTGGGAATCTGACTTATTAAAATACAAAGAGGATTTCCCTGCCATCCAGAGTACACTTCCTCTGTCCCAGGTGCAGTACCATCCTGGGCCACTGACTGACAAACCACCCAGGGACAGAGGCTCACAGCCCCTTGCACAGACAAGAAACGAGGCTAGGGAGAGAGACCTGAGTTTCTAGCTCACAGGCACAGCTCTGCTCACACATGCCCAGAACATGAGGGCATGGGAGAGGCAGACACCCCAGCCTCCAGCCAGTCCTGTGAGACCATGAGGGAAAATTAAAAATAAAAAGAGATCTTTTACACTAGCCAAGATTTGGAAGCAGTCCAAGTGCCCATCGGTAGATGATGGATAAAAAAAGCTGTGGTACATTTACACAATGGAATACTACTAGGCCGTTGAAAGGGGAGGAAATCTTACTTTTTGTGACAGCATGGATGGACCTGGATATTATTATATTAAGTGAAATAAGCCAGGCAGAGCTAGACAAGTACCATAGGATTTCACTCATATATGGAATCTAATGAACAAAATAAACTAACAAGCAAAATAGAGACAGACTCATAGAGAACAAACTGACAGCTATCAGAGGGGAGGGGGTTTGGGGGTCTGGGTGAAAAGGGTGAAGGAATTATCAAAACAAAAAACAGAGAACCTCATAGAGACAGATACCAGTATGGTGACTACAAGAGGGAAGGAGGGATTGAAGCAGGTAGAAGAGGGTACAGGGGGATCAGTGGTGACAGAAGGAGATTTGACTTGGGGTGGTGAACACATAGTACAATAATATACAGATAATGTATTATAGAATTGTGCACCTGAAACCTGTATAGTTTTATTGACCAAAGTCACCCCAGTACAGTCAATAGTTTTTTTAAATGAAAAGGGAACTAACTCCAGTCCCTACACCTACCCACACGGAGTGGGCTTCCTCCCCCATCAGTGAGAAACTCGGGAGTGGGAGCAGAGTCCCCGGAGATATGGGCGCCATTTTGAATGTAATTACTGCTGGTCTTCCCATGCAGCAGCCCCACTTCCCGCCAGCAAACTCCCGCATTTTATATTTACTTTTATTTCCACACTATTTTCTGTGACCCATTAGCTCTGCTAAGTCATTTAAAAGCCATAATCATGGCCATTTGCTCAGGTGGATGCAACCCAGATAAGTGGACCCAGATCTACTCCTTGAAGATGCCGTGGGCTCCAACTCCATGCTGATGCTCCCAATTAATCACACGGAGCCAGCCACTGCCAGTTTTACCTCATCTCCTTTTAAAAACTCGGTAGCATGTGCACAGATTAGCTGCAGAGGACTTTCAGGGCTGGCTGGGATCCCTTGCCACTGCCTGCCTCCCCCAGCTGGCCAGCCCAGCTTTGCTGGGGGGTGGGGAGGGCTGAGTGTATGTTCTGGGCCTC
Organism: Saccopteryx bilineata; assembly: GCF_036850765.1. NCBI lineage: Eukaryota > Metazoa > Chordata > Mammalia > Chiroptera > Emballonuridae > Saccopteryx > Saccopteryx bilineata. The sequence continues at coordinate 134,230,867 of NC_089493.1, forward strand.
CAGATGTGGGGGGCTGCCACACTGTGGCCAGGGGTCAGAGCTCTTTACCCCAAGCCTCTTTGGCCTGTGTTCAAGCTGAGATCTAGAGTTATGGCAAACCTGGCAGTAATTCTGTGCTCATGAATTCACAGAGCAGGGAGGAGCTGCACAGTTGCCATCTCTGCCAAGCCAAACATACAGATTGATTATAAACAACCTCCCTCTGCTCCTTCAGTGGAAGTCATGTTGCTTGGGATCAATTAGTTCATCCCCAGCCACCAAGCACCCCAAGTGGGTGTGGTGGGCTCAGTATCTGCAGAGAAGATGCACGCCATTCTGTCCTCAAGGCTCCCGCTGTCCAGCTGGTGTGCAGCATGCACTGGAGAGGGTTTTTAGCACCCTGGAGCAGTTAATGTTGAAAGTCGAGTGCAGGATCTGGGCTCTGATTGCCACAGAAGAGGGAAGGGGAGCTGGCCAGGGATGGCTTGCTGAGACAACTGGGGCAGGACTCTAACAGGGAGGGCATTTCACATGAAGGGACTGACTCCATAGCCCTGGTGAAGCTGGGCGTGCGGGACCAACTATGCTGTCCACAGTGGCAGGTGAGTCAGATGCAGCTGGACCATAAGGTGAGGTTCCAGAAAGGTCTATCTTGATCTCTCCAGGGCAGGCTACCCTTCTGGGCCACAGGAATCTACAGCCAAGGACCCTGGCAGTCTCATGTTAGGCTGAGCCCTCATTTCAGTCCTTGAAGCCTTGGGAGCCCAGGAAGTGAGCAGAGCAAACCAGGGCCCTGTCTCAGATTGCTGCCCCAGCCTCACCCACCGGCCCTGGCTCAGAGGCCTCCAGAGAGGTTACCTCTGGTGCCAGGTCTATGGCAAACCCTCAGTGAGGACAGATCAACTGGCAGCCACCTTCAAGCCATTGCCTCTGAGCCAAGAGCTGCGGCTACTAGCCAGGTCTGTTCAAAGTGAGGGTGCTTTGGAGCCATGTTTATGGGGTCTGTGAGAGTGTCATCTTAGCTCCTAGACTGAGCATAGGTCAGATACCTCTTGGAAGCTGAGAATTGGAATGAGGCCAGGATGCCCCAGGGTAATGAGGATCCCCTGACCCAGTCTCTTCCATTCCTGCTCCTAAGCCTGCTCAGCAAACCCCACCCAGCCCCCTTCCCAGAGACCCAGGCCTGAGCACCAACAGGGAAGATGAGCCACTGGGAGGCTGGCCCAGGGACGCCCAGTCCAGGATGGTTTATGGACCAGAGCCATGTCCCCAAGGCAGAGCCTAAGGGACTGGATAGGCTGCTGCTGCTTCACATGGTAACCCTCTCCTGTGAATCCCCCACTCCCTCCTCCATGTCCCCAGGCCTATGCCTGGCTGAGAACAAAGATCCTACCCAAACCAACTGATATCTTTCAGATGTTGGAAAACATCAGGTTACCTCTTTTAAATAAGCATAATGTTGAAGCATAACATATACAGAAAATGAATGTCATAAGTGTATATAGTTCAATGAATTTTCCCAGATTAAGAAACAGAATCTTGCCAGCTCCCAGAAGTGCCTCACACTATACTCCATGCAAGTTCCCACTCAGGTGCTAGCCAGTTTTCCTTCTGCAAGAGAGAATATGACTCCTGACCAAGTGGTGGCGCAGTGGATAGAGCGTCGGACTGGGATGCAGAAGGACCCAGGCTCGAGACCCCAAGCTCACCAGCTTGACTGAGGGCTCATCTGGTTTGAGCAAAGCTCACCAGCTTGGACCCAAGGTCGCTGACTCAAGCAGAGGGTTACTCAGTCTGCTGTAGCCCCACAGTCAAGGCACATATGAGAAAGCAATCAATGAACAACTAAGGTATCGCAACAAAAAACTGATGGTTGATGCTTCTCATCTCTCTCCGTTCCTGTCTGGCTGTCCCTATCTATCCCTCTCTCTGACTCTCTCTGTCCCTGTTAAAAAAAAAAAAAAAAAAAAAAAAAAAGGGAGAGGATATGACAAATCAGAGAGGTGGCTAGACATAGGCCAACTATGACATGAGCACCGCACTTAGAACACAAAGCTACTGCTGAGAAGCTAATAGTACCTATTACAATATCAGATCGGAACTTGAACCATTTATTGACTTTACAACCCAAAGAGGAGAGTTTTGAATGGAAGCAGTAAATATTATCAGTGGAATAGAAATACAGATCTCCTGTTGGCTCTTGGGCCTCTTCCTGCCTTGGGTGATGTCAGGAACCTGGGTGGGGTTGGGCCTTCCAATGCCCCAGATTTCAGACATGGAGCATTGGAGACCCCTCTTGGTTTTGGCCAGAGTCCAGTCCACACCACCTTTCTCAAGAGCATCTGTGTTCTAGCAGCTCTGAGGGGTCTGAAGAGCATCCTGAAACATGGATCTTTCTAGATTGTCTTTCCCATCCTCTCAGCAACCCCCCCCACACACACTGACACAGGTCAGCGTCTGGCTTAAAGGGAAATGCCCTCACTGAGTATGGTCCCAATTGGACACTCAGTTGGAGGACTGACATCCCATCTTTGTGGTCCCCTATATTTCCAGGCACTGGGAAGAGATCAACCCAGAGCCCACATCTCTGAGCCAAGGCTGTTGGCAAGAGTAGTCAGGACCTGCCAGTGTGTTCGTGATAATAAGATTGCCCAGGAATTGGTCCTCATGTCTGCAGGGTTTTAACATCCTCTTCCCGTCACTGTCTCCCTGATCCTCCCCCACATCTTCATTTACGTCTCTGGGATTCCCAGCAAAAGCTGAAAGGCTGGAATTAGAAGAGAAGGAAGGTGAACCTGGAGCAGGAAAAGCCCCCAAGAGTGTGGTCACAAATGCCATGGAGGCAATAGCCTGGCCCCATCTCCAGCAGCTGGGCCACAAGCAGGCCTCTTACTGTTCCTACTGGCCTCCACTTCTCTATCAATAAAATGAGGAGTCTGGACTACACTGTGCCAAAGCCTTTAGCCCTGCTCTTGAGGGCTGTGGCCTATAATTTGTGCTGGGTGGGCTCTGTAGGCATTTCTAAGAGGCATGTGGGGTTGGGGAACAAAGCTGGGGTTTAGCTGCTGGCACAGGACCAGTGTCACTGGGCTGCATACCCAAATCCTCAACGTGTGTGTATCTGTCTATCTGTCTATCTATGTGTGTAACAACTTTTTATCCAGTGTCCTCTGCAGCCTCAAAAGCAATGAAAGAGTTTCTTACTCCATGCTCTTAAAATCTTCCCAGGGCAGTTACTCGTGAAACAAAACACGTTTAGTGGGAAAACACAAATCAAAGTGAGAGTAGTGTGAGTGTCATATTTGACTGGCAGCTCCTGTTCCTATTAGTGGCCATTAGCACCAAGTGGCTTTTTTTGAGCCTCACCAGGTAATTTGGCCTTTGGCATGGAAAGTTCTTTATGAAATTTTTAACCACCTTTTCAAAGCACAACTGCAAAGAAGACAGGTGCACATTCCGCAGCCCAAGCCCCAAGCATGCTAATCATGTCACACATGCAGACTGTGCCTTATTCACAGGGACATACACAGGCACCTGCCTGGGATCTCGGGTCTGGAGAGCTTCAGGCAGTGGGCCACCGGCCTCACCTGCCAGCCTCCAGGGGTGCTCCAGGCCTGTGTGCATTCTCCTTACCAGAATCCTGGGGGACCCAGCCACTTCCATCTCCTGTGGGTCCTGAACCCTATTAAAGCATCTGAATCCATTTTTGCGCCAGATAAGGTGATGAGGAGGCCATTCTTGGAATCTGAGAACTTAGATACAAGGAGAGCAGAGAGGGCCAAGCAATTTCCCAGTGTGTGAATCTAATGATAATCAGCATGTATACTAAGTCCCGACGGAAGTGGACAGAGCAGACAGCATGACAGCTGAGCTGTGCCTGGAATCATTCATTCTGTGGGTTTCCTCTTTAGTCCCATGGCCCACCCTTCCCCGTCAGCCCCAGCTCCTCTCTTGGCCAGGCTGTGGGTCCTGGACACTGAGCCAGGACTGTCACCATACCGCTTGCGTGCCAGGGGCTGGCCCTGCCTCATCATGGTCTAGGAATTTTTGCATGTCAAGAGACATCCAGGTCCTTGACTCTCCCAGGAAAGATTTTAAAAAAGAATCAGAGTGAGAATAAAAAGCAAGTTTTATTCGGGCAGAGAGAAAGAAAAAGGCCAATTTTCCTGTAATTACCTTCCCTTTTAAAGCACATGTCCCCATGAGCCCAGAGAAGCTTCTACAAGTGGAAATGTGGACCATGTTAACATGGGGGCGGTTCCCTCTGATGCGGGTGAAAATGGGATTCATGTATGGAGTTGCACAAAAGGAATTTTACAGCACCCACATTTGGAGAATAGTAGGATTTTGCGGTGAGGTTTATCTGGGGTTGAAACAGAAGGCTCCCCATAGGTTCTCCGTGTCTCATTTCTGTCTGTCCTGCCAAGGAAAAAGTCACACCTAGTCTTCATCAGACCCAGGGAAAAGATGGGAGTCCAGAGATTCTGTGCCGTGGTTCAGTCCTATTCCTTGTCTGGCTAGCATATGCTGTGTTCCTGGCTGTGCCCTGGTTGGCACTATGTCCGGGCTTGGAGTCCACATGCATACTGGCAGCTGACATGCCAACGTGACTTTAGGACCATGTGGATGCTTGGGAAGGTTCATAAAAGTCCACATTTCCAAGCAGAAAGAAGAGAGAGCTTTGCTAAGCCTGTGTTTTTATCTGTGGGCTGGGAAGAACTAGGTTTCCTTTAGGCCCACCAATCAGTTCCTTGAAAATTTCGCAGGCTTATTTTGGTTCCTCCACACTAACCAATCAGATCCTTTTTCTAGGCTAGACTGACAGGCCTCAATGGTCACCATTCTGGCTTCCACTGCACATACCTTAAACTGGAAGCATGGAAGCACCTTCCCTCAAAGTTTGGGGTTGAACTGGTTTTATCCTGGAGAGGCTGGAAAAACAGTTCTTCTTAACAGCTCTGGAGAGAGGGCTCAATGGCCTAATGAGCCTGTGAATGCTATCATTTCCTAGTAAATGGAATGCTGAAGCTTCTTACTGAAGCAGGCTTTCCAATTTTATCAAATTTAATATGCAATTCGCTCTGCTCTCTTTCCCTACCAATATCTAGCTATCTGCCTCCATTAATGCCTCCTGGAGACCCTAGTTCCCAGGCACTGGCTGGCTGTCCATGTACCCCTCACACCAGAGGGGGATATTTTTGCATGTTGCTTTAAAAACCCAATGGCTCCTCTCTTCCGGTCCTAAGTATTTCAGGAGCCAGGGCTTTGGTGCAGACATGGCCAAGTCCAAAACAACACCACTCACAATCAGTCCCAAAAATAGCATAGAAAAGGCATCATAAAACCCTGATCACAAAGATACAAACCTCTTAAGGATGTGGACCCCTATTCCTGAGGAACATGCACATTGCCAATAAGCACGACCAGAAGGGCCTGAAGAAGATGCAGGCCAACAACGCCCAGGCCATGAGTGCACATGCCATGGCTACCAGGGACCTCATAAAGCCCATGGAGGTCAAGCCCAAAATCACAAAGGGCAGCAGTCGCAAGTTCAGTTGACTTGCCTGCACCACCCACCTGAAGCTTGGGAAATGTGCTCATGCCCGTATCACCAAGGGTCTCAATGTCTGCCAGTCAAAGTCCAAGGTCAAGGTTTGAACCAAGCCCCAGGCTATGGCTATGGCTATGCCTGCAGCTCAGGCTCAGGCTCAGGCTCCCAAAGGTGCCCAGGCACCTATGAAGGCTCCAGAACAGACACCTCTGTCTGCTGATGTGAGAACAGAAGGACTGGTGTGGCCCCTGGGCTGCTGTCTGCTTGGGGCTGGTGTGCTATTTGTACAAATAAACCTGAGGCAGAATTGGTAAAAAAACAAAAACAAAAAAAAATCTGATGGCTCTTGGGCTTGGCTCAGAAGCTGAAGATTATCTTGTCTGAGCAAACACCCTGAACATCACTGAGAAGAGAAACACACCACAGCCATGCCAGGCAGAGGAGGTGTTGGGAAAATAGCTGTGTTAGGCTTGCTTATTTGAACTTTGCATAATTAATGCGTAAGCACGTGACAGATACCCTATGTAAGGCTATGGGTGCTTGCCTCAGGGCAGATTGCTTGCAAAGGGCCATTTTGCTGTTTGTTCACCTGCTGCCATGAGGAACAGTTTTCCCCTCCATGGTTTCACCCCCACTATTGGGAGACTGATAAATGGGAATGGCCCAGTGCTTTCTGGCTGCACAGTTCCTTTGCTGTCTGCCCAAATCCATTGTGAACCTGCCTGGCCTCAGCCACCAGCATTACAGGAGGCATGGGCTCAGAATCCTCCCTGGCCCAGTCTCCTCCTGTGCTGGCCTAAGTGCCAGCGCCCTGTCCAGGGGTGTCCTAAGAGAACAGAGCCTAGGAAGGGCCATGTTTTGAAGAAAGGGGGAAGGAGGCAGGTCTGCCCTAGGGGTGCCTGCGTCAGGCCTCTTCCTCCTCAGTGCGACGTGCATAGAGGGCTTCAGCATTTATTTCAGTTTTCAAAACATCACTCGTTCACTCTGGGGACTCATGATAGATATGTCAGTCAGCTATAAAAAGTGTCTGTGGATCCCTCATCCAGGAATCCAACTGATTTTGCTTTCTCTAATAGGAATAGAAGACAGGATCTTAAATGTCAAACGGCAGGCTGTACAGCAGCGCCTGTTGAACCAGGCATTCATGAGCAAATGTGCCATTTATCTAACAAAGGTCTGGGTGGTTTTGTTAATTTAAGTGACCTGATGCTGAAGCAAAATATGGAGATGAGGGTTTGTCTGCAAAGTCAGGTGCAAGTGGAGGTAGATACTTTCACCAGGTAGACTCGATGGGCTCTGGTGCAGCAGCTGGGGAGGCAGGTGCATGGTCAGCGTGGTGTGCATGTGGGCCCAGGCAGGGTGGTGGGTTGTGTGAAGCCTCAGATGTGCAGATTCTGTGTGGGCCCAAAGTGGTCTCTGTGCCTTCAAGAACCCAGAACATTCAAAAGCAGATGGGATGACAAATAGGACCCTCCAGGAAAAAGAGCAGAGGACACTGACCAAGGACAGTTGGCTATGTAGATTCTAGGCCCCCTAGGGGGCCTGGGAGGATGAAGGCACACTAATGAGTGCAGTGGGCACGTTTCTGGTTCTAAGGTTGGGACTAGTGAGTGAGGAGGGGACTCAGGTAGAGCTCCAAGTGATGGAAGGGGAAGGAGGCAGGCTGAGCATCTTCAAAACTATGGGCCCCTATGCCTGTGACAGTGTCCATCAAGGGACTCGATAGCTGAGTTCTTTAAGAGAGTGAAGACTGTCACAGAGGAGTTGCAAAGGCACTGGGGCACAGTGTATGGGGGAGATAGGATAGAGAAAAAGGCAATTTCCTCAAGGCTTAAGGGACCATATTGTGTGGCTTAGATTGGACAGAAGCAGCTCCTAGGAACTGGGCCTTTGCAGAAAAGTCAGATTTGAAGAAAGGGCTTGACAGGAAGGGAGCCTAGACTTAGGAGCAAAATCTGCAAGCTGGCTTTCTGGCAGGTAATGGGAATAGCCAGTGGCTACAGCTTAGGATGTGAGCACTGCCCTACGGTTCTTGAGTGTGGGCAACAGTGACCCATCTACTTAGAAGTCACAGCCTCCAGAACACAGCCAGCAAGGAATTACTACATGGCATAACTTTGAGTACATCTGTTTGTTTTTGTTTGTGGATTGTGAAGAGACCATATTATGTGCTTAACAATGTCCTGGAGTTGGTCAACACCATCGGTAAAACTGTATTATGTTGGCTTGGTCAACACCATCAGTAAAACTGTATTATGTTAGTGAAAATGTATCTTAAAGATAAACCCACTGGTTTTGGCATTTAATGTTAATTGAATTTTCCCAGAAGTGGCAGCAGAAAGATAGTTAATATTCCTGAATTTACATCAAGTTAAACATCTGTTCCTCTTAAACTAAACGCCAGTAAAGTTACAGCAGCTCATAAATTAGACCTGGGAGTAAAATGCATTTTGCTCATGGCACAGCTTAGCAGTTTCAAAATAGACCTCAGAACAACATATCACAGCTGAGGCCCGTGTGACACAAGCACATTCAGCTGTGACATTGATGCCAGACGATCAAGCCAAATTTTTGCTTTGGTGGTAAAATCACAGCTTTGTCAAGCAGCAAATGATATTGCTTCTCAGGGCAGCTAGGTACAGTGTGGGGCCAGGGATGCTAATGTTTGTGTGGGGGTCGGAAGGACCTGCCCATGAGCAGACCCCATAGGCCATGAACATATTCAGTCTCTCTCTTGGGCTCTCTGGGGGCTCATCCATGTGAGGTCTCAGGATCTGAGCCTGGGGGCTGGGCCCCTGCCAGGTCAAGAGGAGCTGGAGATCGGTGGGTCTGATTCCCAGGCATGGCTGGCTACTGTGCTGTTTCTAAAGGAATGGCATGTGTGTTGTTTGGGAAATGAGCTGCCACACCCCGCATGGTGGAATCTCAGAGCATGGTGCACCAGCCATCTCCCCAGTACTTCCTCTCCTCTCATCCCCTGTTCCTTAGCCCACACCCCTCCCCAAAAGGGATTGCTTCTGCCAATGACAGAGGTGTTCCTTCGTGATGTCGAGTAGTCTATGCCCTGTAAGTTTGGGGTCTGTAAAGGACTCCTGAAGTGGAGGGCTGCCCTGGTGAGGGAACTTCCAGCAACCTGGAGGCCATCGGGTAAGAGATCTTTACAGGGGCCTTGGGACCCTCCTACCCAGACGATCCCCACATTCTGCTTACATATAAAGCTCTCTTAAAGGCATAGCTTGTGCTACTCTACTAATCACAGCCCTGGTATGAGTGGACCTTCCCTGAAGCTGTGCTGTAGTCCAATTCATCCTCAGGTCTTTCCACCTGGGCTGCTCTTCCAAGATGGCCCCTTCCCATCATCTTTGCGGGGTTGTCCCAACAAGCAGTGGCAGAACAAGAAAGCAGAAATAGCCATCATCCTCCACTCCAGAGGCAATTGCCAAGGCACTGCATGTGCCCATCAGAGGAGGCTTGAAGGAGCCCCTTCTATACAACCTAGCATCCCCAGGGTGGTGTGGGCATCAGTGAGCACAGCTATAGGTACCACACTCTGGAGCTGCCCCACTGCACCCACATGGCCCACACGGTTCCCCCCGCCCCACCCAAGCATTGACATGATGGGTAACATAGACCCTGGCCCCCTCTAGAGTTCTAGACCATGGTGACTGTGGCTCAGGGTGGCTGAGATTATCCCTTCCTCAGAGAAGGGCTGCAGCCACCCTCTGAGCCCACCTGCTGCCTCTCTCCATTGAGGATTCCATAGTCATCCAGTCAACAGATGTTTAATGTCTGCCTTCTACAGGCAGGTGCTTGGGCTAGGCCCCGGCCCCAGGGGGCTCCTGGCCTCATGGAGCAGCCTGACAATCAACTCCGATGAATGGGAGGGCTGAGCAGAGTGCAGTGATAGAGAAGCCCAGGGGCGGTGCGGGCTGGGTGGGGGGGTCTCTTTAGGCGGGGGTTGGTGTGGTGGAGAGGGAGACTGAAGGACTTGGTGCAGGAATGGCTGGGAGTGAGAAAAGAAGAGAGTCAGATAGAGACTGACTCTCCAGTCACCCTCACCACCCTCCCTTCCTACTATAAGGTGTTTTTAGCCTCCCCTCACCTGCCTCCAGCTGCTTCCTGTATCCAGGACCTCAGCCTCCATCAGGAGCCTCCACCACATGGCCTGTCCCACTCTCAGAATCCTAGCTTCCCTCTACCTGGGTGGCCTCCACCACCTTGCCCACAATGCACAAACCCATTTCTCTTGACTTTTGGAAGCCCCCAGACCCACCCACACCTGGGGCCGAAAGCTTCACCTGCCACAGAGTAAAGATGGGCCTTTGAAACGCGGCCTGGCAAGGGTGCGTGTGGCTGATGGAACATTTACAATGTCTCCCTTGCTTCCCTTTGTTTTGCAATAGAAAGTGTTCCCTTGATGGACATTTAATTCCAGAGGCTGCTACCTGCTTTCTATCTCTCTTTACTCAAAAAATTAAATACAGATGTGCCTGTGCTTCTGCTATAATAATCTCCCTCGGCCTAGAGGGGGTATGGCTAGAATAGGAGAACATTAGAATCTTCAAAGAGGAACAATTATTGCGGGAGCTAGATTAATGAGGTGTCATAACAATTTAGCCAGATCTGCAGCTGACCTTTCTCATGGAGAATGGGCTTGATAAATGTAGTTCATTACCAAGTTCTGACATGAAAATAGGATCACATTCTGTGCTCCTCAGCAGGCTGATCAATATTTTATCTGCCAAAGCAGGCCTGGTCTTGCAGCAGGAGGACCCTGCACTGTGCTGGTAGGAAGCCCAAGGCCAGTGTCAGGGGCTAGCCTGGCCAGCAGAGCCATGCGAAGAGCACCCCGGCCTGCAGGAAGGTGTCCGGACCCTTCCAAGGGCCTGTCACAGATGCTCGTCAGCATCAGGCTGACCGGGACACGACCCTCCCTCCATGAGAGGCCTATAGTGGGAACATCCTGGAACAGTGGGAAGGGAGGGAGCAAATTTTCTGTTTTTTCATGAACACTGATATAGTAGCCACCTGTGCCAGGGCGTTGGTGAAGGGGACAAAGACAAGGGAGCCATGCTCCGTCTTCATGGGGCTCTCTTCATCAAGAGAAGCCCTCAGGCCAAGCTGAGCACTTGGACTTGTTAAAGTCCTCTTACATTTCCTTTAAGGTCGTGACCTTGTAAGGTGGTTAAGGGGCTATTTTTGCCCCCATTCTAAGGTAGGAAATGGAGGCAGGAAGGGCATCTGTGACCCCTGACGCCTGGCATGCTGTTCCCTGTGCCTCCTTCTCCCCACACTCCTTCATCCTGCAGGTCTCACCCTCAATGCCCCTCCCTTGATACCACCCCCCCCCCCCGACGGGCACCCTGGTGCTCAGGCCACAAAGCTTGCTGTCTCCCCAGCATGCACCTGGCACAGAGTGTGAGTCAGTGCTGGATGGGAGGAGGAGAGGGGTGTGGGCTCTAACGGGTCAAGACCAAGGGCTCCGCAAGCTAGCCCTGGAGATTGGGCTACCCACCCTCTCCCCCAGGCTGATGTCTAGACATGTGCACACCTTTTTGGCCAGGAGGGCTGTGCTAGGAAGTTGGCAGGGTGGAGAAAGCAGAAGCCTGTGAACTCAGAGTGATCTGTAGGAATGTGATAGGAGGGCCAGGGCCTGGTGCGCTGCAGCCCACCCAGCAGCTCAGAGGAGCTTTATGCTCCTCAATCGGTTGTCAGGAGGCTGGAGTGCTGTGGGGACCAGCAAGAATGAGATGTCTCTGCCCACCGGACCTGTCCTGCCCATCCTTCATGTGGCCCTGCTGCAGTGTGTTCTTAGGAGTCTGATCATCCACTAGTATTTCCAAGTCAGGGCCCCCTCCTCTCGACCCCATATCTACCTGCTGTATATGCCAACCTCGCAGCATCGGACATGAAGGCCTGCTCCCAGGAGAGCCTGAGCGCCCTCCAGGACAAGTCCTACAAGTCCCCCACACAGGGACTCCCTCACACCTACAGCAAAGTTTCTGTCTCAGCTCCTGTACTGCCTCCCAACTTCTGGTTCATTTGCCAGACCAGAATTCACCCTGTTGAGGGCAAGGGGCCAAGATTTGGACTAAACTATGCCTCTCCTTTGCCAAGACTGTCCTTTGTCCAGGTCTGGGAAGAAGAAAAAACCAGCAGCTGCCTCCCCTGGGCAGGACAAGGCTGCTATTTCCAACACTGTGCAGCTATGCAAACTTGAGAAAGGTCTTGCTGACTGGGGGCCCTAAGCACTCCCAGGTATGGACACCCTACCAGGCCAAAGAGGGTGCCAGCACAGGAGGGGGCCGGAAAGCCATTCCTGTCAGAGCTCAGAGCTCCCAGAGAACAAATGGATTTGATTATATTGAACACAGCAATTGATTTTTTTTTCTAACTAGACATGCAAGAGGAAATGATAATGGGCATCTGTTTCTGACAAGAATCAATTGACCTCAAATTGAAAGAAAATCTAGAAACACAAACAAGCACAAGAGAAAGTGGTTGGGCATCCAGGCTTGTCTAGGGAGAGAGGGAGGGAGAGAAACAGACAGACGTCCCCGTTAGCCCTTCCCCCACTAAATAGCTTCCTGTTGCTTTCCAGCAAATGTGGTCCTACTAATGATAAGGAGAGAATAGCTGTCATTTTATGGGCCCTCACCCTGTGCCACACCGTGCTGAGCCCTTTCTGTGCATGTCTTATTTAAGCCTCATAACAGCCCTGTGTGGGAGATGGGGCTCTCCCCACTTCACGGACGAAATCCTGGAGGCACCTGATCTGAATGCACATTCAGGCAGCAGCAGAGCTGGGACTCAAACCCAATGCACTCCCATGGGTGCTCTCCAGCCTACTTTACAATAACTCTTCAAACCCAAGCTAGTACCTGGTGCCCTAACCTGGCCTCGGAATTAAGGGGAGGGGATCCATCCCCACCAGTGCGTTGGACTCTCACCTGGAGTGGACGATGAGGATCCCACCAGGACTCAGTGAATCCATATGCAAGAAGCCCCCCCCCCAACCCCTAGCTCCAGGGAGGCGAGGAAGTGGGGTGGGAGGGGCTCTCCTGCTCCACCAGCAGCCCCGCAGCCTCAGTGTACAGGCTGTGCCTCATATGGTGTTTCAGGTCGCATCTGTGTCAGGTCAGAGTGCGGCCCGGACCTCTTTGGCCCAATGCTATGTGGTCCTGAGGCTGCACATGTACGCACGCTGTGACGAGGCCTCGGGTGTGCGCCATGGCATTTGTTTCCTGAGCTTCCTTCTGTGTCTTGGTCATAGACATGCATACACATTTATTTTGAAGTTATCCCACACTGGGAGTGTACCTAATTAACTTCAGCAGGACTTACTAGTCTTGTGAACTGTAACTCCCAAATCTATGAAGCCAAGTATTCAAAAGCAGCCTTTAAGGTGGGATCAAGGCAAAGAAAAGCTGTTACAAAACAGAACTGGAGGGTGGCTTTGCTGAAGCTGCTGTGGGGCGACCCCTGTAAATTCCCCTGGACAGGCACCCCATCCGTCTGGCAGCTGCTCCCCATCTGGCATGTAATAGGTGCTCATTAAATCTCTAGGATGGCCAAGCAGGCTCCAGCTGACATTTGCATCATGTGTAGCATTTACTCGGTGCTCTGTGAATATTGATGGGATGGATTGGTGGGCAGATGGACAAACAGAGCCCCTCTACTCCAGTGGCACCCCACACTGCACACAGTAACTGCCCAGAAACTCTCTATGAGTGGGACGAATGAACATTCTCACACACTGTGCACCCCATCTTCACTTCCAGGTGACCCGTGTGCCATGGCCGACTATGGCCGCCTGAAGAACATCCTTCTGGCCCTTCAGACCCGCCGGCAGCCGCTCCAGGAAGGGGATAGCAGACAAGATCCTGCCTCCCAGAAGCGCCTCCTGGTGGAATCTCTGTTTAAGGACTTGGATGCAGATGGGGATGGCCACCTCGGCAGCTCTGAACTGGCTCAGGTGAGTACAGCACCCAGTGAAAATAGAATTGAGGAGAAATCCAGCTTTCTCTTGAGCATGTCGGTGAAGAGAACCGGAGATCTAGGGAAAGAGTGTCATTGGTAACTGTCTCTGTGCTGGACACCTGGAAGGCTCTCTCCTTCAAGAGCAGCCCTTCCTCTGGGAATCTGGGAGCTGTTTTCAAGGCCTCTGAGGCTCTCTTACAAACAAAACGCTGTCAGTGCCTTCTCCTCACCAGCCACCTTCAGTCTCATATTTGCAAACAAGCTTTGAAGCACTCACAGCTAGCTGGCAAAACACACACTTCACAGGTCCTGCCCTCTGATGTTGTCATTAGGAAATAAATCTTTGCTTCCCTGAGTCTTTTACTTTCCTCATTGGGAAGGTTAAATGGAAGCAGGTTTGATTTTACCAATCACCACTGGGGCTGAAACCCAGGCATCCCCAAGGTCTCACCCCTTGGGTCTCACTGTTCTTTAGTACCCAGGTATCAACAACCCACACCCCAGCCCGCTTCCCTGCAGGAAGCCCTGTGTCGGGCCCTGTTCTTCCTTTGAGAAAACATTTGGGTTGGGCCCTGTGGGTTGCCTCCACCCTAAACCCAGCAGACATGTCCATTCATCCAGCTACAGGAAGTGCAAGGGCAAGTAGCACCTGTGGCCGAGGGAAGTGAAGAAGGAGCAGCCCAGGCCCGGCCATTGCTGGCTGTCGGGCAGACCTTTGTGTGCCGGTGGCAGGAAGGCAGGCTGGGTGGGCTGGAAGGGGCTGTGCTCCTGCTCCTGCCCCAGTGGTTGCCTCTAAAGGCCTCGGACCCTTGGGGCACAGCAGGCAGGTGCAAAGATATACAAGGAGGGCAAGGTCGGCCTCCCCAAGCAGGGTAGTGGGTGAGCTCATCTGCAAAGGGCCCATGCAGAGGACAGATAATAAGAGGTGAGTCCCACCTTTGATGCCACTATAAAGAAATCCTTCATGTGATGCGGTGGCCAGGTCACCAGGAAGGACTGGGCTGGGGCAAGCCCTCACACTTACCATGTACCCTATGTGCTTGGCAAGAAGCCAGGTGCTTTCCCTGTGACGTAACAAACACAGAAGAGTTCCTTACTATGTAATGCAGTGGCTGAGATGCAGGCTTCGCAGTCAGACTGTGGCATTCAAGTCCTGCCTCCAGCATTTTCTAGCTTGTGGGGCTTGGGAGACACCTCACCTCTCTGTGCCTCCATTTCTTGTCTATGATGATTACAAGGTCATCAGGGGGTTAAACCACTGAGACATGTGAAATGCTGAGTGTAGTCCTGGACATGGGGTTATGTCCTCAATACGTGATATTGGTCAGTATCGATGTCACCGTCATTCTCTTGATTACTATGACTTGCTCAAACCTTCCAGGATCCTCTGCTGTGAAGTAGGCACTACTGTTACCTCCACTTCACAGATATTTTTAGATGAAAAAAACCAAGGCTTCAAGAAATCAAGCAGCTGATGTGAGCTTGTTCACTGCCTAGGACACGATAGAGCAAAGATGAACCCGGGGGGGGGGGGGGGGGCTGGTACGCATGCACCTGCTCTGGTCACAGCACAGGGGTCTCCCTGAGGGAAGAATGGCTCTCACCAGGAAGTGCCACTTGGTCCTCTCAAGGTCTATGGGGCCAGCAAGGGCCCACAAACTCCAAGTATGGAACAGCCACCCTGAAACCATGCCACGCAGAGTCCCCTTCTCACAGCCATCTTCTCCAGCCAGGCCAAAGCCTGCTTCCAGGGAGCATGATCAGGACCACAGAGTCAAAGGTACCTGCAGACCTCACTCTGCTCACCACATCTGGGAAACACCTACAAGTCCACACAGGCCTGGCTCCCAGGAGGCCTATTGCCCAAGCCGCCCGGGCACATGCCCTCTCAGCCATGCCAGCCAGCATAGTGCCACCTCCATCAGCAACACGTCCCCAGCTGTGGCTTGGCCCCCAGTGGCGGGCCAGAAACCCACAGATTTCCCAGGTTGCTCAGGGAAAAGCCCAGGCCCCTTAGTTATGGTTCCCGGCAGGAAGAACCCTCCAGTGATTCCCCAGGCTACAGGCTGGCAGGGAGTGCTAGGGCAGGCGGCTTGCCTTGCCCTGGACAGAGGCAGCTGTGGGCTCTTGGCCCCCTAGCCCACATGGCTCCCAGATGGCTGCCAAGTAAACAGAACCTTTCTGGTCACATTACTCT
The DNA here is from genome assembly GCF_036850765.1 of Saccopteryx bilineata. Lineage (NCBI taxonomy): Eukaryota > Metazoa > Chordata > Mammalia > Chiroptera > Emballonuridae > Saccopteryx > Saccopteryx bilineata. The sequence goes on from NC_089493.1 coordinate 134,246,574, forward strand.
AGCCTGGCAGAGACGTGCCCTAAGGCACCTGAAGCCATTAACAAGCATGGTAATTGGATTATGATTCCCTCTTTAAAATTTAATGTATTTAAAGTCCATTTCATAAATCTACCACGTAGAGCCCAGCTAAAGGGGGCCTTGCTTTGGTGCTGCTTCAAAGGCATCACAGCAAAACTGGTTGATCCTATGAAAAGTTCATCAATTTCCAATGCAGAAATAGACAAAGGGGATTTCTGTCTCTGAAAGATTGATTCTAGGCATTACGGTTGATCTCCCTTTTATAGACCACTCTTACTTACTGATCATGAAGGGTCATTTTTTTTAACATTATCACATTAAATTGCCTTTAATGTGGCAGACTAAACTGAGACTGTTAAATAAAGAAAAGATGCCTCTGTCCCCCTCTCATCCCCAAAGTAAAATCATTTCCTTCTGAGAGTTCCTTCTGAGCATTGTTCCTGTAGATACGCCAGCCTCCGGCTCCAGCTGAGAGAGGGTGCCTATAATTTGTGCCTTTAGTCACCTTTGGGCATGTGGCTGGTGATGCTGGGGAGGCCTCTGTACTCTGCAGGCCAGGCCACATCCAGAGAGGAATTCATGCCAGAGTCCTGAGGACAGATGTTTGTGTCCCTCGCAGGACAGGGCAGGCCAAGGCAGGGGCTCAGACCTAGGTCTGCAGAATGGTGGCACTCCCTTTCTGGGGGTGGGGGGTGCTGTGGCAGGAGGTGCAGCCCTGAGATTGGTAAGGGCTGTGGGAGTGAGGGAGGAGGCACTCATGCAGCAGGGTCCTCCCAGCTAGCTGTCCCCAGCCGGGAGCCAGGAGACCTCTGTCAGCTACTATTTATTTACTGAGTTTATTTGATCAAATCCTTTCTCTTCTGTTTCCCCATCAATAGCATGGAGGGGTCGATCAGCTGGCCTCAAGGACCCCTTCAACCTCAGACTGTCTGGAGTCTGTCCACCCAGATGGGGAAAAGACATGCCTGAACACTAATCTCGATTCTGCCCCAACCACTGTGTGACCTTAGGAAAGTCCCCTCCCCATTCTGAACCTCAGTTTTCTCATCCACAAAGAGGGAGGGTCAAACAAGAGAAAACCAGATAGCTCAGATGCTCCCCATTGCCTGTGAAGCTGTCACTGGCATTCTCCCTGACAGCCTGAACTGTGTTCCAGCGAAGCCTTACAGCTCTGAGCTCACTCCCAGCTCTGGCCTTGTCCCCTCCCCCACCCACAGCACGTGCTGAAGGGGCAGGACTTGGAAGAGGACTTCCCAGGATGCTCGCCCAGTGACCTCCTTCGATTTGATGACTACAACAGTGATGGCTGGCTGACCCTCCGAGAGTTCTACACAGCCTTTCGTAAGTCAGGCCCCTGCCAGGCCAGCGGAAACTGGGCTGGGGTCTGCCCGCATTCCTGCACCAAAATGTGTCAGGGGCTGGAGACTGTCCTCGGTTGTCTCCAGTGCTGGCTTCTTTTATCTATGAAAGCACTTGGATTTGTTTTGCAGCAAGCTTGAGCTTGAAAAGGGTAAAGGAGAGTGGGTTGAGAGAGGGGGCGTGGGTCTGTTCTTCTTGGATAGAGGACCTTCTTGCCATCATTTGAGGAACACGGGACTATGTCTGGGAGTACACTGCTGGACACCCCAGGGGAAGGCTGTGTCTGCACATGGAGGGAGCAGACTTTAGGGCTGCCCCCCCAGCTGTGGCCTGGCACCCCAGGAGGAAGGTACTGCAGAAGGAGTACTAGAGGCTGGGGAAGGAGCTTCCACAGAGAGCTCACAGAGTTCAGCAATGAAGAGAGGTAAGGTTGGTATGGGAGTTATTTTGAGCCCAAAAGAGATGAAGCCCCTTTATGTCAGACAGTATTCAGGCTCTGCTTAAAGCAGATAATATATGTGCACCCTGTGTGACTGGTCCCTGGACTTGACCTTCAGGCCCTGGAATTTGAGACATAGATGTGAGAACCCCAGGGTGCACTGAGCCTCTGAGCCACAGATCCTGGCATTTCCCCCAGCCCCTGGAGTTCCACTGTTCAGAAAGATGTTGGTGCTTCCTGCTGACATCTCCTCCTGCAGTTGGTATTCCAAACATTCACAAGACCGATAGGTAGTCCTTGGCAAGAAGGGCTCTTGTGGCAGATAGAAGAGGTACTTGTAGGACATAAGAGGAGAGAAACAAACATGATTCCCTGCTGTGAGCTTGACACAGGGGTGCCTTTCCAGCTCATAGCATCCCTATTGCCAAGGAACACAGTCCAGCCCACAGTACAGGGCTCTGCTTGTTATGTCCTGACTAGGGATGGCCCTCATCCTCCTCCTCCCTGTCCACTATTATATAGCACTCATATCTGCTTATAGTAGTTAGAATAAGGTGTGAATGACTGATAGGCATAGCCTGCTTTGTTTGCTTTGTGGATCAAGGAGTTTATTCCCTGATATAAATCTCTAAATTTGGGAATGCATGGAAGTATCAGCAGCTCCCTAGTTCTCAAGAGCACAGTGTTAGATTTTTCAGGCATTTTCAAGGCAAACAAACAATTGGTAGCTTTTAACCAGCTGTGGTGGGAGTAGTCACACCACAGAAATTTACAATATACAGATGATACAAAAAGGAAGACGGGGTTTTCTCTCAGGAGAGTCAGTTGTTAAACATTGACCTGTACATCACTCCTAACCCCAGAGTCCACCTCCTACAACATCCTCTTCATCTACCTTCCCCAAACCAAGACCTCCTGATGGTTTTAATCCCTGTTGAATCTGGACAGGACAGAGTGGGGTGCTAAAGGCAGATGACAGGGAGATTAGCCCTCCACGACAGGAAAGCAGCATCAAGTGTTCTGGGGATGCATCAGAGACATCTCCAGCAGGCCCCTCAGCAAAAGAAGCTATAAAGGAAGAGGTTGGTGTGTCCTGAGCCAGGGGCCACAGCTGGACTTCAAGACTCAGAGGACACAGCAGGCATCACTACTCAGACATCCCACAATGGCAGCGTTCAGCAGAGAAGGGCCTCTGTCCTGGGCCTCAGTACCACGGAAGCCTCTGTTCATGAGCTCTGTCCCTGGGAATCAGTCTGGGGCCGAACAGGAAGCTGTCGACTTTCCTCTAGGAGACAGGAGCATTCCTCCTGTCCCCGTGAACAAAAATGCCCCCTGGCCTCCCTCCGGAAAGTCCTGATAAATACAGCTGTCCATGGGAATGGAGGGCAGTCCTCACTTCCCCTCCAGCCGTATATATGTCTCATGCAGAGCAATGCGAGGTCTGCTTCCCTCATTCCTGGGTGGTTATTTGAAAAGCATTATAATCATCATTTTTAAAGCAAATTAGATTCTGCTGTTGCCTTGGACTTGTTTTGAACCAGGCAGCCAAACCATTCATCACAGCCCAACCCAAATAATAGATATGCAATAAAATGTAAACTCGTAGACATTAAGGAATCCACAAATAAGTTAACCTGCTCTAAAGGCCAGACACGCAGCTGCTCAGTGCACGTGGGATCAGTGGTTTTTCAAAGTCATAGGAACTCTGAACTGAAGTCCCAGAGTTCTGGGAATGGATTGATGGTTCAGTGAATGTTAAACAGGTCATTGAAGTGGGACATTTAGTATAATTTATAACCCAGAAATCAATGGACATTAAAGAAAGCTCACTGCAACTCAGAAATAGCTCAAATGTGTCAACAACATTATGGATTTTATTATTAAAACTGGAGCTGATGGACTGTCAATGATTGAGACTTTAAAATTTTATTTTCCAGTGTCTGTTTTGCTATGGTCCTTGAATACCAGCTTTATCAAAGGATGAATTTGGGGCATTTTCCCTGGAGAAGCAGCTTATATGTTCAAGTTTGGGGGTTGGGGACCTCTAAATCACATCTTCATGTCTGGCATCTCGTGAGAAGGTCTGTTTGCCATTGTCTGCAGCAAGTGCCTGGTGGTTGCCCATGCTCAGCTGAGCTGGTTCGTGGGGGGCTGCACCATACTCTACAGACAGGTGCCACTCTCCCAAGAGAAGAGCAGGGACAGGCCCCTCAACCATGGACATCTGCTTAGCCCCTTCCTACCTGTCAGATGGAGCTAAGGCTCCCAGTCGCCGTCTTCATACAGTGACATGAGTGAACTATGAGGGTGGCCTCCCTCTCATTCCTATTTATCACTTAAACATCCTGTTCAGCTGCTCTTGGCTTTCCAAATCACTGGCTAGCCTGGGAACTAAGGGTGCACTGTGCTCTCGCACCCTCCACCCTCCCACCGGCCCTGCCCAACAAGCAGCAGAACCAGCTGCTGGCCCCGCTAGGAGGTTGGGGCCTGGGCCCCAGGTCACTGGTGAGCCAGATGCGTGCTGGCCCTGTCTTGTATTGAAGTACATTAATCTAAAAGTTGCTCGTTTAAAAAGCTTTTCAATAATGCATGTTTTTGTGTTTCTCTGAACACTTGGGCTGGGATCTTGGGAAAAATATGTTGCTTAAATGAGGATTTCTTTTCTCACTTCAAATATTTACAAGTTTCTTCTGCTTTTTAGAAAGGTACTTGTCCTTTAATGAATCCTATGACAGCAATGTGTTGGATGTGAAGGAAGGGTTTAGGCAGCTGGCAGTACAGGAAGGAGGCCTCATGTGTGAATGTTGTGGGATCACATATAATGTCCAGGAGGGGCACCCGTGTCCAGTGGACCATCGGAAGGTGCTGTATGGATCAGACACCTTACCTCAGCTCCTAGTGGGCAGGAAGGAAAACAGGAATTTTATCTGATTATTGAAATACCTCAGTATCCAGGGCAACCCTGTGAAACAGATGAAATGGTCACCTGATGAATATACAGCTGTTTTTCTGCATTGTCACTGGAAAATGAAAGGACAGTGCCGTGTCATTTTCATCTAGGATGAGTTGTGCTGGCACAGGCCAGACCCTGTGCCAGTCAGAGCTCATAGCCACCAGGACATGAGCAGGATGGCAAAATACACCCATGGCAAGCACCCCTCCCCCAGCTTCTCATCCGCACAGGGAGTTTTGATGGCGAGGATACAGCTTTATCCTCCATTTGGTTCCTGAGTTTGGGATAATGAGTACCTAGATCTCAGATAGCATGGGATTCATCAAAAATTGTATCTGAATCTATTTGGCTCTTGAATTTGGAGAACAAGTAATACCAACATGCCAGCATCCATCTGGGCCAAGACCAGGACCATTGGTGTGATGACGACCCTAATCCCAAGGGGACAAACCATAGTTGCTCACACAGGACTTGCAAATCAAGTAGCAAATTCACTACCTTTGTTACCTCATTTTCTCAAGAGCATACAACAGTGAGATTGGAGTGGCCAAAGGGGAATTGAAAATTGGAAGGCAGAAAAGGCGCTGGGTCTCACCACACCCTTCCCAGGACAGAGATGGGGGAACTGTCTCCTCGCCTCAGGCATGGAGAGAGGGTCTTTAAGGAGGCTCCAGAGCTTGCTGAGTGCCCAGGAGACAAAGTCAGTGTGCGTCCACATGGTTTTGCTAACACCTGTCATCTGCCAGCTCTGTGTACTATTTCCCACTTTACAGATGAGAAAACTGAGACTGAGAAAAGTTAAGGAGCTAACCCAAAGTCACAGTCAACAGGTAGAAGAAGGAGTTGAACCCAAGTGCTTGATGGTTAAGAATGTAGACTCAGAGCTGGTTCGAATCCTTGTTTTGCCACTTATTATCTCTGTGACCCAGTAAGCTGGGTTTCAAGTTCCTCTTCCGTATAATGGGCAGAAGCATCACTGTCACTGAGCAAGGGCCCAACACGCATAGAAGCCAATACTGTGGCACCGGCTTTAGGGAAAAGAAAAAGCTCTATTGTGAAGTCAACTGGCAAGGACACAGGAGGCCAGGCTTAAATCTGTCTCCCCGATTGAGGGTTTGAGGTGGGATTTCAGGGGCTGCAGCACCAAATCTTTCTAGAACAAGACCCTTTGCTTCGGGAAGGGTTCCAGCATTCAGGTTTCAGCCATGTGCCTGTCCTTCAGGGTTCTGTGGGGGGAAGAAACTTTGGTTCCAGGATCTCCTCTGCCATGCTCTGGCTGCGCGAACTTCAGTTTGTTCTGTTGTCCTGGACAGGGCAGGGCCAGCGGAGGTGCTCTGTGGTCACACTCCATGTGGGGTTAGTCGCAACTAAGTGAGGTAATAAGCACGAAGCGACAAGAATGATGCCTTGCGTGGGGCAGTGCTGAGTAATCACTGACCAGGGGGATCAGTGATGGAGGTGGTGATGGTGATGAGAAAGAGTTCTCTGTGTTCCCACAGCTCCTCCCTCCCAGCCCGTCACCCTGTGCCATGTCACTGTCCACTTGCCCACATTAATCCATAAGCTCCATGACGGAGGAGCTGCTTTGTTCAACACGTGCCCTTGCCTAGCATGGGGTCTGCACCCAGAAAGCCCTAGGTAAAATGTTTACTAGGTGAGGGGATAAAATATATGGAGAAATATACTTGACAAACAGGGGTTCAAATACAATGTGACTGTCACAAGGGACCCAGAGGGCCTGCGCATGTCCCCAGGGAGCCCAGAAGGCAGCTTGTTGGGGTCCCACAGCCAGGCCCCTGGCTGGGAGCACCAGCCAGGCTGAACTAGTCCAGCCAGGGCTCCGCGGGGGCTGCCTCACAGCCCAGACATCCTGAGCCGCTGGGTGAGCGCTGGGCTGTGAGGCAGCCCCTCATGCCACATGGGCCTTGTGCTGCCTCGTGGAGACAAAGGCAGCTGTCCCATCAAGCTCCCACTCTGCTTCCAGGGCCACTAATTGGCCATTTAGCCCTCCTCAGGAGAAGTTATTTCAAGCAATTAGGTCACCCGCCACTGCTTCATTACCTCCACCTGCAGCAGCTGTGTGAGCAGGTAAGGGCTCCTGCTAGTCTGCTGCTCAGCCCTGTGGTGTCCGGGCCCATGGCCACGTCCCCAACAGAGGCAGCAGACCAGCTTCAAGAAGGCCAGGCTTAACCAGTGGTTGGCTTTGCCATCTCTGTGCTAATCCGTACACCTTGGGGAATAATTTATTAGCATGGAATGTGGGTTTGTATTTCTTCTGAGCTCAGCTCCTGAGAACCCAAAACACACCTGTACAGCCCCAGCTCAGCCCCCACGGCTACCTCCCTCCTCCCTGAGACCTCACCACAAAAAAAGCTTGACCCCTGCAAAGGAAGACACAGCACAGGACCTTGGGGCCTCTGCCATAGCACGCTCTGCTGAAACCTGGAGGCCCTGCCACTTACAGTCCCCAAGCTGGGCCCTGGAAGGCCAAAAAGGGCAGGATAGGAAGGCAGGCCTCTCAAGCAAATCTGCTGAGCACAGAGACCCAAGCCGTGACTCAGGTCAGTCCCAAGAATAGTCAAGGAAGCAGCACCATATCAGATCACTGTGGGGAGACTGACTGGGCATGTCTTTCTCGAAGCTAGCGTAGCCAGGCTCTCTAAAATAAGGAGAGGCATCTGGGCAGGGGAGGTGTAGGTGTGTGCTCTCTCTCAGCTACACTTGAAGTATAGTGTCCATTTAAGGGGCAGACCAGCTGACCAGAGCAGTTTAGAGCAGTGGTCCCCAACCGTTTTTGGGCCACGGACCGCTTTAATGTCAGAAAATATTTTCATGGACCGGCCTTTAGGGTAGGACAGATAAATGTATCACGTGACCAAGACAAGCATCAAGAGTGAGTCTTAGACGGATGTAACAGAGGGAATCTGGTCATTTTTTAAAAATAAAACATCATTCAGACTTAAATATAAATAAAACGGAAATAATGTAAGTTATTTATTCTTTCTCTGCAGATCGGTACCAAATGGCCCACGGACCAGTACCGGTCCGCAGCCCGGGGGTTGGGGACCACTGGTTTAGAGGAGCCTGGCCAGGCAGCGAGACCGTGCACGAGAAAAGTTGTAGCAGCTGGGACTGGAGCTTAGGAGGAGGAGAGCATTAAATGAGTCAACACTCACACACTCACAGAGTCCATTCTGTGGCCTACAGCAGGCAGGCAACACCACATGAGCAGGACAGCCAGCCCTGCCTGCGTGTAGCTTGCATTCTGTCAGGGAGGCAGCTGGAAACAGAAAAAAACAACCAGATTGACCAAGTAGGAGCTGGGACAGAGAACAATGATGCAGGGCTGGCAGGGAGACCCTGCTTTCCCAGAGAGGACAGGAAGGGACATTTGAGATGAGGCCTGCACACCAGGTTGCAGATAACCAGGCAAAGGGCCAGGAGAAAGGTGGCACCAACCAGTGGGGAAAGGCTGTGACTCTGAAGGGGCAAAGGGCTTGGGTGAGTGAGGAGGGAGGCTGTCCTGGTGGGAATGGCCTATGTGTGGGGCCCCAGAGGGCAGAACTGGGAGAAAGCAGACAGCTACCACCCAGACTGCGGAGGTGCTGGAGAGTGGTGAGGCCCCACTGCTGCACGTGCACCAGCCCAGGCAAGTCACTGGCGAGGAGACTGGGTGTCAGCTGGAGAGCTGGACTTGGCCATGGAAGCACCTTTCATTGATGACTGTCAGGACAGACAAGGGAGCAGAGCTATTGTCTAAGGTCTCACTCAAGGAACTGGTGCTCCGGTGCCTGTGCTCTGTCTTGCAGGCCCCCCAACTGGGAGTGTGCATGCCCTCTGAAGGATGGAATACCACTGCTGGTTCCTGGCAGGGGCAGGGGGTGTTCCACGAGTACTGCATCCCTGTGGGAGCAGGGCCGGTGAAGTGCCCTCCCCTGCACCGTGCATGTACAGGGCTCAGGGGGTGGGGCAGTCTCGCTCCTCATTGCTCTGTATAGGGGTCAGTTCTGAGCCAGAACTGCTGCTTGCCACCCATTCAGCCCTCCACCACTTTCTTCTTGGAAATGTCAAACCCAGACACCTCTTTCCCATCTTGGATGCTTTGCTCCTAACAGCTATACCTGGTGCCCAGCACTTTCTAACCATTCTTTGGAGCTGAGCCCTCAAGCACTTCCCATTTTTAAAGATCCCACCTAGACGCTGTCAATGGCCTCAGCACAGAGCAACTGAATAGCAGAAAATGCACTAATTATAGGTTGTTATTGAAAACCTATTACATACAAATTGCAAAGAAAACTCATTAAAATATGATGTTTTGCAGGGTTGTGGTTTTTTTAGAAATCCTCCTCTTGGAGGGAGAGGCAGGGGCAGGCAGTGGCTGGGTACTTTCTCCTTACAGTTCTGGGTAAGCACTCCCCACAGGGCTGCAGACCAGGCTTCTGGGGCTGAGGCTCACATGTCACAGCGCCCAGTCTGACATAGAAATAAAATTTTGCATGGAACAGAGAGATTTCTGAATGTTACTAAATACTGAGAAATGGCTGCAGAGGAAACAAAGAATTTCATTGCAAAGATATAAAATGAGAACAATTTAAATGCCAGCTTTTTACGAGGATAGCATTGTATTGTCTTTGTAAATTTGTGTTTTTAGCAAACCTTTTGTGAGGACTTCAACAACAATTAAGTGTTGAAGGTCACATTACCTACCAATTCTGAGCTTGCTCCCCGGAAAAGGGTGCTCCCTGGGAGAAGAGCATCCAGAAGGCTTGGGCTGTGAATGACCACGCCCCGCAGAACCCAGATCTCCAAGGGGCTTCCCAGAGGCAGGGCAGCCTTCTGAATTTAGGCAAGAGCCCAGAAAGCAAGCTGAGGGCAACGTAGGGCACAGCGCAGGCCTGCTGCCTCCTGGTCCCTCCAGCAGCACCCGCTGTGTCTCAGTGCAGGGTAGCCCAGGGATGGGATGGGCTCTGCACACCCAGGGCCCCAGCGTGTTGAGGTGGGGAGAACCCGTGACTGAGAGGTGAGCCTCCCTAAGCCTGTACACACCCGGAAAGAGTGCTCAGAGCACCGATCACGGTCCTCTACCAGTGGTCTCCCCCCTCCTCCAGCCACCTTTCTGCAGCCCCTCTGACTGTGGTCTCCGAGGCACCCACTACCACTACGTAGGTCAAACTTGTGGGCTACACAGGAGCAAGGTGCTAGGGAGAGGAGGGCTGTGAGAAGGGCCACTCACATAAATACAGTGACTTCCTAAGTAGGTAGCATGTGGGCCACACTCAGGGCTAGGGCACTCAGAAGTCCCAGCAGCCAGAGAGCCAGGCTCTGGGGACAGACAGGACCTGGATAGGCAGAGAGAAGTGTCTTCTCCTGGGAGAAGAGAGGGAAGCGCAGGGCATACCGGGATGCTGCTCCCTGGAGAAGGCACATGAGGGCCAGTTGGGGGCCCAGACCACAGCCAGTGACCCTTCTGAGGTTTCCTCTGCATCAGCCACAACTTCTGGCTAGCTGCTCCTTCCTTGTCCAGACTGTCACTCAGCAAATCTCCAGCCCCAAAGGCTGAGGGTACCTTGCCGGCCCACAGCCCTGCCTGCCCTGGGTCCTCCCTCTGGGCAGACAGAGGGTGAGGGCAGGGAAGATGGTAGGTGGTTGAAATATAGCAGAGACCATGGGGCCAAGAGTGCCTGAACAAAGACAGCAGCAGGGACAAGGTAGTGATAAACCCAGGAGGCACAGAAGGGATAGGGACAGACAGGGCTGTTCTGAGAACCGGCAGGGTGGTGCCACCTGAGGCAGTTCTTCCAGCTGGAGGGCAGGGAGCAGGAGAGAGAAGCCCAGAGCTTTCCATAAAGTATATTTGTAGCCGTATATGTAGTAGGTACTTGATAAATATTTGTTGAAAAGATTGAAGATAATGATGGTTTATCTTGTTTTGTTTTTGCAGTAAAGAGAAAAAATTTAGAGTGGTTGTAGCAGTTTCCAGAGAAGGTTAAGAACAGAGAGTCAGGGGGCTGCCTCTGGTAGTTGGGGGTTGGGGGCTATCCTATTGCCCACACGTGGTATTAGCCCGAGTTAGCGGCTAGTCACTGGGTCGGTGGAGAGGTACCTTCAGCCTGGACCATGTCTACCCATGCTTCTTTTCATTTTTCACTGTCCTGGTAGAATTCACTTTTCCCCAAAAGCTAGCCTTATACCAGATAGTACAAAGACACCCTTAGATCCCTTTATAAGTATGGTATCTGGTAAGTCCTTACCAACTGCCTCCTCCCAGACACTCCCAGGCTGGATGCTGTGAAGAAACCCAGGGCCAAAAGATGGACTGGGATCCAAATGCCCTTTGCAGTTGGTGGGGATGTGGGAGGTGCTCCCTACCAACGAAGGAGCACCGGTTCCAAATCTGGGAAGGAGGCAGTAAGGTACTGAAGTCCATAGACTTCAGGCCTTGAATTCCCAATTAGTTTGCACAGGATTTAGTAGCATTTGGGGGGCCCCAGACTGTCACCCTGACTTGTGAAGGTTGCTGTTGTCCTTGGGCCTGAGTGATCCAGGCAGGTACTGGGACGGACAAACACACGTGACGGGTTTCTGAACCACAGAAGAGGCACAGCAGGAAACCAGTCTCGCTGTCACCTGTGCAGACTTTTTTTTCCTTTTTTTTTTTAATTTTTATTAATTTTAATGGGGTGATATCAATAAATCAGGGTACATATATTCAAAGAAAACATGTCCAGGTTATCTTGCCATTCAATTATGTTGCATACCCATCACCCAAAGTCAGATTGTCCTCCATCACCTTCTATCTAGTTTTCTTTGTGCCCCTTCCCCTCTCCTTCCCTCCCCCCCCCCCCCCGTTACCACCACACTCTTGTCCATGTCTCTTGGTCTCGTTTTTATGTCCCACCAATGTATGGAATCATGCAATTCTTGTTTTTTTCTGATTTACTTATTTCACTCCATATAGTGTTATCAAGATCCCACCATTTTGTTGTAAATGATCCGATGTCATCATTTCTTATGGCTGAATAGTATACCATAGTGTATATGTGCCACATCTTCTTTATCCAGTCTTCTATTTTTTTTTTACAGTGATTAAGGCCTTTAAGCAAACTCTTGGCCAATACAGCAAGAATTCATAAAAGAGTAGTGTCCTTAACATGTTCACCAAGTCCAAGTTGGCACCAACACCATTCCAAATCCCTGCAAATGCAACCCAACCCCAGTTCAGTCCGTTAGGAGCTGTCACAAAGAGCAGGAAAAGTCCACATCCAGGAAAAGTCCGCATGGCAATGGAATTGCTGTCACAATTCTATACTTTGCAGCTCACGTCCAAGCCCCAATGACCACTGCTTCTAGCTGGTAATGATTCAGGTAGACTGGAGAAGCCATTTGCAGCATGCGTGGATATGGAGCTTCTGTTCTCCTCTGCCTGGAGAGATGAGACCAGGTAGCTTTTCCCTGGAGCTCTGCAACTGTGGCCTGGTAAAGAGAACCTTGGGATACACTAAGCCGGGTGGCAAAGGTGAATTCATAATAGAAGTTGGCAAAAGGGGGAAAAAGAGCTCTAAATTAGGAGTAGGTCCCAGCCTGAAATATGAGTGGGGCATTGAAGTAGTAGGAATAAAGGAAACACTATATATTAAACAAAGCAGCAGAAAATAGGACTATCAACACCCACAACAGAGATCTTCGAGGGAAGAATAAAAAACCTGACTATTCAGGCAAGACATAGTTAAGTGGCCCTTGTGCAAGTGAGATCAGTTTACCTGCTTCTTGGAATAAATACCCTAGGCTCGTCCACAGTGTTGTAGATGGGGCCGATGGCCCTGTGCACCTTCAGCCTTCAGAGGCAAACCCCAGCATTCTGGGCAAGGTTAGGTCATAGGTGGCTGGAGCAGGGCTGGAAGAGACTGAACCCTCCCTTAGAGGAGTGAGGGGGCCTACCTTCCAGTGTCCCTTTTCCTCACAGCAAAGGCATGTAAGCCTGGCAGGCTTTAGCTCAATGACCTTCCTATTCACTATTGAAGCAGGACCCAGATGGCATCCTATGAGACCTCTTTGGGGCGTTGGAGCCTTTAAGGGCATATCCTAAAAGCTGGTAGTTCATCTACCTGTGCAGACTTTCCAGTGAACCTGAGGCTTCTCAGCCAGTGGGCTTGTGGGAAGGATGGGGGTGGGGGCGGTGGGAGGATGCGCTGAGAACCACTAAAAGCCCTGGGCAACTTGGCACTGGTTTCCCATTTCAGGAGTCAGCCAAAATTCCAACCCTCCAGCACTGTTCCATCCATATCTCAGTCCACAGTGCCTGTGAGCTGCCCATGGCAGGTGGAGGCAGCCTGGGATGCAAGCTGCCCAAGCAGCCAGGAGCTGAGCCTGGAGAGCCAGGCTGCTCCAGATGGCATGGGCGTTTCATCCTCAGACAGGTGCTTCTGGCACAATAACTGTTTGTACACTTGTCAAGATTACAAATCGCATCCAGGTAGGAGTGGAAATGGGGCCCAAAGGACCCTGCCCCTCCACAGTGGCAGGCGGGGCACTGTGGGTTGGGCAGCAACTCCTCTGAGCGCTGTCTCTGGGCTTGCTTGTCTTCCCAAAAGGAGCCCTGCTGGCTGGCGAGCTACTGATGGGGCTCCAACATGAGCTCCTTCCCGCAGCACTGCCAGGTGAGCACTCACTGTGCACACAAGACGCTGTGCCAGGCACCTGGCCAGGCCCCTCCTGTTCCTGAGCTCTGAAGACCAGGAAACTGAGCATGAAGAGTCTCAGGGCCTGCAAAGGGCGCCAAGCTACTACCCAGAGCCTCTGCCGATTCCAGGCCTGAGTCCTAGGCTGCAGGCTGCACTCCCTGCTCTGGCCAGGACTCTTTGGAATCTTAATTTTTTCCCCAAGAGGCTAAGATCCAGAGAGATGCTGTGATCTGTGGCTCCAGGATGGGGGACCATCTCTCTGGGGCCATTTACCATATGATGCCACAGAGATCAGGGCCCTGCTCTGCATCCTCCTTCCAGAGGCTGAGGTCCATGTGCCCCCACGTATTCTCAGACATGTCCCCCGGGTCCCCTTCAGATGAAAAGAGGCCCTTAGGACCAGCAGGCTTCAGCCCCCTGGGGGAACTAGGCCCAGGGAGCAGGCCTGTCACAAAAACAGTAGTCTCCACGCTTCCTATGCTCCCTGAGTGATCAGGCCCCCCAGGAGGATGCTCTCCTTTCAAGCCCAAAATTCAGTAAATACTGATCCCCTCTCAGTTCCCACAAGTAAAAGCACTTCCAGAGACACCTCTTGATAGCCCTGTCCAGCTCTAGTGTTGCCGCCACCCTGCAAAGTCCCTCTATGTACAGCAGTGCTGAGATGTGCTGGCACTGGGCACAGGCTCAAAGTCAGAAAAGGGATGTCTGGGAAGCTCTGCCTTTCCTGTGTTCAGACCACACTCCCTCGGGGTACCCTACTGACACCCTGGCGCAGGCCGACAGCCCAGGAGGACCTCACCAGGCAGAGCACAAATCCAGGTAGTAGCTCCATGGGCCACATGTGGGGACCCCAGTACACAGGGCACAAGATTCAGTGGGAGATTAAAGGGTCAATGGGGGCCACCCAGGGCTGGCTCAAACAGGAGGAAAAGGGTGGGTCAGGAGCTGGCCCAAAAAGGACCAGTAAGGGCATTAAGAAAGCTCCCATGGCTAACCCTGGACCCAGCCAGCCCTGGCACCTGGTGGTGCTGAGTGACTGGTGGACTTGGTGACACTCAGTCTCTCTCTCTCTCTCTGTGAAGACAGCAGCTGTCATTATCTGCTGGACCACATCCCCCACCCTATAGGGAACAGGAGAGGCCAAGGTGAGGGCTGACATATCCAGCATGTCCTGACCATGCCTGCAGTGGCACAGCTCCATTCTCCCCGGGAACCTCGAGGCCACAGGGTTTGGAGCAGGTACAGAATTACGGTCCAGCTGAATGGTGGGCAGTTGATGGGCAGAACTACCTGGTGAAGCTCAGGCTTTGGAGTTTGGGAAGGAATAGAAAAGGTGCTATGCTTGCAGGTGGGGGCAGTGGCTGTGAGAACGTTCAGCTGGGGTTTGAAAAGGTCACACTGAAAGGGAGGTTTACAGGGACACTATTCTGCTGAGGGAATAAACAAGATGGAAGCAGAGGGAGGCTGTTTCCCCTTCTTGTTCTGGATAGTGAGTTAGATTTAGGAACTTGGAGGGGTTTGTTCTGGCTCATTCTTTTTATGTTCCATCTCCACACAAACTGGTGTGGTGACCATGGCAGGCCTGGCCCTACCACCCTGTCTGCAAGGTGCTTACTAGAAAATAGTTCAGGGCACACCACAGGGGAGCCGACCTATGAGTGCACACGCAGGGACCCATGGTGCATTACTGAGCTTGCTTCTGAAACCCCTCAACAACTCTCAGGTATTAACAGCAACATCAATAGCTGGTGCTTACTGAGTGCCTAGCCTGTGCCATGGCACTGTTCTAAGTGAAAGCATGGGTCCTTACGGCATTCAGTGGCAGAAGAAGTATCACCTCCCCATTTTTTGTAAAAAAAAGGCCTCAAGACACCAAGCCCAGGAGTAACTTGCCCACATGTCAGAGCTGGAGCACTGCAAGTTAGGATTTGAACTCAGACTCCGGCTTCAGAGCCCAAGCTGAGCTCTACTGCCACTCGAGTAATTCTAGACACATTTGATGCCCAGCACATCTCAGCAGGGCCCCTTAGGTAACTCAAATTTTGCAGGTGTTGGCCTAGCAGGTGCTGGTGGTTGGGGCAGGGGCATGCACCGGCCAGCACCCCAGAGAACACTTGCTTCTATAGTCCGCCCCGCCCAGTAGAGTCTGGATTTGGATCCAGGGCTGTAGCAGGGCTTCAGACGGCCCTTGTCCCAGTTGGGCAAGACCAACTTGACTAGCACTTGCTAAGGCTCTATATGTCCAGCCCTGGGCATCCATGGGCTAGAGTGGACAGGGGGTAGGGCCCGCCAGGCTCTGTCTTCCCAGGTAGAAGGCAGGCAGCAGGAGGCTACAGGCAGTGGCTCTGCTACATTCATTATTATTAATCACATTGATTGACTGTTAACAAGTTTAACATATCTAGTAACGACAACCCTTATGAAAAGGTGACAATTTATCTGCATTTTAAAGTTGAGGAAACTGAGGCACAGAACAATTAAGAAACTTGCTCATGGTCACCCAGCGGGGGCCCAGGAGGCAGAGGATCCACACCCAGGTCCTGTGGCTGCGGCACCCCCAGCAGCACATCTGTGCAGAGGCCACATGTGACTGAGGCTGATTCTTGGCCTGAGGACAGATGTGAGTGCCTCCTCCATGCCTGGCACCCTGAGCTCCCCCCACTTCACCTCTGTGCCCAATCCAATCATGAGACCTGAGTTTTCCTTCTTTAATTGGGAGGCTGATGCCTCCTTGTCTGTCAAGGATGTAAAAATCAATTAATATACATTTGTAACATGCTTTGAGATCTCGTATGTAGGATAGAACACATGAGTGCAAAACAGTTTTTTGACAATGCTATTTGTCATAAAAATAAAGCCCTCAGCTCCTGCAAAGAGCTTTTTGTCAACACATTTTCCATCAAAGGGTGAAACTGCTGGTTCTGAAAGGGCCTCCTGATGCAGTCAAGACAGGTGTGTCCTTCCTGCCTGTGTAGGCAGAGGAGCCCCTGAGCAGGACCCACACCTGAGCCTGCACCCACCTCCCCCAGCAGTCAGCATGATCATGTGCTTCCCCAGCCGTGTTCAGCTACACAGACACAAGCACAAGTACACAAACAGGTTTAACCAGGGCTGGGTTCATGCCAAGAGAGACAGAATTGAGGGTGTGTGCAGTGTATGACTCCAGTGACCAAAACTGATGCTGGGTGAGAAGGAAGTAACGTCATGGAGGGCTGACACAATTAAATGGTGGCTCAGTAGATCATGGGTCCCAGTGGAGTTGAAGAATTGCTGGAAGCTTGGTATCAGAGAAAATAAGCCGGAAGAGAAGGGAAGTGGTAAGAGAGTAGGGTGCCTGAAGATAAGATTTTTCAGGATGCTGTTATTTGTAATGACAATGTCTAAACCCCAGGATATATCATGGGAGTGAGGGCCTACGGTAAGGTGGGGTGTTGGTAAGGTAATGTACCTGGATGTTTACTTCACCTAGTGTTAACACAGGAGGGGCACCTGAGAGACTACTATCAGCCAGAAGCTACATCATCAGCATGGGTGGGGAGTGACCCAGAGTCAGATAACCGCAGAGAGAGGGGTGGGACATGGAGCATGCATGAGTGTTTCCATCCCTCCCTGGGAGCTGGTTCTTTAAGGTGGAGTCTCCTTTTTATCCCCGTTGTGTAGAAGGAACTGAAGCACCGAAGGGTCAGTAAGTGGTGATAGAGCTGAAATTCAAATCAAGGAGTTTGCCTCCGAAGTGGGTACCCTGCCACCACATGGCACACCCTCAACATTAGTGAGCTGGGCATGAGTCCCTGCTCCCAAGGAGTTAGCTCTCCTACAGCAAATGAATACATGTGCAAAGGCAAGGCAAAAAGGCTAGAAACTGAGGAGGGTGTAAGATCTCCAGTCAAAAAGACGCCAGAAGTCTTCAGAGGATGAGTGGGGTTTCATAGGCAGATATGGGAACAGGGAAAGGTATCCCCATCAGAGAGAAAAGACTAAGCAAAGGTGTAAAGATGGGAAGGCCCCTGGCCATCAAGCATAGCCAATTTGTCCCTTGTGTCATGGACAAGTAAGGGACAGAAGATGCTGCTGGAGGCAAAGGTTAGAACCTGAGCAGCAAGGGCTTGTATTAGAGAGGCTAATTGCGGTCACAATGATGCCAATTTCAGGGGTTTAACATAGTACAGACTTCTTCCTCCTTCATGTAACAGTTAAGTACTGGGACTCAATTTGTGGCCACACAGTGACTCAGGGACCCAAGCATCTTTGTTTTGGTGGTTCTACCATCTCCTAAAGCCAGAATCCTTTACTGGATGCCCTGTGCCTGGCCAGGTATATAGATAGAGTCAATCTTGTAGATTTTTTTGGATTTGTGCATACCCCACTGACACATCCCATTGGCCAGAATTCAGCTACAAGGCCACACCCAACAGCAGGGGCAGCTGGGAAATGTAGTTCAGCTGTGTCCACAGGAGAGAGAGAAAGACAATTAGGTGAACACAAACAGTCCCTGCCACAAGTCCCCAGATCCAGACCACAGGGTTTGGGCTTGTCAAGGAAATCAGGGAGACCAGGGAAGCAGCCTGCCTGGGGACACCCACAGGAGAGACTGTGGCTGGATCTGTCAGGAGGTTATGGAGACCATCATGGAGGCAGCAGTGGGAGGAGAAAAGGGCCACAGAAAAGGTAATGTTGAGAGGCTCTTGCAGTCATGGCTGGGGTGGGAGTCAGGGGAGTGAAGGATAATTCTGAAGCTTCTGGGTGGGGCCAAGATGGCCACCTGCTTCCCTATCCCCACATGGGGACACCACCAGGCCTTGGGAAAATGAAATGGTAGCACATGTCATGACTGTCCTCCTCGATCCACAGCCTGGCCTCCAAGAAGGGAGACCAAAGGGCCTATTTTAATTTTCTTCTTGGGCCTCCACATGACAAAGGAGAAATATCACCCAACATTATTATCTCTCAGAAAAATACTCTCTGGAACCATAAAAAGGGAAATACAGTGAAGCCAGACCATGGAGGCTGCCCCTTAAATCAGGAGCTTGTGAATTATCGTGATGGTGCTCTCTAACTCCTCTGGATGAAAACATTAAAGATGACAATGTCTCTTTAAATCAAACGCCCCGGGAGTTGCTGTAAAGAGTCAGTGAGGGTTTTTTTCTGAGTGAGGATTTTTTTGGTCTCTTTCACCTTGTAAGAAAATATAAATCACCACAGCAGGCTCTACAGAGCAAGCTGTGAACATGGATTTTCTGAAAATGAAGGTGTTTGGTTAATGGGAATCATCTTGTCTCGGGAAACAGGAGATTTTCAAATGATGAGCTCGCTAAACTTCACACTCTCCTCTTTTTTTAGTTCACAGGCTGGCCCACTCCTGGCTGGGGTAGCACTATGATGCATCATGGTGGTATGCTCTATAGGCTGGCAGCTGCGCGACCCCTCCTGGAGTGGGCCACTGGGCTCAGGCTGTGCCAAGGGGGGTGGAGCCCCCAGAGCACATCTACAGGGTGCAGGGAGGGAAGTGCCTAGAGGTAGGGATCTGGAGCAAATAGACTCATTTGCTTCCCGCCTGGCGGGCTGAGCTCTGGGGCCACACAGAGAACCCAGAGGCCAGCGCAACCCCAAAAAGAAAGCCACAAGTCAGAAAAACCTGCATGGCAAAGCCTTCACTAGGTAGACTTGTGTTCTGGGCTCTGGTGTAGAAAAGGGAAAGAATCAGTGGGTCATCACAGGCAAGGGCCAGGACCAGAGCAATTCGACCAGCAAGGCCGCTTCTCTCCTCTTCCCACACTCCAGCTCCCACGTCCACACGCCAGGGTGGAGATTCTCACCCTGACCAGGCCGAGTCTGTGAAGTTTGCTGGACAATTGTAACCAAGTTAGAAAAGTTTTGAGTCTTGGGTCTGAAATAGAAAGGTTTGCCTGCTGCCCCAGATACTACAGACATCACACATGACTGTCCCCTCTCCTCCTGAAACACACAAGTGCCTTAAAGGGGTAGTCTATTCTCATCAACTCCATGCCTTACCCCGGACTCCTGGCTCTTCCCTCTGCAGCTTGTCCACCTCCCTTACCGCCTCCAGCACACACTTGTACAAATGAGGACGTGGAGACCAACAAATGTCATTCATAACCTACAGTTGGCACATCCTTGGACCCGCCTCAGCTTTGTAAGATTTGAACTCTAAGCCCACGGCCAAGGTCCTCCCTCCTTGAGACATTCACTGTCCACCTCTGACCACACACGGGAACCCTCTCCTCCACCAGCCTCTTGCACTTTCTCTATAGAGGGCTGGGTAGCAAACACTTTATGGATGCAAGTCATACAGCCTCTATCACGACAGCTTAGCCCTGACGTTGTGGCACAAAAGCAACCACAGACAAACGAGTGGCCGTGTTCCAACAAGACTTGACAGCACAGGCGGAGCAGCTGCCTGCCTCGCTCCACATGCTCTCTCCTCGGAGCCACGCCCCTCGGGAGGGTCTTGACCCGCCCACACATCCAGATGCCAGATTTCCAGCCACAGGTGTTCAGGACACCCCCCCCCCCAGTGTACCCGTGGTCATTACTTGTGGGCACTGCACACCTAGGGAGACCACACTCCCCACCCACCTCCAGCCCACCTCTCTTGCATGGCCTGGCTCACTGGTGTACTTTCCCTTACACGTAATTTATTTGTAATAAGGTTTCCAAGGGCCTCCCAATGGGTAGAGGGTCTTTGAGAAGCTTCAAGGCCGGGGGGGGGATGGGGGTGACTGCAGGACTGCAGCCTGGGAGACATGGCACCAGAGTGGGAAGCCCACTTTTGAGGGCTTGTTGGGCCTGGACCACTACCTGCTGACAGGCTAGCTGGCCACCCAGTCAGGACCTTAGCATTTCAATGGGGTTCCCCAGGGTTGTCTTGAAGAAAAAGGAGTCCATGGATGGATTTACCAGATGCAAGCAAGAGACCATACAGATGAAGGGCAGGTACCTGGAATCATGGGCACCGGTCTCCAGGCTCACCCATGTCCAGGTGTTGCCATGATCACTGAGTAGGGGACAAGCTGGTTCTCAAAGCCATCTGTGGATGCTCCAGGGAGAACTGTCTGTGAACACAAGCCTCCCTTCCTGAGGCTCCTGCTCTGCCTCACCCTAGTGAGGCCCAGCTATAGTGTCTGCAGCTAAAATTCAAGGGCTTCAGACACGCATGTCAAGATGCACAGAGCACTCCACGGGGCTCCCGGTTGCCCATGTGGCTCCTCCCCAAGGGCTGCTAACTGACCAGGAAACAGAATGCTGGACTAGAGGGACTCAGGCTAGAGGACTCTGTTTCCATGGAGGAGGCTGGCAGGTCTCCCGATGGCCCCATGGGAGCTCTGTCTCCAACTCCATTGTCCCAGCTGGCCTGGCACTGGCGCAGGAGGGGGTGCCACACTGAATGTGCCCTCTGATTGATGCAGCTCTAAACATTCTGTTCATTTGGAGTGCGAATACTCATCTGCTTCCCGCCTGGCGCAGGCAGAGATAAAATCCATCTTATGTATTCACTCTCCTCCTCAGGTCTTGGGCTGCGTTATTCAATAATTAATTCCTGAGCTGCCTTTGCGAGGGCCATGCTTGGCCCCAAGGACTGATCCCTCCTGGTGCATCACCGTCTCTGCTGCTAACAGACTGGCTGTGAGGATTTGTCCTGAGGCGTCATTTGTCATCCTGGCCGCTCTCTTGGGGATGGGAGGCGGCAACACCCCCAGTACACGTCCCCGCTCCTGGCGCACTCAGGACAGCCCTGGGATTTATTTCACCCATTTGAATACAAATGCAATTGAGACAAAATTCTTTTTGCTTCAGCAGCCATTGCTCCATTGTTGTTTCTCGTCAAATGGACTGATGGCCAAGGAAAGTGGAAATAAATAACTCTGTGCCCAGCTGTGCCAGGTGATCCACCTCCCCCGCCATGATCGCCATGAAGTCATTGTGTTGAATTACTAGCCAAGGGCTGGTGCCAAGCCTTGGCATGCTGGAGGCCACGTCTATGCAGGACAGGTTACTGGACAATCCATGAGTAGAGCAAGTCGGGACACCTGCCACCCTGTGGCCTCACTCCTGGGGTATGAAACACTGTCTTAGAGGGCTTTTCTTCAGAAGAGATTCCAGAGGAGGGAGTCAGGCCCAGCCATCATTGGGGGGGAGGGCAAGGGGAGGAAGCAGTGGCCCAGGGCCTACACTCCGGAACTCCTGACCCGTATAGGGAAACAAGGCACATGGGCAGAAGGCAGTGCATGGATGTGGAGTACTAAACCACAAGGTCTGAACGCCATGAAGGTCAGGTGCCATGGAATATCATGAAGGTTGGCAGGCTTCCTAGAAGAAGATGGCTCCAGCTAGGCTTTAAAAATGGTAGATGTGGATGGACAGAGAGAAGGAAAGGGCTCTACCTTGAGGTGATAGGAAGGTTCAGAGGAGGAATTAAGAGAGAGGGTTCAAGACCATACATTTATTCAGCGTTAAGTACCTGCTATGTTCCTGGTCCACACAATGCAGGACTGAAGTTGGACAGACCAATGGTGGGACAGTCAGAGCTGGGCCGCCAGGCCAGGCTGAGACATGCAACCTTCAGCTTCGTTCTGCTTTGCCCTGGGACTTCAGACTGGCAGCCTCCCAAGACCCGCTGTTGTCACTGCCCCCAGGTGGTAGGGCTAGAATTACCCCGTGGGCAAGAAGGAAACTGGATGTCCCATGCCCAGGTTCTACTGGGATTTCTGGCACCACCAAAATGTTGACAGAATAGCTGGGAGGCCAGTGTCACTGAGCTGATCTTGTGCCTGATGAATGACCCACCACAGAGGGCAGAGCCTCCTTGACCAAAGAGCCCCTTACTGGCCTCGCTGGGCTTCCCTGAGCTCAGCCTACATGGCACCCCCTCTGAGCATGGCAAGCAGCCACTGACAGACCCTCATACTTGTCTGTGAAAGGAGGGCAAGAAGCTGGTCATCTGACCCAGGAACAATGAGCAAGGTGTCATGAGACCCAGAGAGATGGAGTGCTCCCTAGTCCCCAGACGTGCTGTCCAGCTCTCCTGTTAGAGGCTGCCACTTGAGTAAGTCAGTAGAGCTGGATCACAGCCCTTCTCACAGGTAAGTTGAGGTCTTGGGTGCATCTTGGTTCTTTGAGAACAATAGGCCCCAAGAAGAAACTGTCCCAGCATCTGGGGCTAAGGAGTAGGTGGGAGACTCATTAAAAGCATGGTGGTTTGTTTTGATGAGCTCTCCACTGTAGGGCTCTGAGCACTGTGAATGGACAGATTGGTTTTAAGGCATTCGTGACTGGGTAGACTCTGTGTTTGGTCTTATAAACACTGAATGTGGCACTGTTCCCACAGAAGCAGCCACATCACCTTGGACAACTCGACATAATGAGAGGCCAGGCAGACGCAGGCTGACCCTGGGATGGGCAGCCTCTCCCTGGCTGTGCCCATCCCAAGACTCATCTAAGCTCTGTGGACTCCATCAGATCCCATCATCAGAGAGATTAAGTCACTGTTCTCAGGGCTACCAAGCCAGTAAGAGATGGAGCTGGAATACTAAAAATGAGTCAATGATATTTTTAAAGGACAATAACTCTCCTTTCCTGAGCCATTACTCTATGCCAGGCTATTTACTCTGTGCTAAATAGTTTGTTTGTTTGCTTATTTATTTATTTTTATTGAGTGAGAGGCGGGGAGGCAGAGAGATAGACTCTCACATGCACCCAGACAAGGATGCACCTGGCAAGCCCCCTACTGGGCGATGCTCTGCCCATCTGGAGCCACTGCTCTGTTGCTCGGCAAATGAGCTATTTTAGCACTTGAGGCAAGGCCATGGAGCCATCCTCAGCACCCGGAGCCAACTTGCTCTAATTGTGCCATGGCTGCAGGAAGGGAAGAGAAAGGAGGGGGAGGGGGAGAGAAGCAGATAGTCCCTTCTCCTGTGTACCCTGACTGGGAATTGAACCCAGGACTTCCACACACTGAGCTAATGCTCTACCACTAAGCCAACTGGCCAGGGCCAATCATTTATACTTTTTATGTTGTTCTGTCCTTAAACAAGTAGTATTATTAACCCCAATTTACAGATGAGGTGAGTAAGATCACAAAGTAACAGAGGTGGGATTAAACCCAGACAAGTCCAACTCTAAGAATCATGGTTTTTCTACTACACCGTTTTACTTCCCGGGAGAGGGCAGGTAGGAGTGAAATTCAGAGTGCTTGTGCCATAGCACTCAAGGAAGGCTCCTTGGAGGAAGTGACATTTGGTATATACATGATGTCTAGAACGATATGCGTAATTAAAGTAAAAGGCAGGCGGAACAGTGAGCAAAGACCCGGAGACTGAAGGGCACAGGATGCATTCAGGAAATGAGGCGCTGCTGTATCCTGAATCAAAGGGCACAGGCAGTAAGGGACAGTGGAAACCAGAGTGGCAAGGTCCGCCAGAACCTATGGGCCTCGAATGCCAGGCCAGGGACAGCCATCCAAAGTTGTGAATAGGACTCCCATGCCTGCAACCCCAGAAAGGAAATGATCTAAACGCTGCCCATCAGAGGCCAGAGCCTGGGTAGTGTCTCTAAACCGATCCCACAAAGGTGCATGCAGCTGGAATCTACCAACTCACAGTGTCGCTCTCCCTCCCTCCGGAACACAGTTCCTTTGTGGAGCTTGAATGCAATTAAAGCTGTTGATGTCTGGCTGGGAAACGCTGGCATTCACCTCATGTTTGTAAAGATGTGATCTTCTATCTGCTCAGCCCAGAGGAGCAGGGGCTGCCCAGAGTCAAGGAACTGTTTGTAAGTGAAAGAGATGGAAAGAAATGTAAAATCAATACTTCTCAAATTAGGTTTTCCTTTTATGGGATTAAAAATGTTCCACGCACACCGAGAGGAGGAACTAGTGTGTGGGCAGCGTCGGGGTGGGCAGCGTCTCCTGTGACTTCAGACCCTCACAGACACTTGGAGTAAAGACAGAGAGAACTAGATTGTTTCCACTACGCAGCCAGGAGGCCCTCTACTTGTTAGGAGCCTTCCAGTCACTGTGAGCCAGTTCAAATGCCACGTCCTTTGTCCTCTGTCCTCTGAGAAGCTGTCCCCATGCCCCTCCCTCTGGCCTTCCTTGCCTGAGGTGCAATGGGAGGTCCCCAGGCCGTGATGGGACCTTGAGCTAAAGCAGGATGATGGCTTACCCAAGCAGTCAATCACCAGGCTCCAGAGCAGCCCTGACTCCTGAGCAGTCAGCACCCCGCCACCCCCACAGCCCTCCTCCCTGGGCTGTGCCTCTCCTTCCCACACAGCAGCTCCTCTGACTGGGTTTTATTAATAAAAAAAAATTAATTAATTAAAAAGTTCTTTGGAACCGTAGCCTGTGGGTGAGAAAGAACGTTTTTGTCAAGACTAAAGAGATGATTAACTTGTAGTGGGTGGATGTATATTACAATGTGCTCCATAAAAATGAGATCTCTAAAAAAACTAGGCCTTGATACAATGTTTCTAGGTCGTGAATTTGGAAATCTGGGGGTCTAGCAAAGTTGCAGGGTCTGTTGTCCCCTCTGATAGTAATACAAGCCACCAGGTGTTTACTGTGGGCCTGGCGCATTGTTCCATACTTGTCATGTGTTAAGTCCTCACAGACAGTCTGTGAAGCAGATCCTGTTATGATTCCCAATTTAGAGAAGAGGAGACCAAGGCCCAGAGAGGTGACGGGATTTGCCCAAGGTTGCAGTCAGGAAATGGTGGGGTCGGGTTAAAACCCAGATTCCTAAGCACTACTTGACATTACACCCAGGAACACTGAGCAGTCAGACCATGTCACACACACTCCTAGCCAGGGTGATTCTGCGGTGCTCAGGCACCCAGGACAGTGGTCTCTGCAGAACAGAGTTCCTGGTGCCCTGGGTGATGGGGCCACAGACTCATCCTCCCAGAACCTTGTGCTCAGAGCTGTGGCTAACCCCGAGAGCACTGAGAACCCAAAAGGAGGTCTTAAAAGAGTCTGTGCCTGGACTGACCAAGCCTGAGGCTCATCCTGGGGTCTGTGGAAAGCCTGATGTAGCCCCTGCTCCTCCTGCCGCTGAGACAGCCCAGCCCCAAGCTATGCCAGGTGGTGCAGAGCTCTGTCCATCCAGGGCATCTGAAGGCTGTGTCTGAAAAAGGAGGAGCTGGGGGAGCTGGAAGGTCAGGAGGCTTTCTGGGGTGGGGGCACTTGTACCCTTGGGACATGGAGAACACTGGGAAATGATCCCGTTGGAGCTGTCAAGGGGAAAATGCATGAATTCAGATCCTATCTCATGGTAGTTCTAAGGATAGGTTTTCAGGGCCAAGGGACTGGGCAGGAGGCCTTGTGCCAGAGGCAGCCTTCAGGGAAAGGGCATGGGTCCCAGCCAGGCTAGCATGTGGCTGGACTTACTGGAACCTTACTCAGTTTCCCTCATTGTCAAGGCACTTTTCAAAGCAGAAATGGAGTTTCTATCACAGGGGTTTAGCAGTTCCGTCTCCATCATGATTTCCCTTTGTCTCCTCTTTTCTTGCTGTTCATAAATATTTCTTGCCTTCTCTTCCTCTGACAGCGCTCTGCCTGTTCATAACAAGAGGGCAAGTGAGACTGTGCAGACCATCCCATCCCTCATGAGCTGGCCAGGCACAGGAGGGGCAGCATGCCAATGCTCAGTGCCATGCTCTGACCACTCTCAGGGCTGCCTGGAAAGCTTTTCAATGCATCACCCACCACCTTGCACTCACCTGCTCCAGAGTCATTATGACTCCCTATCTCCTGCCTCACTGAGTCCAAACACCTCCACCTGCTCCTAGGTCTATGCCCCAGCTAGCCTGACACCTGCCTAGTGGTCTCTTTCCACAGCTTTGTCAGCATTCCCTCGAGCAGCCTCCCCTCCCCCCACACACAGAAAAGCTAATTTGTTCAAGGAGGGTGGGTACTGTGTCTGACACAACTGTCTCCCCAGTATCTGACACTGGACATCCTCTCAGATCTTTGAGTGTTAGTTTATTAACCATTTAAAGCAGAAAGTGGGAAGGAAGACAGGTGGGGGATAATCCAGGTCCTGATGCCTGAGACTTGTCCAGGAAGGTTGGCTGAGGGTTTAAGAACAAGAGCCCAAAGCAAAGTTGGGGCCCAGAGCAGTTACAGTGCCATGAGTGCTGGGCAGAGCTGTGCCAGGTGCTGTGTCTGCAAAGGTGTTGGGGGGGTCGGTGGGAGGGGGCAGGGCGCAGGAGGCAAGGGTGGGATGCTGAATCAGAGGGCTGCTACTCACACTGCAGATACCAAAAGCAGTCTGTTATGTTTCACTACAGCCCACCCACCTCCTTCCCCCAAGGACTCCTGTCTTACCATCTAAAGGAGTGTCACACTTCAACAATGAGAGGATAGTATTTTTAATGATTTGAGTCAGTTCTAATTAAAGGAAACAACACTTTAATTAGCAGCAGTTTGACCTGGGAGCATGGACTTGTGAGGTTTGCTCCTTAATATGTGCTTCGAGTTCAAGATGTACAAATGGTCTTTACCCGGGCAGCTGGATCAGGGTAGGACGAGGGCCAGCCCGGCAGCCCCATGTGTGCAGGCCTCACCTTCCATGTGCAGCCTCACACTCATACCGTGCTGGGAACCAACCCTGCCATCCACTTCTGCGAGTGTACACCATCTCCATCAGTAACTGCTGGCCACACACTTCCAGGGCCTGCTCTCAACCCCCCCCCCAGGCAATACCTAGAATTTGCAATGTGCAAAAGCAAACCAGGATAATTATTCCCAACTTCATCCAGCAGTGTTTTAAACTGGCGATCATTTAAAGCTGGGGCAACAATAAAGTTGACCACCCGAATGACCAGCAACATCATCTCACCAAGCTGCTCACCACACATCTGAGCACAAAGCGCCTCCTGATGTAGGATGCAGTGAAAACTTAGGATGGGTCTCTTTTCATGTTCACAAAGAAGTGCTACAAATTCTCTGTTTTTCCCCACCATGCACAGAGCACCATCAGTACACACCAAAATAAGTTTATTCATCAGTAGATTTTTTTCTTTAGCAAACTCAGTGAAAGACTTGAATAAATCCTCCCCTCTTGTTGTCTCTTTCATAGGCAAAACAGCAAGACTTTCCTCACGCAGTGTGTCACCGACAGCATACCTTGCAATCACGCTGAACTGGGATAAATGGCTTACGTCTGCTAACTCATCCAAAGCGAGAGAAAAGAATGGTGCTGCATTTATGTCCTTCACTTGTGTTGCCTCAATTTGACTTGCCATCATGATGGTATGATCGTGAACAGTTCTTGCCGACAGAGGCATGTCTCTTATTCGTTTGATTATCTTGTCTTTATCCAAAAAGTTCATTGGCAACATCAAGCATGAATGTTTTGGCATACTCCCCATCTGTGAATGGCTTTCCATTTCTCACAATTGCTAAAGCACCAGCAAAGCTAGCTGAATTCCAGTCACCTTGTTGGGTCCAACCACGGAGTTGCTGCTGACTAGCTTGCACTCTGCACAATAGCTCTTGACATGCTTTCTTCCTGTTGTCCCCCACTGGATATTTCAATGCAAATGTAGTATGGTGTGTGTTGAAGTGCCACTTTATATTTGACCATTTCATCGATGCAATTTTATCATTGCATATTAGACACACTGCAGAACCTGCTCTCTCCACAAAGGAGAATTCCTCTGTCCATTCCTGCTGAAGAGTATGATACTCCTTATCTATTTTTCTTTTAGCCATCTTCTCCGTCAAAAGGGTTTCTGCAATTAGCTAGCTGACTACTTGATTAAAAAGAGGGAAGTTTACTTCCTGACCTCACAACAACCCATGTATGTTACACATTATCCAATAAAAATTTGGTGTTGTCTCAGAGGATAGCTGTGATTGGCTCTAGTCACCCACAACCATGAACATGAGCTGTAGGAAATGAATGGATTGTAATACATGAGAATGTTTTATATTTTTAACATTATTTTTTTTAATTAAAGATTTGTCTGTGAGCCAATGCAGCCATCAAAAGAGCAACATCTGGCTCACAAGCCATAGGTTCCCAACCCTTGCTCTAGCCTCATCTCACAAGAAGAGCCATCTGGGAAGAAAACAATCCCTCTGCTAATGGGATTAAGTGTGTTTTGAGTCTTCCAGTTATGTATTTCAGTTTCTCCATGAATGTTAATTGGAACTTGACAATGCAACTTTGAGCAAGCAGGAAACCAGAATAGAGAGCTCCCCCAAATGGCCACAAAGCCCCCCTCACTACACACATTCCACAGGGTGGTGCCTCTCGGGCCCCACATGTGTAAAGAGCAAGGTGTTCCTGCCACTCCTCACCTGGACCCACAGCAGGACATCTACTGTTTCCTCTGCTTGGAACCCCCTCCCTGGCCCCACCCATCCTCTGGTCAAACTCCTTTAAGATTCAGCTCAAGTGTCCCCTATGCAGGGGGGCCTCTGAAGACATAGCAGGTACCTCACCACCCTGCCCACATCTTTCCTCAGCTTCCTCCCCTAGACTTACTAATTTCCCATTCCCCAAAACCTATATGGGGCCTGGCATGGAGTGGGTGCTCCATAAATTCCTGATGCAGGGGCAAAGCATGAACCTGTGGTCCTGATAAACTCCCACACACACACACCTTATAGACCAGGCTCTGGCTAGACCCGTAGTCTAGAAGCCAGAGCCAGATTTGCCAGCCCCTCATGTAGTGAAATCCTGGCCACCACTTATCACGATCCAGCCATGATGAGTCTATTCTGGGGTCTTCAAATGGAAAAGGTATGGAATTGAATAAATGATAGACAGAGACTTACAGATATATACATACAGACAGATTCGGGAGGATGGCACGGCGACCAGTCACTACTGTTTCTAAGTCGATGCAATGGTGACTCCCACAAGTACATCTGTCTTTATTCAGGAAAAAAAAAAGTGGTCCATTAGCAATTCAGTTGTTTCCAAGACAACCCCCACCATACCATTCAAATCTAACTTTACACCAATAAGAAACTAGCTTCCAGCTTCTTCCAGACAACATGGTTAGGATGAGTGAGAATCAGGTATAGCTCTTTGTTAATTAGGCAGGTGAGGTGGGGAGTTAGGCCCAGCACCGCTGTCCCCAAGATATCCAGATTGTAAAAATACCGTTTATATTTCAGTCCCCAACAGATCCCCCTTTTGTATTTTTTTTAAAACTTCGATTCGTGTGCTGTGATTCATATTCATCTGAATTCCCATGTTCTGATTTGGAAGAAGACTGGAAAAATGTAAACAACAAAATTAAAATAGCCAATGCTAACAAATACTATAACAAGTGTCCTAATACAATGAAGTGATTAAAACCTATTAGATTATCAAGCAAAGTCTTAACTAATACAACAGGATCTAAAATAAAATTCTTACAGTCTTAAATGTCCTTAACAGGTTAATGTAATTTCACCAAGTCCATGTTGACACCATCACCACTTCATATTATTTGTAAATGTAAATCCAACCCCACTTCAGTCTGAGAACTGTCCCAAGGAGCAGGAGTCACATACATTCAGGAAAAGTCCACAAGGCACTGGAGTTGTGGTCACATTTCCACACTTTGCAGCTAGAGTCCAAGTCCCAATGACTACTGCTTCTAGCTGGCAATGATTCAGATAGACTGGAAAAGCCATCTGCAGCACATATGGAGACGGAGCTTCTGTTTTCTTTAAACTGGAGAGGTGAACCCAGAGGGCCTTTTCCTGGAGCTCTGTAATAGTGATGTGGTAAAGAGAACCTTGAGATATACTATGCTGGGTGGTAGAGGTAAATTTGTCTAAATTAGGAGCAGGTCCCAGCCTAAAATAGGCATAGGGCATTGAGGCAGGAGGAATAAAGGAGACACTATATATTAAACAAAGCAGCAGAAAATAAGACTATAAACACCCACAACAGAGATCTTTGAGGGATAAATAAAAACCTAAATATTCAGGCAAGGCATAGTAAGTGGTTCTTGTGTCCATAAGAAATGAGGTCAGTTTTCTTGCTACTTGGAATAAAAACCCTAGGCCCGTTCATGGTGACGTGAGATGGGCCGACAGCCCTGGGTACCTTTAGCCTTCAGTGGCAAGTCCCAGCAGGCTGGGCAAGCCACCTGCTCCAGGTGGCTGGAGCAGGGCTGGAAGAGACTGAACCCTCCCTTAGAGGAGTGAGGGGGCAGCTTACCTTCCCATGTCCCTTTTTCCCACAGCAAAGGTATGGCCCTGGTGGGGGGCCAAGAAGCCTGGCAGGTTTTAGCTCAATGACCTCCCATTCCACTCTTGAAGCAGGGCCTTGATGGAGTCCTAGGAGGCCCTTCAGGATGTTTCAGCCTTTAAGGGTATATGCCAAGAGCTGGTATTTTGCCTGATCTCTTTTTGGGCTCTGTCTGCCTTTTCTGTTTCTCTTGATCATTATAGACCTTAAAAGCAATGCTCAGAAGATCTTGCTGAGGGGTTAGAGGGTCCTCATCTGCCTATATAAACTTTTTCTATATATCTGGAGCTGATTTGGAAAAAGACAAAACAGCATTATTAGCTGGATCAAATAAAAGAGGGTAGAAGTTTGCAAGAGAAAGGTTTGGTGTCTCTTGTAGGATTCCAGACTCTCCCTGCTGCTTAGTAACCCTGTACATCAGCATTCAAAATAAATTTTTTAAAGTAAAAAGCATGATAAAAAAGATTTGCAGGAGTTCCAGGATATGACTCCCTCTTTTTTATATTATTTACAGTTGACCTTTAAGCATTTGTAGAGCACACTTTATAATATTTTTACTTCAAAGATTGTAAGAAATATGTGTTTTTATGTTAACTTCTAACAAAATATAGTAAATGCATTTTCAAGCAATATTCCCATACTTATCAAAACATTTCTACCCCATTAATTAACAGGCAATTTAAAGAGTAAAAAATTTTACACTTTTGTTAAGCAAATCTACCCTGCTTCAAGCTTTGCAGCTTGCATCTTGGAGCAGTTTGGCCAAATTATCAAGTCTTTAGGGTCCAAATTCCATTTTATTTAAATTTTAATGAGCACGCTTTACTTATTCCAATTAAAATTAAAAATTTGTAGGGATGATTTTTTATTTTTTCAATATTAGAGCCGACATTTCCCATTTTTGCATGCAAGAACTTAACTTAGGCCTTAAAAAATCACATTTAGACATTAAACAAAGGCTTAACAGAAACAAGAATTACACAAATCAAGAGTGAAACCCGGGATTTTAGAGATTAGAATGTGGCCTGCTTGATCTTTACACAGAGATATTTTAATAGGAATGTAATAAGGATAAAAAACTAAACAGAACTCTCTCTCAAAAAATCTTGAGATGGCCGTATGAGATCTCTGTTTAGCCATATCCAAACAAGCATTTCCTTCATCCTCTTTTCAGGCATAGAATAGGAAAGAAATAAAATGATAGTTTAGAGAAAGAGAATAATGGGAAAAAGCTGTAATTTTCCCAAACTCTTAAGTCTTTTTATTTACTAAAGAAAATCAGATAATAATACAACTTTAAAAAGCATCTAAGTCTTCTAAACATTTTTAAATTCCAATAGCTGCTGCATCTGGCAGCCTAAATCCCTCCATTTCAACCCCCGCCAAATGGCAGAAGAAGGCTTCCCTGCTCCCCTCCTGGGTCTGGGCCTCCTAGGCAGAGCCACGCCCCACCTATAAGGTCAGCCCACCTTAGCGCCGCAGCCACTCTGGGCCTGCCCTGCCCATTGTGGCCAGGAGTCACCAACAGGATCCTGCTCCACACACTGACCACTGCAGGTTGTGCTTCCGAGAGGGGACCATGGCTGGCCACTCGGGTGCAAGTAGCCTTCGCAGCTTCTCTGAGCCCTTTGTCCCTTGGCATTATATTTAGACTCACACTCGTTTGCCCAGTGTTTCCCTTTTTTACAGCATGGGCAAAGGTATGGGTCCTTAGGAGCCAGCCAGGCTTGAAAAAGAGGTCGAGGATGATATTTAGGGGGAGCAAACCAGTTTCTAGCAAAATGCCCCAAATCCTCGCATTAGAAACAAAATCCACTGGCATAAATATTTCCCTGACTTTCCTTCTTTCATTTGTTTTGCTTTTATCAAAATACCCTGGAATTCTTGCCTTAACGCCTGTGGCAAAAGCAAGCCCTTGTATGTATGAAATCCCAACATCGGTGCATATTCTGATAGCAACTTCTTTTTTTACCACTATTCTTTCAACTGCCAGCTTTCATGGTGGGCAGTAGTGGAGCAACCAAACGGCACCACAATTGGCCCACCATGAAAGCTAGAATGCCCTCTAGTGGGCGGGAGGGACCAGGTTGACCAGCACTGCAAAAGTGGGCAGTTTTTATAAAAAGGTTCTCCATCATGGCTCTAAAAGCTTTATACTTACTTCATGTGCACACTTCTGGGGGGTTCCACTACCTCTCCTCTTTCCCTTTATCAATGGCCACACATATGAGCACCAATTGTCACGGTCCATCCACGACAAGTATATACTGGGGTCCCAAACAGGAAAAGGTATGGAATTGAATAAATGATAGAGACATACAGATGGGTTTGGGAGGATGGCACAGAGAACAGTCACTACTGTTCCTAAGCCAATGCAATGGCGGCCCCCACAAGCACATTTGTCTTTATTCAGGGAAAAAACATGGTCCATTAGCAATTCAGTTGTTTCCAAGACAACTCAAAGACAACCCCCACCATACCATTCAAATCTAACTTTACACCAATAAAAAACTAGCTTCCAGCCTCTTCCACAGAACTTGGGTGAGACAAGTGAGAATCAGGTATAGCTCTTTGTTAATTAGGCAGGTGAGGTGGGGGGTTAGGCCCAGCACCTCTGTCCCCAAGAGATCCAGATTGTAAAAATACCCTGTTTATATTTCAGTCCCCAACAACCACTGCTCAGTCCAGGAGGCCTGGCCACACTGTGTTTGGCCGGCTACTGGAGACTCAGCCATGCCCAGGAAAAGCCCAATACCAGGATAAGGGGCCCTGCCCCAGTGCAGGCCCTCAACTGGTAACTCATGAGACAAAAAGTCACCCCCAACCCTTCCATGTTTTGCCAGTCTCTGATCCCATCATGCTCTTCCTTCTGTTCTTGGTTCCAGTTAGCTCAAGTCTCAGGAGAATCCTGGACCAGGGCTGCAGCAGGAGCTCAGTGGGTAGTCCTACAGACCTGGGCTGCTTCACCTCTCTGAGCCTCAGTCTTCTCATCTGTACAATGCAAGTCATAAAAAAGCACCTGCTTCAAAGGGTCATTCTGAAGGCTAAAGGAATAGTACATATAAAGGGTTAGCAAATTCAAGGCAGGGTGCTCAGGGAAGCTTCACTTTTATTACTGCCTTTCTTGGCCTCATAAGTCCAACATACTTGGGAGCATTTTCCTAGGAAGAAGGTTCCAGGCAGTAGTCAGCAGGGGTCTTTTGAAGACTCTGGACTCATGACCATCAGATCACAAACACCAGGCAAAGGGGCGAGGGAGCTGGCAGAAGAGACAGGACGTATGTAACACCCCACACACACACACATTCATAGCATCCGGCGCATGCTGCAGCCTTAGGGAACCAGTGTGCCAGCCTCACTGCTCACCCACCAGCACTTAGCCAGTGTACTCCATGTGCCAGGCACTGGGAAGGCACAGGAATCTGATGGTGAACAAAATTAGATGTGGTTCCTGCCTTCAGGGAGTTTATTGTCTTTGGGGAAAGTCAGAAAACAGTGGCTATCCACTCTAGGTTGGGTAGTTATGAGGTGGGGTCGCCCCTCTGAAGGATCATATAAAAGGCAAGAAGGAGCCAGCATCAGTCCAAGCAAAGGACATAGCATGTGTGAGGCTGTGTTCCAGGGGGCCAGAAGGTGGTGGAGAAGGGAAACTCAGCAGGGTGGCTCTTCAAAGGAGGGAGGGTGGATTGTGCTCTGTGTGCAGGGCCAGCTACTTATTAAGATCCCTTTTGGGGACTTTGGGGCCAGGCTCTGTGCTGGGCTCCATGAGACCAGGCAGCCAAGTGCCTTCTGCTGGTGGGGAGTGTCTAGAGACCTCCTTCAGGGCTGGGGGCTTGGAGCAGCCACATTTCAGGAACAATTTTCAGAGCAGGTGGATGATTTTCATGCCTCTTTGCATCCACCTGGCCCAGTCCACTTCCAGAGTGGCATGGACCTTGGCTGGGAGTTTGAGATGCTTTCAGTAACTTGGCTCATGAATATTCATGCCTGGGCTCCCAGGTAGAAAGCTCTGAGCCACTGTAGGCAGTGGGCGACACTGAGTCTGGGACTGGAGGTTTCAAGGTCTCCTTCCTGTGCTTTTTTCCCATACCACTGGGCACTCTCCACCTGAGCCTGCTTAAGTAATGTGGCTGCTAGAGGACAGGTACTGAAATGATTGACCAAGGTCAGAGCAGATGTCACATGCAGACTTGGGGGGTGCTGTGGGTTGATTTGCTCCTGAACTCAAGGACCGCCCCTGTGTAAGTTTCCTAGGTCTGCATGTCAAATTGCAGCAAGGTAGCTTGAAACAATGTAAATTTATCTCTAAAACTTCAGGAAGCCAAAGTCAGAAAGCAAGGTGTCACAGGGCCATGCTCCCTCTGCAGGCCTAGGAGAGCATCCTTCTTTGCCTCCGGCATTCCTTGGACTGTATCAACATAACTCTAGTCTCCATGTGGCCTTTTTCTTTGTCTCTCTGTATCCTCTTCTTATAAGGACACCAGTGCTTGGATTTAGAGCCCACCCTAAATCCAGGATGATTTCATCTCAGGGTCCTTAAGTAATTACATCTGCAAAGATCCTATTTTCTGTCTTTTCTTTTTTTAATTGAATGTATTGGGTGACACTGGTTAACGTAATTATTAATATGTAAGTTCCAGGTGCCCAATTCTACAACACTTCTCTGTATTCTGTGTTGTGCATTCCCCTCCCAAGTTCAGTCTTCATCCATCACCATTTATTCCCCTCATGCCCTCCTCCACCTCCCGCCTCCTGGCAATCACCACACTGTTGTCTGTGTCTGTGAGTTTTGTGGGATTTTTTGTTCTTTTTTGCTCTATCCCTCCACTTCCCTCACCCAGACCCATAGCACCGTCATAGCTGTCAGCCTGCTCTCTTTGAGTTTGTCTCTATTTCACTTATTAGTTCATTTTGTTCATTAGATTCCACATATGAGTGAAATCCTATGGTACTCGTCTTTCTCTGACTGGCTTATTTCACTTAATATAATACTCTCCAGGTCTATCCATGCTGTTGCAAAAGGTTAAGATTTCCCTCATTTTTGTGGCCATGTAGTATTTCATTGTGTATATGTACCACAGCTTTGTTACCCATTCATCTACTAATGGGCATGTGGGCTGTTTTCAGATCTTCACTATTATAAGTAACGCTGTAATGAGCATAGGGGTGCATATATTCTTTGGAATTAGTGCTTCAGACTTCTAGGGATATATTCCAAGAAGTGGGATTGCTGGGTCAAAAAGCAGTTCCATTTCTAATTTTTTGATATAATGTCATGCTGCCTTCCACAGGAATTGTAGTAATCTGCATTACCACCAACAATGCACGAGGGTTCCATTTTCTCCACACCCACACCAACATTTGTTGTTTGTTGATTTATTGATTTATTGATGATAGCCACTCTGACAAGTATGGGGTGATACTGCATTGTAGTTTTAATTTGCATTTCTCTGATGATTAGTGACATTGAGAATCTTTTCATGTCTCTTGGCCATCTGTATATCTTCTTTAGAAAAGTGTCTATTCAAGTCCTTTGCCCATTTTTAATTTGGGTTATTTGTTTATTTGGTGTTGAGTTTTATGAGTTCTTTATGGATTTTAGAAATTATCCTCTTATCAGATGTATCAGTGAATATGTTCTCCCATTCAGTGTGTTGTCTTCATTTAGTTGATGGTTTCCTTTGCAGTGCAAAAACTTTTTAGTTTGATATAGTCCCATTTGTTTATTTTTCTCTCATTTCCCTTGACCAAGGAGATATATCTGAAAAAATATTGCTACAAAAAATGTCTGAGATTTTACCACCTATGTTTTCTTCTAGGATTTTTATAGTTTTGTGTCAAATATTTCTTTAAACCTATTCTTGTGTATAGTGTAAGAAAGTGGTCTAGTTTCATTTTTTTTCTTTGTATTTGTCCAGTTTTCCCAACACCATTGACTGAATAGCCTGTCTTTTCCTCATTGTATGTTCTTGCCTCCTTTCTCAAATATTAATTGTCCATGTAGGTGTGGCTTGATTTCTGAGCTCTCTATTCTGTTCCATTGATCTATATGTCTGTTTTTATGCCAATACCATGCTATTTTGATTACTATGGCTTGTAATATAGTTTGATATCAGCTGGCATGATTCCTCCAACTTTGTTTTTCTTTCTTAAGATAACTGTGGCTATTGAGGGTCTTTTGTGGTTCCACATAAATTTTTGGAATATTTGTTCTATTTCTGTGAAACTTGGTAACTTGATAAGAATTGAATCTAGAGATAGTTTGGGGTAATACCAACATTTTAATAATATTAATTCTTCCTATCTATAAACACAGTGTATGCTTCCACTTGTTTTTATCTTCTTCAGTTTCTTTATTCAGTGTCTTATAATTTTCTGAGTACAGGTCTTTTAGATCCTTGTTTAATTTATTTCTAGGTATTATATTCTTTTTGAAGCAATTGTGAGTGGTATTGTTTTCTTAGTTTCCCTTTCTGATAGATCATTACTAGTATATAAAAATACTATTGATTTCTAGATATTTATTTTGTATCCTGCTACTTTACTGAATTAATATATAAGTTCTCATAGATTTTTGTGGAGTCTTTAGGGTTCTCTATATACAATATCATGTCATCTTCAAATAATGACAGTTTTACTTCTTCCTTTCCCATTTGGATGCCTTTTATTTCTTCTTGTCTGATTGCAGTGACTAGGACTTTCAGTACTATTTGAATAAAAATGGTGATAGCGGACATTCCTCCTTGTCTTGCTCCTGATCTTAAGGGAAACACCTGTAGTTTTTGCCCTTTTAGTACAATGTTGGGTGTGGGTTTGTCATATATGACCTTTATTATGTTGAGGTGTATACCCTTATTCCCACTTTTGCTAAAAGTTCTTAACATAAACGTGTGCTGAATTTTATCAAATGCTTTTTCTGAATCTATTGATAATTTTTATGCTTCATTTTGTTTATGTAATGTATCACATTTATTGATTTGCAAATATTGTACCAGCTTTGCATCCCTGGAATAAATCCCACTTGATCATGGTGTATGACTTTTGTAATGTATTGCTGGATCCTGTTTGCTAATATTTTATGGAGGATTTTAGGATCTATGTTCATCAGGACTATAATTTTCTTTCTTTGTAGTGTCTTGATCTGATTTTGAAATTAGAATAATGCTGGCTTCTTAAAATAAGCTTGAGAGTCTTTCCTTCTCTTGAATTTTGTGGAATAGTTTGAGAAGGATAGGTTTTATTTCCCCTTTGAATATTTGGTAAAATTCACTGGTGAAGCCATCTGTTCAAGGATTTTTGTTTGTTTGGAGTTTTTTATTACTGCTTCATTTTCACTAGCTATAACTGTCTCTTCAGATTCTCTGATTCTTCCTGATTCAGTTTTGGGAAATTATATGTTTCTAGCAATTTATCCATTTCTTCCAGATTGTCCAATTTGTTGGCATATCATTGTTTGTAATATTTTCATACAATGCTTTGTATTTCTTTGTTGTGTATTGTTACTGCTCCTCTTTTGTCTCTGATTTTATTTATTTGGGTCCTCTCTCTTTTTTTCTTTCTTGATGAGCCTAGTTAAAGGTTTGTTAATTTTGTTTATCTTTTCAAAGAACCAGCTGCAGTTCCATTGATCTTTGTGTTGGTTCTTTAATCTCTATTTTATTTATTTCTTCTCTGATCTTTATTAATTTCTTTCTTCTACTCACTTTGGGCTTTGTTGTTTTTCAAGTTCCTTTAAGTGTAAGGTTAGATTGTTCATTTGAGATTTTTCTTGTTTCTTGAGGTAGGCCTGTATTGCTATGAATTTGCCTCTTAGGACTGTTTTCACTGTGTCCCATAGATTTTGGGTTGTTCTGTTTTCATTTTCACTTGTTGTAAGGTATCTTTTTATTTATTCCTTGATTTCATTGTTAATCCATTTATTGTTTAGTAACATGTTGTTTAGCCTCCATGTCTTTGTGTATTTTTTTTTTATTGATTTCTAGTTTTATACCATTATGGTCAGAGAAGATGCTTAATATGATTTCAATCTTCTTAAATTTATCAAAACTTGTTTTTTGTCATAATATGTGATCTATCCCAGAAAATGTTCCATGTACATGTCAATATTTATTTTTCTGCTTTGGTGTGAAATGTTCTGAAGACATCAATCAAATCCAGCTGATTTAATGTGTCATTTAAGGCCACTTTCTTCTTATTGATTTTCTTCTGGATAATCTATCCATTGATGTCAATGGGGTGTTAAAATCTCCTACTATGACTGTATTCTCTTGGTCTCTCCCTTTATGTCCATCAAGAGTTGCTTTACATATTAGGTGCTCCTACATTGGGTGTGGTGTGTTAATATTTATCAGGGTTATCTCCTGTTGTTGAATTGCTCCCTTTAAAATTACATAGTGTCCTTTGTCTGTTGCTATAGCCTTTGTTTTACAGACATAAGTATTATAGCATTTTGTCAGACATAAGTATTGCAACCCCAGCTTTTTCTTTTTCCATTTCCATTTGTATGAGATATCTTTTCCATTCCTTTACTTTTAGTCTGCATGCAGAGGCAGACTAAGATCATTGAGGCCCTGGGCATGGAAGAAAATATTGGGCCCCTTAAAAAAAGAGAAAGAGACAGGGAAAATAAAAATACATGTTAACCATATTTTTAAATAAATAAAAAGTAACATGTACTATTAATGTTAAAATTGCACATATGAAACCAAACTTGGTGTCATTAGAAAAATGTGTAAAGTTGGGATTTTGCGGGGTCCTTCAGAAGTCAGGGCCCAGGGTACACGATCAGTGTGCCTGCTGTTAAATCTGCCTCTGTCTGCATATATCTTTCATTCTGAGGTGGATATCTTGTAGGCAGCATATATATGGGTCCGGCTTTCTTATCCTATATTCAGCTACCCTATGTTTTTTGATTAGAGCATTTAAGTCATTTACATTTAAAGTGATTATTGATAGATATAAATTTATTGCCTTTTTTTTCTTTTAACTGTGTTCCTCTGTTTTTTGTTTTTGTTTTTCTTTTTACCCTTCTTTTTCTTAAAGCAGGCCCTTTAACATTACTTGAATATTGGTTTGTGGTGATAAACTCCTTTAGCTTTTTCTTGTCTGGGAAGCTCTTTATCTCTTCTTCAATTTTAAATGATAGCTTTGCTGGGTAAACTTATCTTGGTTGTAAGTCCTTGCTTTTCATCACTTTGAATTTTCATGCCAGTCCCTTCTGGCCTGAAAGGTTTCTGTTGAGAAATCAGCTGACAGGGTTATGGGAGCTCCCTTATAAGTAGCTAACTGCTTTTCACTTGCTGCTTTTAAGATTCTCTCTTTGTCTTTAAACTTTGTCATTTTAATTATGATGTGTCTTGGTGTGGGCCTCTGTGGGTCCATCTTGTTTGGAACTCTCTGTGCTTTCTGGACTTGACTGTCATTTTCCTTCACCAGGTTAGGAAAATTTTCAGTCATTATTTCTTTTCTTTTCCTTTTATTTTTTTTTAAATTTTATTTTTCTGAAGTGAGAAGCAGGGAAGCAGAGAAATAGACTCCCACATGCACCTGACCGGGATCCACCCGGCATGCCCATTAGGGGGCTATGCTCTGCCCATCTGGGGCGTCACTCCATTTCAACTGGAGCCATTCTAACATCTGAGGCAGAGGCCATGGAGCCATCCTCAGCACCCAGGCTGACTTTGCTCCAGTGGGGTCTTGGCTGTGGGAGGGGAAGAGAGAGATAGAGAAGAAGGAGAGGGGTGGAGAAGCAGATGGGCACTTCTCCTATGTGCCCTGGCTGGGAATTGAACCCAGGACTTCCATACATTGGGCCAATCAGCCAGGGCTGGTCATTATTTCTTAAAATTGGTTCTTCATCCCTTTCTCTCTCTCTTCTCCTTCTGCTGCTACTATGATACGGATGTTGTTGTGCTTCACACTGTCCCAAAGGTCCCTTAAAATGTCCTCATTCTTTTTCATGCTTTTTTCTTTCAGTTGCTCTGATTTGGTGTTTTTTTTTTACCCTATCTTCCAAATAGCTGATTCAATCCTCTGCTGTTTATTCCTCCCAGTGTATCTTGATGTCAGATATTTTATTCTTTATTTCTGACTGTTCCTTTTTATGGTTATT
Source organism: Saccopteryx bilineata (assembly GCF_036850765.1). Lineage (NCBI taxonomy): Eukaryota > Metazoa > Chordata > Mammalia > Chiroptera > Emballonuridae > Saccopteryx > Saccopteryx bilineata. The sequence continues at coordinate 134,287,345 of NC_089493.1, forward strand.
ATGTCTTTTTTTATGCTTGCTATCTCTTTGTTGAAGTTCTCACTTTGTTCCTTGAGCATCCGTATAACCATTATTCTGAACTCTATATCTGATAAATTGCTTGTCTCTGCTTCAATTAGCTCTTTTTCTGTATATTTATCCTGTTATATCATTTGGGGCCTGATTCTTTTTCTCCTTATTTTGGCTGCCTCTTTGTGCTTGTTTCTATGTATTAGATAGACCTGCTATGATCCCCAGTCTTCGTGGGGTGGCCTTATGTAGCAGGTGTTCTGTTGGGTCCAGTGGTGCAGGCTGCTTGATCACCTGAGCTGTGTGCTCCAGGAATGTCCCTTGTGTGGGTTATGTGGGTCCTCCTGTTGAAATTGAGTCTTGATTGCTGTTGATCTTGATCTGTTGGGCATGGGAATGGCCCTCAGGCTGACTTTGAGGCTCTACTGCAGCCAATGCCTGCAAGCTGCTGTGCAGGTGCTGACCACAGGAAGGGAAATCTGCCTCATCTGGGCTTGGTGCCTGATGAGCTCTCCCTTTGGATATGCTGCTTGTGAAGCTCATTGGATCCTGCTGTGATGTTGTGTAAAGCTGACCACTGGGTGTGTCGGTTCTGGGCCTCTTGGGAGGGAATCTAGTGCCAACCAATGTAAGACACAGCCTGTGACTGACCCTCAGCAAGCTGTTTAGAGTTACAAGTGACCCACAGTTTGTCACTGTTTAGGTGCACATAGAAGGACCAAGCTACACACCAACACCAGCCTTTACCAGCACCTGGCCCAGGAACAGGTCAGCAAAAGTCTCAAGAAACCCCAAGATCTGCCTCTGGCTGCCTCTGCCTGCTGGTTGCCTATTAGGCTCAGTCACTGAAAGAACCTCTGGTAGGGTCGGAAGGATGGAGCTAATGGATCTCCCCTGAGTGGGAGGTGCCAGTCAGGCTTCAGGGAAGGTGGTAGAGTCACAGGTCTCAGTCTGTCTGGACTTTGCCCTGACCTCAGGAGGACAGAGCCACTAGGAAGGAGTCAGGCAGGTCAGGCTTGGAGCCCAGATTGTGGATCTGCTGGCAGCCAGGAGTGTGGTTCTGTTGAATCTCCCATGAGAGGAAGCACCTGTCAGGTTCATGGGAAAATGGGGTAATGGCTCCGGCCTCAAAGCTGGACAGCTGAGGCACTGTCACTCCCTGAGTCTATCCAGACCTCTACTCCCTTGAAGGGCAGCTGACTCCTCAGCAGGACCTAACCCCCTCGGGGTGGGGTAATTTTCTTTCCCCAGGTTGTTGCTCAATGGAGGGGAGTGCTCCACCAAGAAAGATGAAATCTGTGGTGTGGGAGAGGGACTCAGCACAGGGTTCTAGTGGAGCCCCCCGTGTCTCTCCCCAGGGTCACAATCTGCAGACTCTCCTCATGCCACTTTAGTCCGCTCAGCCCTCCCTCCACCAGAGCCCAGGGTGACTGCAAACAAATTTTTGCACTGGTCCTTTAAGAGGGTGCCTAAACCTCTGAGACTCCCATCTCTTTCTGGCAGACAGAGACTTCGCTGCTTTTTACAGCCAGATGCCATGTGGGCACCTTTCCCTGGCTCTGGTGCTCTGGGGTGGGGAGCCTGGCTTGAGGTTTAGCCCCCTCCCTTCTCAGGGGGAATTCCCTCTGCAGCTGAGATACCCCTCCTGAAATTCAGCCATGGCTCATTAAAGCAGGGCCAACCCTTTTCACATCTCCACTCTTCCTACCAGTCTCAATGTGGCTTCTCCTGTGAATTCTTGGTGATGAGATTCCTCTTCATTTAGTCTTGAGTTTGTTTCTCATGATGATTGTTCTTAAAGTTAGTAGTAACTCCAGTTTGTACCTGCAAGGAAGTGAGTGTAACAACCACCTACTCCACCGCCATCTTGGATCACCCAGCAAAGATCCTATTTGCAAGTAAGATCATATCTGAGGTTCTGGTTGACATGATGGGGTGGGGGACTCTAGTCACTATAGCCTCCAAGGAAGATGGCCCTGGCAGGGAGTGATGTGGGTGGGATGCCTGCCGTGTGTCATCCAGGCTACCTCTGTGCCATCTTCACCCCTGACCACTCCTATGCTGTGGTCACCACCTTCTCACATTCCCTTGGATCTCTTTGAGGGACCCCTGAACTTCCTAGGAGGTATGTGCAATGGCCAGCCTGGCTCAGCGTGCACCTCCTCACCAGGCTTCTGGAACCCTAGTGTTGGCTACAGTCTAGGGTAAAAGAAGCCCGGAGAACACAGTCAGCTCTAAAGGACTTCTTTACAGAAACTGGCCCTCTGCATAGACGCTTAGCACCACAGCAGTGCTTGAATTACAACAGCACAGAATGAGCAGGTTGACCAGAGCTGATGAGGGCCTGGGGCCTCCTGGTGCATGGTAGTGAGCCAGGCAGATGGCTGCATCTTTAGGAAATGGTGTCCAGCACACCTGCTCTGGTCTGGGAGCCTGGGGCCTGTTAGTGCACTAGATATCTGAGGTTCCCTCGGTTCAATCATCCATAGGAGAAGCAGGGACCAAATGGTCTTCAAAGCCCCTTCCCTCCCTGACGTCCTGGGTCTGAAGTACAGAAATGCCCCCTGCCCAGCTGTCAGGGAGTGGCTGCAGGTTTCCGGGTGAGCGTGACTCACAGACCTACAGGGAGGGCTGCTGCCCTCCATCATGTCCCCCTGAGCCCAGCCCCTGGTGTACAGTCTCCTGCTGAGAACTTCCTCACACCTCCAATCTTTCCCAAAGGGCTTCTAATGCCACCTCTGCTGAGATGACTTTCTAGAGCAGGCAGGGGAACAGGTCCTGATTCCCTTAGAATGTGTTGGGGGAAAATTGTCTTTAAAAATGTGTCTGAGTCATGACAGAGCAGGTAACATAAGCTGGTGTTATTCTTGATGGAACATGAGAAAGAAAGGTCCCGCAGAGGCGGAGCCCTCCTGGAACACCTGTGCATGGAAAGTCTGTCCATGTGGCTGGCAGGCAGGTGAGGTGCGGGAATAAGAGCCAAGACTGCAGCTGAGGTGCAGCAAAGTCCAGAAGAGCAGAGGAGGGTGGGGGCCGCTGCAAGAGTCACACAGGGTCTTACAAGATCCCTTTAGTTCCGATCATCCATGCCACATCGGGCCCACGAGCTCCAGGGGAGACAGGCCTCGGGACAGGGCACCTGGCCTCCTGCACACTAGCACTTTCTAGCTGGTAGTGTGGCGCCTCTCAGTGCTCCTGAACATCCCTGCACTGACTGTACCAGTCCAGTGGCACTTTGGAGAGGCTGTGTGACCAGGTCACCTCTGATCAGCAAGGGGTACCCCTGGAGGTACCCCTGCACATCTCTTAAGTTCCTTGGAGTAGCCTTCCCATCTGTGAGGTAGGTGTACCTTCCCACCACTGTGGAGGGCCACGCAGTCCAGGCCATGCAGCTGAGTTCAAGGGGCACACAGCTCTGGTCACAGGGAAGGGTAGATGATAATGAAGTCCCTTGTCACATGGGCACCTCCACAAAGGGGTCCCTACCTAACCCAGACAGCCTGTGCCCATCATCTTTTTCTTCAGAACAACACTGAGTGTCCTTGGCACAAACCCCCAGGAACAGTTCAGGACAGGGCTGCACTCAAATCCTGGTGTGGGAGAGAGAAGCCAGGGCTCCCAAAATTCCCCAGTGCCATGACTACATTCATGGGCTGCTTCACTCTGAACATCGGGGTTCACTGCAAGGGGCAAGTCAGGGCTAGAGGAGAGCCTGGCCTCCGCACAGGCTCCCCCCAGATCCTTCCCATGGGAAGGTAGGTGGGAGCTGATGGGGGGTCACACCATGTTTTCTCTCTTTATAGATTTTATTTTCTGTAGATTCCTATATGTTTCAAATAATAATATATCTGTCATTTTTTATGTGACTGACACATACTAAATACAGAAATTGCACAAATTGTTAAGTACACAATTCAGTGAAGTAGGCATGGGTACCTCTGTGTAACCACTATCCTGATGAACAAATAGGACATACAGCACCCAGACCCCCACCCTCCTCCCAAGTGTAACTATTATCCTGCTTCTCTAGTACTATAGCATCATTTTGCATGTTTTTGAACTTTGTATCAATGGAATCTTAGAGTGTGACTTTATTGTGTCTGGCTGCTTGCTCATAACTATGTTTGTGAGATTTATCTATTGCAACTTCATCTACAGCAGAAATTTGTTTCTCTCAGGGGTATATAATATTCCATTGTAAGAATATGCCACTGTTGAAGCACCTGGATTATTTCCAGTTTAGGGAAGTTATAAGTAATGCTCCTAAAGCAGTCTTATGCAAGTTTTTGATGTGCAATTCTGTTGGGAATGTATCTCAGTGTGAAATTGCCAGTCTAGAGTCTGCATAGAGTATCAAGATATTAAACGTACTTGAGTTGTGAGAATGAGAACTGAGACTGAGATGTTGATGAGGCAGGGGGTGATGGCTTGTAGCCTCAAGACACCTGTCAAAGTCTTCTAGCCTTGAGGGGCAGCGGTGAGATTCAAATAATTTAACAACACCTGTTCTCTGCCTAATGACTGTTTTAAGTATAAAAAAACAATATACCGAAAGGTAATTTAGTATTTCATGCATTTAATAATTCAATAAGAACAATAAAAGAGGTATACAAAACTATATTATGTTATAAGAAAGAGTTTTAAAATATTAATGAAAAAATATTAAATACTGCCTGACAAAAAAAACAATAAAACTGTTATTTAAGATATTTCCAATGACAGTTTGTCACCGCTTGGCTGTTTGGCACTTTTTCTCTTTACATTATATGTTTGTTTACTGAAGTAATAAACACGAGGGAATTAAAATGTAGTAATTCATGAAAGGTATAATGAGTTTTATGAAATGAATAAATGAATATTACAGGCATAGTTCCATCAAATTTTTTCACCTATGGATGGAATGAACATTACTACAGGCACTTAAAATACACTGTTGCGCAGATGAACATTAGAAAAGAGTAAGGAATGTAAATTTGTGATTTCCACATTGGGCAACTGCCCAGGTGCCCACTTTAGAGAGAACCCTGATTACAAGTGCCATTTTAACAACCAGATTGCCAAACTCAACAAAAAATTAGGTATTGATTCTGCCAAACTGGTGTGAACTGGCTGAATCCCGTAACTGTTGAGGGGTTATAACAACTACCCCCACAATGGCCTTAAGCTCTGGGTTAAGGACCCCTTCCTTGTTTGGGGGCCAGAGCTATGCTCTGAGGATCTATATCACAAGGCTGAGGGTCCCTAGGCCAAGGCAAAGGAGTGTGGAGCAGCAGCCGAGCGGGGAGCCAGGGCCAGGCAGACTTTCCGGGGCCCTTCAATTGCCAACCTTCAGATAGCCAGGGAGACAGAGAAGCCACGAGTCTTCCCCTCCCTCTAACTCCCTTCTTTCCCCTATACTTCCTCCCTCCCTGTCCACTGGGGAAGGGCCCCAAGCAGCCCCTGTGGCTCCCACCTTGGGGGACAAAAGGGGAATTTCCCTCTTTGAGTTATATGCAGGCCCAACTTATAGGGGAAATGTTGTGGTTTCTCTGTTGCCTTAATTTACGTTTAGTAGAGTGTTAGTTAAGTATGTACAAACATGAAACTAGGTACCGTTCCTTATGCATAAAGTTCTTTTACTACCATGAAACGAAAACAAATTTATACATAAAATAGAAACAAACTGCAAAACCAATAAACTTTAAATTAACAACATTAATTTAATGGGACAAATGATAGTGTCTTCCTGAAACTAAATCAGTGCTCACAGCATGATTCCAGGTGGCCTGCTCCAGGCTTTCTGCAACTTCACCATGTGCTGGGTGATGGCTCAGCCCTCCCGCTGCTTTTTCTCCATTCTGACCACTTCGAACCATCGTGCCTGCAGTCTCAGACCCTTCCTGAGCCTCTGCTTGCTCATCTGTAAAGTGGAGAGTGTGTTTGTTGTGAGAACGAAGCTGGTGGGTCCACATACATAGTACACAGCCAGGGCTGGTCTCATGGGCAGGTGACCTGTGGAGCCACACAGGCCTCTGCAGTTTCATTTTGCAGTGTGCCCCGCAAATCATGTGGCAGGTCCCCTGCAAGGCACAGAGCCAGGCAGACACTTGGCACTCCACTGTAGTCAGCTGTGTTCCTGGGGCCATGTCCTCATTTCTAAGTGCAGCTTCTTTGTGAGATTTGTCCCTGAAGACAGTGTTATCTTCCCATTATTTAATAGAGGTTGAAGAGGCTACCTCGTGCGTGTGTGTGGTTACATTTGACTAATTTTTGGAGGCAGGGGTGAGCTCTGGGGCGAGGACACGCTGTGTTGTGGGATAAGCATCTTTGGTCACGTGGGAGGGCTAAGACCACCCACCTGTCCAAAGCCCTGTTGCTCAGAACCAGACATCCAGGCTTTACTTACATTCAATTACTTTTATTATAACGTGCAAAATGAGGCCAGGCAGAATACTGCTATTTTCTGGAAACCACTTATGTAGGTGACCAGAGTTTAAGTTAACAGATTGTGGTGGTAAAAATACTTGAATGAATGAAAAGCAGAGACAGAGTTGCTCAATTAATTTCCCCTATTATTGCTGTTCTCCTGCAGAACAGCCAAAATAGCCCTTTTCCAGGAGTGAGATATTAATAATCATGGCATTCTGCAAGAGCAGGAAAGGGCATGAAGACTTGGCAAGGTCTCTCAATTTGTCCCTGACTTCTCAAGGTTCTTTGGCTGGCCCAAGCAGGGGACAGACCCAGGTGATTAAACTGCTCAAAGTTCTAGGATGTGGAAATGGCACTTAGCCACTGTCACCAGGTTCAAGTAACATCCCTATCTCTCCAGAGCACATCAGTGTAAACAACAGTCCATCAGTTCTGGCCACTGCCCTGGCCATGTTGTGGGGTTTGCCAAAGAAAAAGAAATTCTTATACCTGAAAGCACAGACATCAATATCCTAAGTGTCCTCATCATGGGAGACTTTGTTCCCCAAGAAAAGTAAATGTTTCCTTAGGGGACACAGCAGGGTAAGGACAAAGCTTTCACAGCCCTGAGCTCCCTTAGGACTGGTCTCCTGGTGGAGAGGCGGAAGGAACCCCCTGTGCACCAGGCTCGTGCTGTGCTCCCAATACAGCAGCCACTCCCCAAAAGAGGCCGCCTGAAGTGAGATGTGTGTATTAGATTTTGAACTCGTATGGAAAAAGAAGGCAGGGGCCCTGGCTGGTTGGCTCAGCGGTAGAGCGTCGGCCTGGCATGCGGGGGACCCGGGTTCGATTCCCGGCCAGGGCACATAGGAGAAGCGCCCATTTGCTTCTCCGCCCCGCCCCCTCCTTCCTCTCTGTCTCTCTCTTCCCCTCCCGCAGCCAAGGCTCCATTGGAGCAAAGATGGCCCGGGCGCTGGGGATGGCTCCTTGGCCTCTGCCCCAGGCGCTAGAGTGGCTCTGGTCGCAGCAGAGCGACGCCCCGGAGGGGCAGAGCATCGCCCCCTGGTGGGCAAAGCCTCGCCCCTGGTGGGCGTGCCGGGTGGATCCCGGTCGGGCGCATGCGGGAGTCTGTCTGACTGTCTCTCCCCGTTTCCAGCTTCAGAAAAATACAAAAAAAAAAATAAATAAATAAAAAGAAGGCAAAATATCACATTAGCTAGCTTTTATATTGATTCCATGTTGAAGTGCTATTTTTGGTGTGTTAAGGTGTATTATTAGAATTAGTGTCACCTGTTTCTTTTTTACTTTTTTATGTGGCTGTTAGAAAATGTAAGGCAGACATGAGGCTTGCATTGCATTTCAAATGGACAGCAATGCTGCAGAGAGAGCAGAGGAAGTATTTCAAAAGTCAACGAAGGATGGTCAGGATTCTGACAAGAGTGGAGGGGACCGAACTGTCCCCTCGCAGACCCCCAGCAGGCACGTTCCCGTCCCCGAGCACTGGCCCTCCAAGGCCTCCCTCACCTGCTGCTAAAGTGAGGAACTCAGAGGTTGTGCTGTTACAAATACTATCAGGGGGAGAAAGTCAAGCAGGCTTTCAGGGTCCACCTGTGTGTTAACAGATTGTCCAAGGTATCACATTCTCTTCTGAGTCTTAGTACGGAGCCTGGAGGAGCAGTCTCAGCTCTGCTGCCACATCAGCGCTCGCAGACGCTCACCGCTGGTGCTGTTTCCTTCAGGGCTAACGCAATGCAGTCGTTTACAGACTAATAAATTGGAAGAGTTATTATTCCTTTAAAATGCAGACATATCTGGGGTACCCACTTAAAGACACACATGAATAAATTACTTTGGGATGACACTTTTTAATTGAATTGAACTAACAGCTTAGTAATGTTTTGCAATAAGAAGAATATTAGGATGATTAAAAGATCTGAAAACTCTTGCGAAATAAAATGATTAAACATAATACTGAGTAAATGAACAAGCTCGCATATATTAATCAGTTGTGGGCCTCAGCAAATGGCCGTGTAAACTAAATGCACATTACGGCCCTCCACACACATATCCCCCTCCCTCCACGCTGCCTTTTCATCATGTGCTCCTTACTGCCATGCTGGGCAAGCTGCTTTTTCCGCAGATAAACAATGTGCTAGTTATTTAGTGAGTGTGTGACAGGTGTGGGGGCTACTGCTGCAAACACTCACTCTTTGGTTGTGGGCTTCAAGGAATGGCTATAAAGTTTCTTTTCAGTCTCCGTTTCTAACTGAAATGCCTGCACAGGCACAAATTAATAGAACTCTGGCTTCCATTCTGATCCTGGGAATTGACCTCCCTGGCCCTCTGCCCTGTTGAGATCTCACTTATTTCCTGTGAACCCAGTTACCTCTGTGTGTTTAGGTGTCTCAGGATTGATAGTTCAGTACGTTGGTTTTAAGAAGCAGAGGGTGGAGATGTCATGTTGGAGGAAAATCCTGATTCCAAAGGCCCTTTGTTAAAAGCTGGCTGCTCCCAGGTGGGGGACAAGCCAGCAGCTCTGGGGAATGTACTGGGAAGTGGTTCCTGCATCCCTTCATCCCTCTGCAACTGACCTGCCAGCCAGCACCGAGCAGGTGCCTTTTATATGACCTAGAAAACTGATTAACTTCCTTCCTCAGCTCATCCCCCACCTGCCCAGAGATAACACAGGTAATTTCTTTTCTGATCATATAAATCTTTCATACCCAAGACTCACTCATAATTAGTTGCATAAAAATTCAGGTTACCACTCAATCTGTTATTAGGAAACATGAAAATAGGGAGAAGTTTAGTTTCGCTCTCTAGTAAGAACTCTCAAGGTCTCTTACAGAGAACAGAAGGAACATGGTATCTCATTAAGGGTAAAATTCAATTCGGAGCAGGATCTCACTTGCTGGAATTGATGCTGAATATATTACTTAAAAGAAAAAAAAGAGGCCTCAGTCATTCAGGCACATCTGAGATCGCCCGCCCTGCACTGCCTCCCCAGCCCTCTCCCCTCAGCAGGGCAAAGAACCTGTGTCTTCCACACCAAAGCTGCAAGAAGCCCAGCAGAGACAGCTTCTCAAATGAAAATGTATTTCCCCAGCTAAAGTGCTGAACAAACCCGTTTTGCAGCACATCACATGGGAAAATAATACAGTGGAATTCCATTAAGCCAATGGCTCCTAAAGAACGAGTCAGCTTTCTGAAAAGTCCCAAATGAAGCGCTGCAATTGTCTCGACGGCTTTGTGTAATCTGCTCCCAGGGACATGGGATTCATCTTCCCCAATTTGGCACATTCAGAGCCATAGAAAAGGGTTGCGCTCCCATAATTACCCAAACACGGCTGGCAGGGGTTCGCGGTCTGCAGCCCCGAGCCCTTCATCAGGCCCAGCTCAGGCCTGGAAGCCCAGGAGGCAGCGCTCACTGGACTCAAGTTCAAATGTCAGATGCCCTTCATGGAGCCAAGGCTTCGAACTCTAAGGATGGCAGTCAATTTTCCCAGAGGCCACGAACCCTGAAGACCTAGGCCCACTTAGAGTTATGAAACTTGTCCTCTCTGGGTAGCACGGCTGCCATGCCATTCAACTCCAGGTGCAGGAATTCAAGTGGTCTCGGCTCTGGGTAATTTGGGGCTGTTTTACAGGCTGCTGGTGGGGGAAAACAGGGTGTGGTGGCCTGTGCCCCATGGAATCACAGCATATACGTTGTCATCAGAAGTGGAAGAGTCAGACCCTCAACTCATTAGATCTCATTCCTTACTTTTCTCCAGAGCAGAAATGCTGAAAACATTAATTTGTATAAACTCTGAAGGCCACAGGCCTGAGCCAACAAGGAGAGATGCAATCAGGACTTTGTCATCAAAGGAGGTAGGTGGCCCCAGTGTCCTATCGCATTTACCCCAGAATGTATTTCGCCATTATCGTAACTGTGCCCTTCAGGGTCCAGGCAGATCAGGAATGGGGTGCCAATACATTCTATGGCACGGTCTCCTTATGAGGAGGACGGGAGCCCAGTGCCCCTTGACTGAGAGAGAATAACCACATAATGCAACAGAACATTTTTGAAATGCTAATACATGCTCCCTGCAACTTAATTTTATTTTTTTCTTATTGGCTTTTTCATACGACATTTCACAGTCCTGTAGCCTTAATAGCTAGATCTGCATCGTAAAAATGACAACATGGTGATTTAAGGAGGAGGTCCATCAGAGTGAAATGGACGGTGTGCTTTCAAAGTATCAGTTTAGCACCTCTTACCTGGGGTCAATGTTCATTTTCAATACATCATTAAAGCACCCTGTTAAATCACTCAGAGGATGACCGTGTTCTTCCCCAGCCTCATGTTGGATTATGGAGATAATGAAGTGGAACTCTGCAGGAAGAGCCACGTTAGGCTGACCTGAATCAAGACTTGGAGAAGGAAGGAGAGCAAGAAAAGGACCACGTATGTGAACACTGGTTTTCACCCGAAAGTTGGGAATGAGTGACTCCAAGCTATTGTCAGCCCTTCAGCTGGCAACCCAACATGGTGAGAGAGGGCACACCATAGTGCCTGGTATAACTCTGCAGACCCCCAAGGGGTCTGCAGCTCAAGGCAAAGAGCTTTCACAGATGGAGCAGGGAAGACACCTCCCCTCCGGCAACAGCTTAGCCCAGAGCATCCGCTAATTGAAACCACCATCTCCTTCCTCCCACCTCCTACCGGGCCTTTGAGCATGAATTCCTAAGAACTCAGCCCTCAAATCCAAGTGCCTCTGTTCAATCACCATGAGACCCCAAAATAGCAATGCTCTCAAGAGCTTTCTTTCATTTTCTTCTTAAAATAACCTCTTTTATTTCTAAGTAATAAATGCTAGCTTCACACAATTGCACACTAAGTTGAAAGCCCCTCCCAAACACACGGCCTCCTCAGTCCACGTCTCAAGAATCCTCCCCACCACCGGTGGAGCTCGTTAGACTTTCCGCCTGCACAGACACCCACACAGGTCTTCTGTCCTCGGATCGGACTCCAACTTGCTTTTCTCATTCAAAATGACGTCAAGTCAGTTTTACAGATAGATTCACCTGAATCCTTTCTATAGCCAACTATTCTATTTGGAGCTGAAGCACAGAGTTCACACCCTGGTGACGGTCATTCAGGTTCTTAGTTTCACTGCCACAAACAGTACCACAGTTGGCATCACAGGTCAAAGACATCTTTGCACATCTGAGCGAGTACATTGTTGGGTAAACTCACAGAAGCTTCTGGAGGGGTCTGACTTTGCAGGTGTCTGGCAGCTCCTCCAAAAGTGATAGGCTCCTGTCTCAAGGTCTTATAGTATCCAAAGTTAGGGAAGACTTAGCATCCCACCCCATCCTCCCTGTCTCGGGATAAGCAGAAAGGCAGGTGGATTTGCACTTAGAACTTGCTCCTGAGCAGCTCACTGCAAAGACTAATGAGCCATGCCTCCACCACCTCCAGTCAGGACTCCCCAGGACACTTTAGTCATCCAGGAACTCAGAAATGCAAGGGGAGGTTAGCGTCGGAACAGCCCTGGAAGCCTCAGGAAGGCACAGAAGATGGGAAGGGGTGGAGCCAAGACAGGATGGCAGGCTGTGCCAGCTCATTTGGGGCTCTGGGACTTCCCCAAAGGTCAGGGTGCATGTCCAGGACCTGGGCCTGATGGTAGGAAGCCATTGGAGGGGCTCTGGCCTGTGGCCATGGACGTGGAAAACAGGCCGAGCTGAAAGGCTTGGGAAAGAGGAGGTGACCAGACCTGGAGACCTTGGGGGCCAGAGGCTGAAAGAAAGAGGAAGGACAGTGAGGCTGGGCTGGAGAAGATGAGGTGAGGTTGTCTAGGATAGAGGTCTGTGGACATCAAAGAGCCAGGACCAAAAGAGCTCAGGCTGGTCCCAGCTGGGAATGCCCAGGTTCACTCTGCTCCCAGAGCCACACAGGGCCTGGCTCCCAGGCAGCACTGAGCAGGTGAGTAGCAGGAGTGAGTCCATGCTGAATAGATGAAGTTTCATATTCATGATTCCTTTCCAACCACGCCATGTTGGATTACCCAGGGAGTGCTCTGCGGCTTCAGAGACAGTACCTTCCTCTCCCGAAGCACCATGGGCTGAGCAGAAGTCTGTGGCATCGATGACTCCCAGGGCTTCGCAGAGACCCCTGGGCTGTCCTGTGGTCTGCAGCGAGACGGTGATGTATGCTGTCCATGGAGCCTAAGGCAGGTGGAGGCCTCCCGGTGTCGGGGTCATTTTCCCAACCCCAACTTCTCCCTCATCCTGAAGATGAGGGCTCAGGTGTGGAGAGGTGGGGTGGGACCAGGACCTGGAAGAGCCTCATACCAACTCTTGTCGGCTTCTTGGCATGAACTAGTTTCTCAGAATCTTTCCTTCCTGACTGACCAGAGTGGAGATGAAAAGGGTCATCTTGGTGCAGGTGGGATTACAATGGCAGGATGGACTGTCCCAGAGGGGCGCACCAGACAGCCAGATGGCAGCATAAAGCAGGGTCCTAGAGTGGAAGGGGGAGAGGGAACTGGGGTCCCTAGGAATAGAGAAGTGTGGACACAGTCCTGGGGTATCTGTATAGTTTGTTTATGTGTGCAGTGTTTATAAGGGAGCGCTAGAAACCAGATGATGTTTTGTTTTGTTTTGTTTTTTCTGAAGTTGGAAACGGGGAGGCAGTCAGACAGACTCCCACATGCATCCCACCGGGATCCACCTGGCATGCCCACCAGGGGGCGATGCTCTGCCCATCTGGGGCGTTGCTCTGTTGCAACCAGAGCCATTCTAGCGCCTGAGGCAGAGGCCATGGGGCCATCCTCAGCGCCTGGGCCAACTTTGCTCCAATGGAGCCTCGGCTGCTGGAGGGGAAGAGAGAGACAGAGAGGAAGGAGAGGGGGAGGGGTGGAGAAGCAGATGGGCGCTTCTCTTGTGTCCCCTGGCCCGAAATCAAACCTGGGACTCCCGCACGCCAGGCCGACGCTCTACCACTGAGCCAACTGGCCAGGGCCACCAGATGATGTTTTATCTCAGAGACTTCTGACCCCTTTAAACCTGAACCAGAGCCTGTTGTGCAGAAGAGAAGCCTGGTTTGGGTGCCACACAGCTTTGGCTGCAGGTTCCTGGTATGGGCTGTGTCTCAGGTGCGGTGGGGCATGTGCCCACAACAGGGCCTGAGACCCCTGACGCAGAAGCCATTTGTCAGCACGTTGACTTCTGCTCAGGGGCATGTTCTCCCCCTCTGTCAGCGGCAGTGGGACTCCTATAATGGCTCTGGTCTGCATAATACTGTTCAGGTGTAACCATGAAGTCACAACCACAAACAAAACACACATGAAATCACAAGATAAGTTGCCCTTCCTCCGTTGCCAGGGACAGTATCGTCAGCGCTCAGTCCCAGGGGTTTCCCCTGACTGCCACCCCTAGCCTGGCTGAGGAGCAGGTGGCGGTGGGTGCAGAGGCACTATGTTTAACTTTTAAGCTACCTTTCTCTGACTTCTCGAGAAAAAGATCCAGGTTCTTTCTGGAATTTATGGTTGCCCCTCTCCCTTCAACTCCAGTGCATTGAAACAGGTTGCTGAGCAAAAATCCCTGTGCTGAGCTGCGGGGTGCTGGGCTCGCCACCCTGACTCTCCGGGCCTCGGGCTCCTGCCCTCTGCCTGGGACAGGCCCACCAATGGCATGAGGTCTCAGTTGCCAGCCCTACAGGGATATTGGACATCCTGCTGGTGGGCACCTCCTGTCAGCCTGTCAGTCCCTGGTCTGCCAGCCAGTCCTCCAGAAACCAACCCACCAAATGACACATTTGTCAAGTGGTAGAGAATAATTTCTGAAACCTTTAGTTTTACTGCTACCCTGGTGATTGTTGGAATTTCTCTACTTTTGAGGGTTCATGCCCTGCACCACTCCTGCCCCAGAAGCTCCCAGATGGGCACCCTCTCTGGGACCAGGGCTGTGGCCACACTCGTTTCTCCTGCAGAGACAGGGTGGGCACGGGCAGGGTAGGCATGAAGCCTGTGGTGGCTCACACTGCGCAGCCACACTGGTTTGAGTTGAGATGCTATGGGCATACTTGCGGAGTGCTGGGCTCCTCTGCCAGCTGGTACCAATGTGCCCAGCGAGCATGGAAAAGCCTGGGACACACATGCACAATAGCAGAGAGTTTGGTTTGGGTCCAGCTAAGCAGGAGCTGGGGGAGATGAGACTGAAATGGGTGCTCGTGGGCCTTCTGCACCAGACTGAGCAGTCGGCCCCCTCGGAGCTGGGGGAGGGAAAAAGGGCCACAAGGAAGCCATCTGCAGAGACATCCCCAGGGAAGAGGCTGCTGCTTCGGCCAATAATGAGGTCCTGAGCAAGAGCAACCTCTGAGGAGACTGGGAGGAAGGGCTGCACTAGAGGGGTGCAAAGGCGGTTCAGCTGTAATTGTAAAATGGGAAGAGGTGGACTACGTCTGAGTTCATTCATCCCTAAAATGGAGCCTTCACTCAGCCAGCCTGCAGCCTCTGCCTGTGCCTCACGAGGCAGGCGCAACACTGTCGGATACAGCAAGAAGCAATTTGCCATGGGTCAAGAAGCATTTTTCTTACGAAGACCTGTCTTTGGACAAAGCATACATTATAAGGTTCCCTCTGAAAGATAATTTAAAGAACCCATCCCAGAGAGAGAGAGAGAGAGAGAGAGAGAGAGAGAGACCCCTTGCAAGGAAAAGTGATTTCTCACATCCCGATATTTTGGTGCCGCATCTTGCCCGAAACAGTGGCAGTTCAGCAAAGGCCAGTGAATTGGTTTCTGTGACACACACTGATGATTGGGACACTCACTCTTTGGGGTGCCCCCTGCCTAGTCACCTGTCAGCATAGAGACCCCGCCACCAAACCCAGTGCCAGCAGGACAGCATGGTTGTGTAATGTTTGGTCTTGTCAAGCCAGGGTGGGGAACAAAGGGCCTCCTCTCACCCCCCCCTCCCCCCGCAGTTTAGCCAACAAGGCGTGGGTTAGTGCAGCCATGTGTACACAGGCCTGCCTGGGAGAGGACCGGGTGTTCATTTTCAACAGATAAAGGATAAGTACTTATTTTAGGAATTATTAGTATTGGTGTTAATTATGGTTATTAATGTCAGGTTCTCAATGGTGCCACTATCGACATTTGGGGCCAGATAATTCTCTGTTGTGGGACTATTCTGTGCTCTGTAAGATGATTGGAAGCCATGCTGGAAAGAGATGGGGGTCATGAGAAAAGTCTCCTTTAAAGATGGGAAGGAGCTCCATGGGCCTGGGAACAGCAGAGCCCACGACGGGGTTCAGGGACCTCTCATCAGCAGTTCGTAGGAGCTGGGACACACTCAGGAAATTGGAATTGGAACAAAGCAAATATACCGATGTGAGCTGTTCTCCAAAATGGTCTGCTGCTGCCTGTTTACAAAACACAGCCATGACTTAGCATTCTCAAGAGACTAGATAATTAAACAGAAAGCAAGCTACATTGATTCCTGTTCTTCCAAGTCCCAATGGCTCCTCCCCTTTGCATGCAGGAAGCATGGTCCCATTTAAAGAGAGCACGTGGTGTGGTGAGTGGACCCAGCAGGGACGGGCTCCCTGTCTGACCTCTGCTGCTCTGGCTGCCTGCTGGACACACCCAGCCCCCAGTGGAGGCTTGTGGCTGCTCTTTCTCAGCTGAAGGTTTTTAGTAACAAGAATGCTACAGTTTAGAAATCATTTTCAAATCCTACTCACTGGAGAGACCCAGAACATGTCTGTAATATACATTGCAGATCAATTGCCTCGGGAAGGTTAGGATGATCTGTCCAGACAGAGAGGGCACATTAAGGCTGTGTGGGGGTCCCTGCACCTCCCAGCTTGCCTCACCCAGGAAATAGCACCATGTTATGCAAAAGCATCAAGCTAGGAAGACAGGAGGGAGTCATTCCTGACACCCCTTATCCTTGCCCCTCATCCAAACTATTTCCAAGGCCCGTCCTTTCCTCTTCTCTCCACCTCACAGTCAGTAACTGTCTCTTACCTGAACTAGAGCTGCCTCATCTGAACCATTTCCCCACAAGCTCTCCCCTCCCCAACAGCCCATTGCCACAACAGCCAGAGCGATCCCTGTAGCATGCCAATCAGATCCCATCCCTCCTTGACTTAAAATCCTCCTGATCTCTTTCCACTGCCTGAAATTAAAACCTCTGAGCCGGCCCTGGCCAGTTGACTCAGTGGTAGAGCATCGGCCCAGCCTGTAGAAGTCCTGGGTTCGATTCCTGGTCAGGACACACAGGAGAATCGCCCATCTGCTTCTCTACCTTTCCTCTCTCCTTTCTCTCTATCTCTCTCTTCCCCTCCCGCAGCCAAGGCTCCATTGGAGCAAAGTTGGCCCAGGTGCTGAGGATGGCTCCATGTCCTCTGCCTTAGGCACTAGAATGGCTCCGGCTGCAATGGAGCGATGCCCTAGATGGGCAGAGCATCGCCCCTTCGTGGGCTTGTTGGGTGGATCCTGGTCGGGTGCATGCGGGAGTTCTGTCTCTCTGCCTCCCCACTTCTCACTTCAGAAAAATACAAAAAAAAAATCTTCTTAGCCCTCACCATGTCTTTGCCTGGCCACCTGGCCACCTGGCCACTTCCCACCTCTCTGTATCTGTCCTCTGCTCCTTTTGCTTTGGCCATGCTGGCCTTCTTCAGTTCCCAGAGCATACTCAGACCATTTGACCCCAGGGCCTTTGAACAAACTGTTTTCTCTGACTAAAATGCCCTCCTCCCCATTCTTGGCACAGGTGGTTTTTTCTTATAGAGCTTCACTTAAATATCTCCTATTGAGAGAGGCTTTCACCACCACTCCCCACTTATGTCTTAATAGGCCACCCTGCTGGCATCTTGTTCATTCCATCCATACTGCTTATCATGCTGTGTAATTTACTTACACATTCTCTCTCAGTCCACGCTGAGGCCACCTCCCTTGCACAGAGGGTTTGGATACGATCTAATTGTGAAAGCAGTAGAAGCAGCTCTGGGATGAGGGAATGCGCTCCCTAGACAGAGGTGTCCGGGGGAGAATGGAACAGAAGTTAGATTTCCTCTCCAAGAGGATTCTCGGAGGGTTCCTGGCTTCTCAAAGATTCTTTCCACAGCTCACTACAGTTTCTTCCGAGGAAATACATGAACTTGTATTTCTTTCTCTTCTGAGGGAATGTTAAGTAATTAACAGCAGCTGCTGTAGAAACCCCAGAATCTCAGCAGTGCAGAGCGGAGGCCGATCCTCACCCTTATCAGGTCTGAGCAGGTCAGGCAGCTCTCAAATAACAACTAGGAGACTGTGTTCTTTGCTTGGACAAAATGTATGACCACAGTCTCCATGGAGGAGACAAGAGATCATGGATGATGGCTGTATTAGTGAGGGCTCTCCCAAGAACCAGAACCAATAAGATGCATGGGTGGATAGATGGATGGACGGACGGACGGACTAATGGAGAGAGAAGATTGGATCACATGATTATGGTAGCTGCAGTCTGCAATCAGGAAGCTGAAGACCCAGGAGAGCTGACAGTATAAGTTCCAGTCTGAAAGGCAGCAGGTGCAAGACCTGGGAAGAGAGGGTGTTGCAGTTCAAGTCCAAAGGCAGCACCCCGCAGCTTAAAAGCGATCAGGCACAAGAAATTCTCTCAGCCTTTCTGTTGTATTCAGGTCTTTAACTGATTGGATGGGGCCCACAGGAGGGCAGTCAGCTTTACTCAGTCTATGGATTCAAATATTAATCTCATCTAGGAACACTGTCACACTGTCACACCACAATAGTGTTTGACCAGATATCTAGGCACTCCATGGCCCAGTCAGGTTGACACAAGGTATTAACCATCCTAATGACACAGAGGTTGTGTGGCAAGGCATTGACCTCCCGTCAGTTGGACCCAGTCACTTCCTGGCTCCAGGAGGCTAGGAAATAGTCTTTATGAGAGCTTAGAAGTTAAAAAATGAGCCAGCCTCTCGGAACACACAGCATGACACCCTCTTGCTGGTTAGGCAAAAGCTGTCTGCTTATCTCCACTGAGCGCTTGTATAGTAGATTCTGGATCCAACCCTTGACATCTATATGAATTTTTGCTAATTCTGAGTAAGCAGTATATAATTGCATAAAATAATGCATTCTTTTCCCTGAAGTCTCCAAAAGAATAAGCTGTTAAGGTACTTACTTCCCTTTTCTAAATATCTTATGCAAAGGCAGTCCCACCAGCCTTGGGACTCTGACAGGCATGGGGATACAGAGATTGGTGGCCTGGCTCAGGCTGCCCGGGCATGGGAGCCAGCCATGGAGGGAGAGTGGAGTGCAGCCCCATGGTGGCCACACACCCTGCTGACCAGGAGGCCCTGGCTTTCCACCTTAGCACTGACCCCACACTCCTTCCAACTAATGCTTCTGCTGCCTGCCACACCCATGGCACCCCAAGGCATCCTGAGACACAGCCCCTGGGCATCGAGCTCAGCTCTAACTTCCTACTCCTCCGCACACAGTAGTCTCCTGTGGTTTAGTACTCCCAAAGCCAAAAAGGTTTATTGTCCAGAGGAAGCAAATCAGAGTCTAAGAGCTCCGAGGGTGTCCTTCCTGCAAACAAGGAGAACGCTATACCAGACTGGGTTCCTTGGGAGTAACACAAGGGTCTGCCTCTGCGTCCACCCCCGCCACGCCTAGCACTGGGCACACCGTGCTCTTCTGTGAGAGGGTGATCACGCTCTGCAGGGGCCATGGCTGTCCACTGGAGCCTGTGGACAGGCTTCAGGAGTCCGAGCCCACCTCCATCCTGCTCTATTTTAACCCTTGTCCTCCCTGCTAAACTATGAGCTCCAGGTCAGCAGGCTCTGGACCTGTTCTGCTTGCCTATATATTTCCATTGTATTCTGGCACATTCTAGGTATTTAATAATTATTGAATGAGCACTGTCCTAATCTTTCACTGGCTTAAAACCACTTACTAAGTCCCTTCTGAGGGCTAGGAATTGTGTTAGGTGCTGGGGATACGAAAGAAATAGACCAGACAAGCCCTCTGCCTTCACGCAGATTACAAAGGTATTTGTTTACACTGGGGAGCAGAAATTTATAACTCAGCTATAATAATTATTGAAGCAACACCAAGCAACATAAATTGATTGAGAAAGTAAATTACCCACAAATCTGCAGGTAACTAATGAATAAGTTTATTGCCATCTCCAAAATGAAGCAAGTAAGAGGGAATATGACATTGGGACAAAAATGGAATCAGATTATGTATAAAGAAACGGGAAATTCTGGATGAGTGCAAGTGTGGCTGATGCAGAGCCCCCTGTGCAGGCCAAACAGCCCAGGGCTGAGACGGCATCAGGGTGAATGGCCCTGAGACAGCCTACTCTGGCCTCCCCCCCCCCCCCCGCCACGTTCCAGCAGCTGTGGAAAAGGAGCCAGAGCAACAGGTGCTGGTGAAGGGAAACAGAGGGGTCACAAGGCACCCCACCTCAGGTACACCTCCGCAGGATGAGCCAAAACAGCTCCACCCTGCAAATGCCAGGCGAAGTCATTGCGTCCAGGAGACATTGAGATGTAGCCCATCCCTGACTTGCCCAGGAAACATTGAGATGTAGCCCATCCCTGACTTGCCCAGGAGACATTGAGATGTAGCCCATCCCTGACTTGCCCAGGAGACATTGAGATGTAGCCCATCCCTGACTTGCTCAGGAGACATTGTTTCTGTCCCACCCACCAACCTCACAGGATGGCCCTGGTCACAGGAACAGACCAGATCGATAGAGCTTGTCCCACGGGTGCCACACTTCCTCTGATGACTCCAGGTCACCTGAGTGGTTCATTTGAGGGGAAGAACCAGAGGCAGATTTAATGGCAGGCCACCAAGCATGTACCCTGGGCCCCGACTTCTTCAGGGCCCTGCAAACCCCTAACTTTACACTTTTTCTAATGACAAGGGGCCCAATATTTTCTTCTGTGCCCAGGGCCTCAACCAACCTTAATCCACCTCTGGGAAGAACATTAATTTACAAGGAGAACAGTGTGAGAAGAGGCTGCAGCTACAGAGATGTGCCTCAGGGCCCAGCCTGGCCTTTTCCCAGAATGACCCTGATTCCCAAGCAGACCTCTGACCCTGGCTTTGCCCTGCAAAGCTCAGTCTAAAATGTCACTGTGTGGGCAGGTTGGTCGAGCTTTTGACAGGGTCTTTTCACCGGGACCGTCATCTGGCAACTGTCCAGATAGGAATGTGTTCCATTAGTGCATGTCTAACATATGAACACTAACACCAGTTTGACAAGAATCTGAGAAAGTTCATTTCTATTGCTGTGAAGCAGCAGGCTCCTGCCTGAGAGGGTGCTGACAGGTTGATGAGTGTCAGCGCGTGCAGTTCACTGTGCGGAGCGGCTATACCAGGAACTAACACCCGATTCTTCAGGGCCTGAAGACTCATGGTCTCCTGTTTTCGAGAAGAGCATCTGTCACTTGCTTACAGTGGGCCCGTTCACCCTGGCACCGCTCCTTGTATCCTGGCTCACAGGAGCGGGGAGAGCATGTATGCAGGGTGGAGGCTGAGGGCTGGGGTTTGGAACTCCTGTGTCTAGGAAGCCAAGGTCACTGCTGCTCTGGTCTGAAGGACCTAGAGGGTGAGGGAGGTGTCCACCAGGAGACTGTCAGCCCAACTTGGCCTCAAGCCACCTATTGTGTGCCAGGTACTGTGCTATACACTGGAGGCTCAAACAGCCCTGCCTGAGGCCCTACTACCAGGCACTCAGCCTAGTTAGTGCACCACAAAGATCTGTCTTGCATAACCAACCTGCACTGGCTTTGACAATTGTGGTCATGTGACCTGTCCCTCTTCACTCAGGGGAAAACAAGTGGAAGCCCACTGACGTTAAAGGCCTGACACTATTAATAGGGAGACAGGCATCCCAAGTTATGAGGAACCCCCCAACTCACTCGCCTCCCCAAATTCCTTACTCACTCACAGGGCCATTGTCCCTTTAGGGGCACCTGTGCCCAACAGGATCAGACAAGCTCCCCATTGATCTGCTCTGAACCCCAGCTTAGCCTTCCCTTTCCAAGGACATCAGCCCTTCCCACAGATGCATTCTGACCCCAGATCTGACAGGGGCCCAGCTCAGCACTGTCTCTCTGCCCCTACCATACTCTGAGCACAGAGCTCAGTACCCCAAAATATCTTGAGAGAGGCCATGGGACCACAAATGGTCGGGCATCATGGGAGCAGCATAGCCACAGCCCGGAGCTGCAGGGACCCCTGTCACAGACTGCTACCCTGGAGGCTGCATGTGGCTTCCTCACCTTGCTCTGCTGTGACTCTTCACCCCACCAAAGCAGAGTTCAGATCAGGGCATGTCTGAGTCCTCTGCTGTACGGGAGTGCCTGGGTGGTCCCCAGCCCATGGAAGAGTTCAGTCAGATGTGTTCACTGCACTCGTATCAGTGCCATCCCCACAAATTCAAGGCTGCCTGGCCCTCCTCCTGTCCCCTGTACAGTGTGATGCTCAAAAGGAGTATGGGGTCCCCTGGACAGGGCCATACCACCAGGTCTCCCCCATCACTCTCCTGAGAAGGGGCAGGTGGGGCTAGACCACAATGGCAGAAATCAGGTGCAGCTCTGATGACCAGGCACTGACCTGCCCCTCCTTGTCCTGCACCCTGCCAGGGCTCCCAATGGGGCTATGGAGGGATGGATGGAGGGAGGAGGAGGGGCCCTCTCTGTATCTCTCTGGTGGTCACACTGATCTGCCCAACACACCCTTTCTGTCGAGACATTTGACCCCACTCCCACCGCATAGCTCCTGGCCCCAAAGGTGGCCACCTGGCCCAGGCAGGTGAAGGGCCAATCAGTCCTGTGACCACAGAATGCTCCATTACCTGGCCTCAGTGATTGCCTCACAGAGGAACATGGGAGGCAAGCCTGGCCAGTATGTGCTACCCTGCTTTTTCCAGGGCTCTCAGGGAAGATTCGGTCCCTGTCTCTGGGACCTCATGTGCAGGCACAGTGTGGATGTGGAGCCACCACTGGACACCTTGCAGCCAAGCAGAGAAGGCTGTCATGTAGGGTCCTGAGTGTCTGCAGCCTCTTCCACTCCCTTAGATTTCCTAGTTATAGAAACTGAGACCACCCTCCTTTTTCTTTACTGAGCTAGTTGAGTATTTCCGAGAGTTTCTGTTACTTAACACCAATAAAATCCTGACAAATCGCAAAGATAATCTCAGAATAGACAACCAGCAGGTACCAACCAGGCACTTGCTTAGGACCAAAACCGCAAAAGGGATGGGGGACCAGTGGGCACCGTGGTAAGGAATCTGGAAAAAGAAGTTGGGGCAAGGTCAGGGCTGTTCTGAATTCTTTATGAGAGTGTGTGGGTGATGAGGAGCCAGCTAGTGGCTTTTGAGGAAGGTTGTCTCTTGTAGTCCAGGTGGTGACCAGGAGAGTCACAGACAGCAAGGCAAACTGGAGGGTGACCACATGGGTTGCTGTAGACGACCTGGGATGATGGGGAGGGGAGACTCAGGGGCTATATCACAAGGGAAGCCCCTGTGGGGCTTGGCAACTGTTAGTGCCGCCACTTGTGGCATCACATATGCCATTACAGATAAGTAGGCAAAGAGTAGTGGCTCATGGCACTGGGGGGCAAGGGAAAGTGCAGTCAGGCAGCTCCTGGCAAGACCTTGGAAGGTCTGCAGGGATGTCTACTTGGAACCACATCCTAAGAGTCCCAGAGCCTAAAAGGGAGCTAGGTCCCCAGAACCCTCCTAGGCAGTCCCTTATTTTATAAATGTCTAAACTGAGGCCCAGAGACAGGAAGAGACCTACCCAAGGCCATGGGGCATGTCACCAGCAGAAACAGGCCTGGAGGCTAGATGCCCAGAGCTTCAGTCTTGCATGAGCCCTACTCACTGGAGCCCCAGCCTGTGACGCTGCTTCATTCTGTTCTCCCTGGGAAGTCACCGTGGGAGGTCACCTAGCAGGGAAGCAGGCGGCCAGAGGAGGCTTGTCAGACAGTGAATAATGGGGAGTGAGGAGATGTTCAGTTGCCATAAATCTCTTCAGAATTTTAAACGGAGATGAAGAATATTGACATGAACTAAATTCAATAAAACAATCATTTAATTAAACTTTAAATGATCCAAATATTTGCAGTTGGGTTCATGTTTGTGTAACTGACAGGAGCAGAATTATGATGGTTCTGTTGGTGCACATGCATTCTCATTTTGCATGAGTCTTTCCTGCGTGAAGTGCAAGTCTTCAGACTCACAGACAATGGATGGGCATGCTCAGCAATCACATGGGAACCAGCTGTCCCAGGGAAGGTGGCAAGATGCACAAGCTCCCACACAAGGTGTTTGTTTGTTTTTTTGTTTTTAGCCTGGTGTTATAGGCTCCTCCAGACATTTTTCTAAAACTTTCTGAGCCCTTGCCAGTTGGCTCAGCAGTAGAGTGTCAGCCTGGCGTGTGGATGGCCCGGATTCTATTCCCAGTCAGGGACACAGGAAAAGCAACCATCTGCTTCTTCACCCTTCCCCTGCTTCCTTCTCTCTCTTTCTCTCTCTCTCTCTCTCTCTCTCTCTCTCTCTCTCTCTCTCTCTCTTCCCGTGCCATAGCCATGGCTCTCCCTGGGAGCTGAGGATGGCTCTATGGCCTCCGCCTCAGGCACTGGAATAACTCAGTTGCCAAGCAACAGAACAATGGCCCCAAATGGGCAGAGCATTGCTCCACAGGGGGTTTGCTGGGTGAATCCTGGTTAGGGAGCATGAGGGAATCTGTCTGTCTGCCTCCCTATTTCTCACTTAAGAAAAAAATAAGTAAATAAAACTTTTTGAAAGATACAGCTTTAGGGCCGCATGGAGGGAGGAGCTCCCACAGTGCATATAGGTCTTACATTCCAAGTGACGGCCATGCTCCTAGCTTTGGAATTAGAGCCCCCAGACCCAGCAGCAGACCCTCACCTCCCAACGCCACCTGCACTCTTTTCCATCTATGCAGACCCCCCTTTTAAGGCAGGAGTTCTTAGGCCTCAGGTGCCACAGAAGCACAGGGGTGCTTGTTAAAGCCTGGAGTCTGTGCTACGGGAGGTGGGATGCAGGTGTGGGGGAACCTCAAGAAGCCGAGCTCGGGGGCCTAGGGGGCACCCTGCCTCTTCCAAGGGCCCCTCCCTGGCTGCCCTGTTAGTCCTTTCCTTGTAGTCTGACTGGAGCTCAGACATGCAGAGAAAATGTATGTTCCTTTTGTAACATACAGTACTTTTTTCCTACATTATATTAAATTCTTTCTCAATTACAGTTGATATTCAATATTATATTAGTTTCAGGTGTACAATATAGTGGTTAGATACTTATATAAGTTACAAAGTGATCCCCCTGTAAGGCAGGTACCCATCTGACACCACACATAGTTGTTACAGTATTATTCACTATATTCCCTATATTCACTATATTGCTGTGCTCTACATCCCCTGACTGGTTTTACAACTGGCAATTTGTACTTCTCAATCTCTTTGCTTTTTTCACTCCTACCCTGAATACACCTCCTATCCAGCAACCATTAATTTGTTCTCTGTGTCTATGAATTTGTTTCTATTTTGTTCATTAATTTTGTTTTTTAGATTTCATATGTAAGTAAAATCATATGATATTTGTTTTTCTCTATCTGACGTATGTCACTCTGCATAATACCCTCTCTGTCTATCCATGCTGTCACAGTTGGTAAGATTTCATTCTTTTTTATGGCCAAGTAATACTCCATTGTATATACATATCACATCTTTAGCCACTCATCTACTGATAGGCACTTGGGTTGCTTCCAGATCTTGGCTATTGTGAACAATGCTGTACTGAGCAATGGGGTGTGCATATATTTTCAAACTAGTGTTTTGGATTTCTTTGGATAAATACCCAGAAGTGGAATTGCTGGGCCATACAGTAGTTCTATTTTTAACTTTTTGAGAAAGCTCCGTCCTGTTTTCCATAGTGGTTATAACAATCTGCATTCCCACCAACAGTGCACGAGGGGTCCATTTTCTCCACATCCTCGCCAACACGTATTTGTTAATTTTATTGATGATAGCCATTCTGACAGGTATGAAGTAACATCTCATTGTGGTTTTAATTTGCATTTCTCTGATGATTAGTGACATTGAGCATCTTTTTGCATGTCTGTTGGCCATTGGTATGTTCTCTTTGGAGAAGTGTCTATTCAGGTCCTCTACCCATTTTTTAATCAGATTGCTTGGGGAGGTTTTAGTGTTAAGGTGTATAAATTCCTCATACAGAGTGAAGCAAAGTAGGTTTAGAGTCGTTCGTATGGAAAATAATACAATAATTAATAAATAATGATACAAGAATAAACTCTGTGTTTTACATACTCACTACTGTAAACCTACTTTTGTCCCTCCC
This sequence comes from Saccopteryx bilineata, assembly GCF_036850765.1. Classification (NCBI taxonomy): domain Eukaryota; kingdom Metazoa; phylum Chordata; class Mammalia; order Chiroptera; family Emballonuridae; genus Saccopteryx; species Saccopteryx bilineata. The sequence continues at coordinate 134,313,137 of NC_089493.1, forward strand.
TGTGTACTTTGGAGATAAACTCCTTATTGGATGTATCATTGGTGAATATGTTCTCCCATTCAATAGGCTGTCTGTTTTGTTGATGGTTCCTTCATTGTGCAAAAACTGTTTAGTTTGATATAGTCCCATTTGTTTATTTTTTGCTTCCCTTCCCCAAGGAGATATATATATATAAAGAGCAACATTTACTAACAATGTTTTCTTCTAAGAATTTTGTAGTTTGAGGTCTTGCATAAGTCTTTAATCCATTTTGAGTTTATTCTTGTATATGATGTGAGAAAGTGGTGTGATTTTTTTTACATTATCTGTCCAGTTTTTCCAACACCGTTTTATTGAAAAGACTGTTTTTATCCCATTGTATGTTCCTGTCTTCTTTGTCATAGATTAATTGACCATATAAGTAGTAACATACCTGACTTCCTCACAAGACCCACTCACCAGCCACTGGGAGAAAAATGCACCTACATATTCAATCCATTATTCCATCCTTATAAAGCTAGGTCCAAGTTGATCATTTTAGTCATCCATATAAGTGATGCTCTACCTAAGAAAAATGCTTCTTGTTTCAAATTCCTACCCTGCATCTCCAGTTGCTCCCCTAACTTGTTTCTGAGTGAAGGTAAACCTCCTGCCATTCTCTGCCAGCTCCAGTTCCTGCTGCCTGGGTGTCCGCCCCTCCCCCACCAGCCCACCCTAGTGCCCTGTCCAAGGTCAGCTGGGCTGTGCTTTTGGTCTGGGCTCTCAGCCTGGTGGAGTCTGGAGTCCAGGGTTCCCCTGGTTCAGCCTCCCGCAACCCCCACTCGACATCTGGAGGTCATTGACTCTGGGTCCAGATCTGGCTGTCTAGTGCAGCTTCAGGAACAAAGATGCAGAGCGCCTCACAGCCCAGCCAGTGCCCAGGCGAGGATGTCTAGGACCCTCCAGGCCACTCAGGAGTCGAGGAGGCTCTGGCAGGTAATCCGAGGCTCTGGCTCTGTCACACCACGGGTAGTCGCCCCAGGTGGGGAGGGGAGCAGGCTGGCTGGGGACAGTTCAGACTCCTCCCAGGCCCTCTTGCTTCCTCTCACCCACACACTAAGAGGCACACTCTTTGCCCTTCCTACTGTCTCCCTTGTGATCCCCAAGTGCCCTGGGACCAGGAGGAGGTATTCCACACCCCTTCCTTCTTCCATAGAGCACAGAGCCTCATGGTTTTTTCTATGAGAAAGAGGTACCTCATTTATACTTGGGGACAATCTGGGCTCTGACTACCAGCACAGCACAGTGGGAGCTAACCAATGTCAGCAAAATCTTCTCTCTCCCTCTCTCTGCCTTCTGACTCTCCTAAGCCAGGTCTAGCTGCAATGGGCTAGTAGTGCTTTCTCTGCCCTGAGCAAGAAGCCTCATGACACAGAGGTGGGAGGGCAGCGAGCGGAACTTGATTGAAGAGGGAACGTGAATCGCATCACTTTGCTTGTAAAATATTATGTTGGTTGTGTCCACATCAATCACACAATGTTTATCTTTCCTGATGCGGCTCTGTCACCAGGAGCCACATCTGTCCTTTGTGTGATTGTCCCCTCTCTACTGGCCTAGTGCCTCCTTCCCTTCTTTATTTCTATTTTCTCCATTTCGCATCCATCCATCCAACAGGGACTAATTAAGCACCTAGTAGATACCTTGTTCCTCTGTGTGGGCCCAGGGCAGGGTCACTGAATGATGGCGGAGGGGGAAGGGCTCTGTTCCTCAGGACCCCACCTGACTGCACCTGCTTCACAGTGCATAACACCTGCGGCTGTTTCTGCTCCCCTTCCACTCCCCTCGCCCACACACACTGGCAGGAGGGTGTGAGCACAGATGTTCTGCCTGATCACAGCTCAAAAGTGTCCCGCTGAGTCACAGAGCTCAGTTCCCAATTCTATGCTTTGCTCAGTATCTGTCAGGCCCTCCAGGCCCCGGCAAAGTTTCGACAGACTAAATAGGGCTCCCAGCCTTTTTGCCTCCCATCCCAGAACAAACACAGGCTCATGCTGCCTCGGGCTGCTGCCCCAAGCCCCCTGAGTGGTAGACTTAGAAGAGGCAGTCCAGTCAGTGGGCTGGTGACCCTCCCTATGAGCCTGATCCCACTGTGGCATTTGAACACCTGAGTCTAATTAACTTTTTCATGAATCCTGAGAATTTCAGAAAGCCCCTGGTAGAAGGAAAATATTTTAGCCCCTATTTGCCTGAAGAATGATCAGTTTTAATGCCAGTTATCAAGTGTGAAATGGCAAGGATTAAAAATTTGTGCAGCCTAAAGTACACTTCAAAAAATTAAAGGCTCCCATGCGTGGTTGCTGAGCCAAAATTCAAGTCCAAGTTCAGAGACTCCTCAGACAGAAACAATCCTTCAAAGGCCAGCCAGTCCATTCCCCAGACTTCAGACAGTGCAACCTTCAAACGGCCCCCACGCAGAGAAGACACCTGTCTGCCTGCCAGCAGACCTTGGCCACACTTAGCCTGGCCCAGACTTGGTGAAGCCCAAGGCCCTTGAACACGGAGCAGGCACTGCACATCTGGTTCCTGGTCACTATGTGGGGCCTTGGCAGCCCACATAAATGGTCTGACTTACAAATTCACTGCCCATGTGACTTTTCTACACTAGCTGTGTTTCCTGACACATTTCAAGTCACAGAGCCTTTTGATCATTTGACATAGTTGCGGCCCCTCTCCTAAGAGGTGTGTCCATCTACACATTTCTTCAGCACATGGTGGATAATTTTCTGTTGCCTTAAAGCAACCTGGGCCCCTGCCCTGCAGGAAATCCCTGTGGACATTTCTTTTTGAGTGCAGACTCCTCCCCCTGGCCTGCACCTGACAGCCCTCTTCTTCTCCCTGCAGAGGTGGTTCAGCTCAGCCTTGCCCCCGAGGAGAGGGTCACTGTGGCCACCGTGACTGTGGGACTGAGCACAGTGCTGACGTGTGCTGTCCACGGAGATCTGCGGCCGCCCATCGTCTGGAAGCGCAACGGGCTAGTCCTGGACTTCCTGGATTTGGAAGACATCAACGTAAGTCACCTGGCTCTGACTCTGAGTTCAAATGTTCCTCCTGGAGATGTAACCTCTGTAAGACTGACCAAGGTAGGGCCTGAGGGTGTGCTCTAGACATCCCACACTTGGTGCCTTCCCAACTGTTGTTTGGTACTTGGAGGTACAAGAAAACGCAAGTACCACCACGTGCAGAGGTCAGTGGATGGTAGCTGTGCACCTGCCAACCAGGCCCAGAAAAAGGAACAAGGGACTGAGGAGGCAGGGCAGCAGGTCCGTATACTGGCCAAAGCAGTGAAGGCCAGGAGGTGGGCGTGAGGATGGGATGTGAGAGGAGGGGCCTGCATAGCAAGCCCAACACTCAGAAGGAGGGACCACAGGCCAACAGAGAACATGGCCAGGCAAAGGACTCCCAGGCAGGGAGAACAACTGGATGATGTCTCCCAGGCCCAGTGCATTCCAGGCCTAAAGCTAGGCAGGATGTAGACAGCTGGACACAGGGGAAGGGGACCCTCCTCTGGAGGACAGAGGTGAGCTCCAGGCTTGGCTGGCTGCAGGGCAGGAGCCAGGTGAGGAGGGAAAGGAAATGAGGTCAAGCCAGAGGGGCCTGCCAGGGAGCCATTCCAGTGGAGTGGGGAATGGGAATGTGATGAGTTGAGCGGGAGAGCCCCTGAGCTCACATAGCCTCACGTGACCAACAGGAGTACTTCCGCACCCTGAGGACCCAGGCAGCCGGACGTCACCCACTCTGCCTTTAGCACTTTGAGTAATTTCTTAAACAGCTGATCCTCAATGAATTAATCTAGAAAAGCACCATTAGTGGTACCTCCCTTCTGTTGGACTTGAGGAATACAGGGATTAAGTCAAGACTACGTATTGGCGCTGGTTTGGCACAAGGGGTGAGTAGGCTTTCCAAAAGTTCATGTGAAAAGACAGAATGATGTCACCCATGTCGGGGCCACCAGGTCAGCAGCTAAGGTAACAGGAACTCAATTTTCAGGCAGAAGAGGGAGCAGCCCTGGTCTCCGTGGATCAGCACAGGCCAGCTGGCTCAGATTGGGATACTTGGCCCGGAGAAGGAGACCTGTAGGATGAGGGCTCAGTTCCCACGCACAGCGCAGAAGTGCTAGGGCGGAGGGAGCCAGCCTGGGCTGTGTGACCCCACGAGCTAGACTAGCACAAAAGGCCAGGTTGCACCTCAGAATGAGACCAGTCTGAGCTCCTTAGTTGGATCACTATTACAGCCCTCAGCCCTGCCCCACAGTGGAGTGAGCATCACAGGAGGCAGTGAGCTCCCGTACATAGACACATGTACGCTCAAGCGGGTGTGTGGTGAGCAGTGCTGCTAGTCACAGATGGCAGCCGAACCCATGACCTTGGAGATCCCTTCCAACTCTAAGAGGCCCAGCATGAAATTCTGTAGGAACCCCCAAAGCTAGGACTCTGTGCCTCTCTAGCCCCTTTGGCTGTCCCTTGGATATTATGCAGGGAGCAGACAAGAAAGAGGGGCCACCATGAAGTTCCACCCTGGATAGAGCTGGCAGGGGTACCCTCCCCCACCCTGTCACACTGGGCAGGATTGTTTCCTCGTGACATCCCCACTACAGTGAGCATAGGCTGTATGCTACCCGTCTCTGAATGTCAGTGCCAGCACACGTCTGCTGGGTGCTTGATGGACAGATGCTGAATGAGCAGAGTCTTCTGAGCTGCAGATATCCAGAGAGTGTCTGGGATCTTAGCAAGGGAAGGTGGTGTCCTATTTGTAAAGACTAGGGTGAATGTGTATGTCAGGGTGCACATTGGTGTGTGCAAAAGCTCTCAAGGTGGGGAGTTAGCTTTTAACCGTGTTTGGCCAATGGTGATTGATTCAGAACTAGGACAGGCCCGCCTGTGTTTGTCTGAACATCCAAGGGCCTTGCTTGACACTCTATTTAAAGATACCAGAAATAAAGGCGGAGGCAAAACTCTTCTTAATGCACTTGCCATCAGTTAATTAAATTACTTTAAGTGTTTTTCCCCTCCCTCAAACATACCTTCAGCACCAACTCAATTGCATTTTAACTTTACACAGTGAGGCTTGTAATTTGGATAATTGTGGGTACAACTGGAGATTAATGGCCTCTCATTACCTCCCAGGAAGCAATTGCTGCTCTTGATCAAGTCAGTAGCCCATAGATAGTCAGGGCTCTGGGCTTCTCAGAAACTCCTGTGTGAAAGGCAGCACCAGCCCCCAGGAGACTTCGCCTGATGCATGCATCACACACCACACAAACAGACACACACAAGCATACACATATACAAATACCTATACACACAAAAAGTATCACACACAACACAAGCACACACACATGTATACACACATGGACCTGTATATCTGCATGTGGTCACATGTGGCTCCCCTGACTTAAGAGGAGGAGGGAAGCAGCACAGCCTTCTAGGGAAGGCACAGACTCTGGGGGTCAAAGGTACCTGGATTTAAGTCTCAGCTCTGCCATTTAACAGTTGAGTGATCTTGGAAAGGGCACTTGACTTCGCTAAGTCTCAATTTCTCTCCCTGTGAAATGGGGATGAGTAATAGTTCCTGCCCCATAAGGTTACAGTGAAGATTAGATGAGAAGATACATGTGACATTCTTAGCATAAATGTTCCATAGTAACTGTTATCACTCTAATTATCATCACCATTATTATTACTGCTACTGCTGCCAAATAACACCTTGCATCCTGAGTCCCCAAAAAGCAGCCAGTAGAAGCTCTAAGGCTCCCTTTGTCAAGCTCCTATGACCTGGGTGTCCCTGCTGCCTGTCCTTGGGATGGGGCAACACTATCCACATCAGCCTTGATTTGTACAGGGAGACAGACAATGACCAGCCACCTCCGGCAGGTCCAGAGCAGCCTGAGGTGACCTGTGTGACATCTCTGAGCCTGTGGGGAAATGGAGATAAGGCTGTTGCCCTCACAGGGGCCCTTTCAGCCTGAAGATGTGTGACGTGCCTAGCCAAGTGCCCAGAACACAGCAGGCATTCTTAAGGGGCAGCCCTGCTCTGGGGACAGGAAGCACAGCAGCCCTGGGGAGAAATCAGCTGTAGAGGGGGACAGCTACGTCCTCCAGACTCAGGGGCACTTTTAAAGTGAGGAGATTGGTCAGGGGAGAACAGCCTAGGAGGGCAACCCTGATGGGGCAAAGGTCAGGGATTGACTGGCTCCTGGAGATGCGCAGGTCCCACACCCCGCCCACCGCAGTCAGAGATGGAGTCTTATCCCCAGCACAGTAATTAGCGACTGGCACGGAAACACTGCACAGACCAGACCAGGAAGCCAATCAACCTACAAAACAGAGGGGAAAGCTGCGAGAGCACGAGGAGGCGGGACTCTTTGTTGTCACTCACGTGAGACATCTTGATTGACAACAAAATATTAATCACTTTTTCACTACTCTCTTAATGAGATGCTTTCATGGGCAACAAAATATTAATTTGTCTTGTGTTATCTGTTAAGAATTCTGTTAATAAATTCAGTCTCAGAACTATTACAGAATGCTGTCCTAATGACACATGTAATTAAACTTTTCTGACTCGCAAACATCAAGGATGCCTCGAGCATCTGAATAATATTTGATTGAATAGTAAGTGTACCCTCCAGCCCGGAGCCAAAGGAAAAGGAGCCTCTTGGACTCCCCAGCGAGCAGTGCTGCTATCAGAAGCATTCGTGAGTCACGCTGTGTGTGTGGCTGTCCAGATGGCACGTTCTGGATTTGCTTACTAAGAGCTGGTGAATCGGAGGCCTGTGCACATGTGTAGAGCAAAGACACTCTGTTGGTCTCAAGGGGCTGAGGCATCTACAAAGGCAGAATTATAGCAAGAAGTGTCAGGTCCCATATTACTAGGAGGGAGCCAGTTCTGGGGACCAGAAAAAGGAGAGGTACTGGCCCAGGCTCAGGGGACAGAAATAAGCAAGGGAGAGAGGAGTCTGGAGTGACAGGTTGGGGCCAGAATGTGACAGGCCTTAAATGTTAACATAAAAGATCTTGGCTGTTCCCTGTAGGCGGGAGGATTTGTAGATTTTTTTTTTTTTTTTAATTTTCCCATTGATTTGAGGGGGGGAGGGGAGGAGAAAGAAAGAGAAAAGCATCATCTCGTTGTTCCACTTAATTGTTCCATTTAGTTGCGTACTCATTGATTGTTTCTCATATATGCCCTGACCAGGGATCAAACCCATGACCTCGGTGAGCCAGGGCAATGCTTTATCATTGACCCACCCGGCCAGGGCCCATAGATTTTTAATTAGGGAGTGACATGGTCAGACATGTTTTCTGTAGGAGTCCTGAGCCCCTTCCAGCCTAAGATTAAACATTCACCCAAGGAAGACCCCAAATAAGTGGGACTCCAAAATGAAGGGAGCCCTGCTGGTACTCTGAAGAATGTGTGGGAATGGGGGCTGGGGTCTTCCTCCCCAATAACTTCTCCAGTGGCGCATTCAGAGGTGGGCAGTGCGCCAGCCTACCAGCAACTCCTGCCCAAGGTTCCCTCCACATGGCCAGGCTCAGGTCACAGCGCCGTTGCCTCCTCAGGCTGCTGGGAAGTTCAGCGAGGACCTGGTGTGCCTCCTGAGGGTACTTGAGCCACCCGCCCCTTTGCAGGAGGTACAGGTTGCATGAGGGATCCCTGCCTCAGCCACACCTGGTAAAACACTGCCCCCGCAGAGAGGACCCCATTGGGACCCCAGGGATGGGCACTCCCCAGCAGAAGCTGTAGCCCTAGGAATGCCCTGCTGGCCTCTGGCAGTGGTGTTTGGATTATGACACCTCCTTCTGTTTGTCTACTCAGGAATCAATAGTTTCTGCTATCATACCTACCCCAGAGCTAAAAAAGGTTTCCTATAATTCGTTTATTTCCTGACCAATTGCCACTGGTTTCTTTACTGAAGCAGTTATGGGTCTGGTGGCCTTCAGGCCTGGACCTGCGGCTTCCCACCACAGGCCTCCAGGACCCAGGACCCACTGTCCCCACCTCAGAAGCTAAGCAGAGACAAGGCCATGGCAGTGCCTGGAGCTCCACCTATCTCTGTCTGGAGCCAGAGCTTGAGCCTGAGCTCGAGGCTGCTGTCCAAGAGTGTGCCTGAGCTGGTGTCTGAAGAGGATGGGCCCTCACCCACAGGCCCTGACTGTGAGCTGTGGTCAGTTGCCGCGGCCTGCAGCCCTGCTCTGCTCAGACAGTTGTCACACAGAGGAAGGGAACTCTGGCCCAGGGCCATAGCCAGAGCCCCAAAGGGTAATTTTATCCTCAAGAAGAGTTTGCCTTAGGAAGCAGTGGAATGCCTGTCACTGCAGGCACCCAGGCAGAAAGAGGACCAACTGGGTCAGCCTTGGAGGGCTCTTCCCACCCTACGGTCAGACAGCCTGTGATAAGGAGGGTGCTTGGAGGGCAGGGGCCTGCCGGACATGGGAGCACTGCACAATGCCAGGAATGCCCCAGTCCCCCCCCCAGGTACCTCGTGTTTTCACCCAAACCACAGAGCTCTGACATCCCCCATGAGCTGCCCCTGCAGCCCCTGTCTTCTGAGGGCTCAGAGCCAGGCTCTGGGGACCAGGGTGGGCACCCATTTCAAGCAGATCCATAGTCCCCCCCCCCCTGGCCTCCATCCTAAATGTTCTGGGGGTTGGGGAGAGTGGGGAGATGCCCCACTTTCTGCAGAAACTGAACACCAACCCATTCTAAACCTCAGCCCTCCACCCAGACCACACTGCAGCCACTCAGGATGAAGTGATGTGACTGTCCCCAAACCCAGTTGCATATCCTGCCTCAACAATGTCATCTGCCCTCCCCTCAAAACTGTCTTTCTCAGTGTCCCTTATGATCCTCAGGGACAGGAGACCTGCACATGAGGGGAGCAGAGGAAGGGAGAGGACGTTCCCAAGGCAGGAAAACAGCTGACCTGCCGAATCCTTGTTGGCATGAGTGTTGCTGCGTCCCCGCTAGACAGCAGCCCCAGCTGGAGAGCAGGGCCCATCCTGGTTTGTGCATGAGGATTGTCGGAGGAAAGCCAAAGAAGCCAAAGCACTGAGTTTCTGTTCCCATCCTGAGGAAGTGAAGGTCGAGACCAAGCATACGTGACTGAAAGCAGTTGCATCCAAGGAAGGCCCAAGGACATGGATGCTTGGCCCTGCTGGAGCTTTCTGCAGATCAGGAATCAGACAGCAGATGGTGTGGTGTTATGTCTCAGAAAGGGCAAGAGAAATCTAATCAGTTATGCAAAACTAAATAATAAAATTATATACTGTATTCTGCTTGTTAGTTTCTTACATAAGATGACATGTTTCTGCTTAATAAATTCGATAGCTGATCTCTCTAAGGCACCTCAATCCTGGAGAGATTGGGGTCCTCCGCTTGCAGTATTGTCACTGCCTCATTCCTTTGCGGCTCCTCTTCATGAGACCCTGGATACCAACAACAAGAATCACCTCATTTAACCCTCACCGAAACTCTGTGAGCAAATGGGGTGATGTAACTCACAGGGCCCAGGGACTTGCCAGGGCCTACAGCCAACCTGAACACGCCAGCCAGAGCTCTCTGCATTCCTTCCTCTTGGGACACGACCCCCAGCATGCAGCATTGCCAAGGCCTTGCTCTGGGGTCAGCTAGGCCTGCTGCCTGCTCCAGCAGTGACTGCTGCTGTGCCCAGGCCCCCTGGCACATGCCCACTGTGGATACAGTTGAGTAATCTTGGAAAGGACTCTTGAATCCACTATGTGTCTCAGTAGCCTCTGGTCTCTGCTCCAGCAAGGTAGGGAGCAGAAGGCTGAGACATTTACATGGGGTTGTTTGCCTGGGACACTTTCAGAGAGAGGAAACATTTTTCTATTGTATTCTTCTTCAAAAAAAGAGAAAAGAAAAGAAAAGCCTACTACAAATTCAGTATATTTCAAATGACTTGAAAGAGCCACTCTTTTTGTCTGTTTTTTCTTCCTTCCTTCCTTCCTTCCTTCCTTCCTTGCTTCCTTGCTTCCTTCCTTCCTTGCCAAATCTCAGTTTTGAGGGCTTCAAATGTCAGCAGGCAGCATACAGGGATGAAAGCAGAAAAACAAAACCCATTAGAAGAAGTATCTGTAGCAGCAGTGTTTGAAGGATGTATTAAAAAGATTCACTTTTTTCTTGTGCCTAAACCAGGAACAAACAACTCTAATGAAGCATACATTTTCAGCCAACTCTTCTTTGGGAGTGAATTTTTAAAAGACCAAAAGAGAATAATTTAGCAGCTCATGATTCATTTAATTTTCATTGTCTTTATATGAACCAGTCATGAACCCATTGTAAAAAGATGAGAGGCGTTTGATTAGCATGGAGAGCCGTTCGCAACATGATAGACAGTGCTTATAGGTTCTGTATTAAAATAATCTCATTAAGATGGAAGAATATACCTTGTTCTTGGCTAGGAAGAATAAATATAATCAAGATGGCTATATTACCCAAAGCAATATACAAATTTAATGCAATTCCCATCAAACTTCCAATGACGTTTTTTAAAGAAATAGAGCAAAAAATCATCAGATTTATATGGAACTATAAAAAACCCCAAATAGCCAAAGCAATCCTAAAGAAAAAGAATGAAGCTGGGGGCATTACAATACCTGACTTCAAACTCTATTATAGGGCCACGACAATCAAAACAGCATGGTATTGGCAGAAAAATAGACACTCAGACCAATGGAACAGAATAGAAAGTCCAGAAATAAAACCACATATATATAGTCAAATAATTTTTGATAAAGGGGCCAACAACACACAATGGAGAAAAGAAAGCCTCTTCAATAAATGGTGCTGGGAAAACTGGAAAGCCACATGCAAAAGAATGAAACTGGACTACAGTCTCTCCCCCCGTACAAAAATTAACTCAAAATGGATCAAAGATCTAAACATAAGACCTGAAACAATTAGGTACATAGAAGAAGACATAGGTACTCAACTCATGGACCTGGGTTTTAAAGAGCATCTTATGAATTTGACTCCACAGGCAAGAGAAGTGAAGGCAAAAATTAATGAATGGGACTACATCAGACTAAGAAGTTTTTGCTCAGCAAGAGAAACTGATAACAAAATAAACAGAAAGCCAACTAAATGGGAAATGATATTTTCAAACAACAGCTCAGATAAGGGCCTAATATCCAAAATATACAAAGAACTCATAAAACTCAACAACAAACAAACAAACAATCCAATAAAAAAATGGGAAGAGGATATGAATAGACACTTCTCCCAGGAAGAAATACAAATGGCCAACAGATATATGAAAAGATGCTCATCTTCTTTAGCTATTAGAGAAATGCAAATCAAAACGGCAATGAGATACCACCTCACACCTGTTCGATTAGCTGTTATTAGCAAGACAGGTAATAGCAAATGTTGGAGAGGCTGTGGAGAAAAAGGAACCCTCATACACTGTTGGTGGGAATGTAAAGTAGTACAACCATTATGGAAGAAAGTATGGTGGTTCCTCAAAAAACTGAAAATAGAACTACCTTATGACCCAGCAATCCCTCTACTGGGTATATATCCCAAAAACTCAGAAACATTGATACGTAAAGACACATGCAGCCCCATGTTTATTGCAGCATTGTTCACAGTGGCCAGGACATGGAAACAACCAAAAAGCCCATCAATAGATGACTGGATAAAGAAGATGTGGCACATATACACTATGGAATACTACTCAGCCATAAGAAATGATGACATCGGAACATTTACAGCAAAATGGTGGGATCTTGATAACATGATACGAAGCAAAATAAGTAAATCAGAAAAAAACAGGAACTGTATTATTCCATACGTAGGTGGGACATAATAGTGAAACTAAGAGACATTGATAAGAGTGTGGTGGTTACGGGGGGGAGGGGGGAATGGGAGAGGGATAGGGGGTGGGGAGGGGCACAAAGAAAACAAGATAGAAGGTGACAGAGGACAATCTGACTTTGGGTGGTGGGTGTGCAACATAATTGAACGACAAGATAACCTGGACTTGTTATCTTTGAATATATGTATCCTGATTTATTGATGTCACCCCATTAAAAAAATAAAATTATTATTTAAAAAAATAAATAAATAAAAATAATAATAATCTCATTAAACACTTGGGGACATTTTGTTTTAAAATCTTAGAAAACACTGTACTTGAAACATTCAGACTTTGGCTAGTTCTCTCCGGCTGATGTCAAAAACCCTAGTTGGAGATGAATATCTGGTTCCTTAGAACTTTTGTGAGTTCAAAGCACCAGGAGTGCTGGCCGGAGCTCTTAAGAGACAAGGACCAGGCCCATGGTCCACCAGCCTGTGCCACTCGTAGCAGGACTCTGCCCCTCCAAGCACCTCCACTGGCCTCTTTCTCAGTGGCTTCCTCGGGGTCACCTTGTCTTCCCTCTATTACTAGCAAGGCTTTCCTTGTGCTCAGTGACCAGTTCTGACCCCATCTCAAAGGTACAGAATCCCTCAAGAAAGTTGTGATTTGGCTTCCAGAGCCTAAATGCAGAGCCCCAAGCCCTCCCACACACCTGCTGTGTTGGCTGCCCTCACCAGCCCCATGCAGAGAGCCTGTTTGGGGCTGTATCTGCTGCAGGCAGTACTGTAGTAAACATTCTTATACATACCTCTCTGCACGTTTGCATAAGTGAGTCTGTAAGGTAAGTTCCTAGAAGTAGAATGACTACATCCTGGGTGGGTACATTTTTGGTTTTGATGGTTGTTGCTAAATCTCCCTTCAAAAAGCCTACACTAGGCCCTGGCCGGTTGGCTCAGAGGTAGAGCGTCAGCCTAGCGTGCGGAGGACCCGGGTTCGATTCCCAGCCAGGGCACACAGGAGAAGCGCCCATTTGCTTCTCCACCCCTCCGCCGCGCTTTCCTCTCTGTCTCTCTCATCCCCTCCCGCAGCCAAGGCTCCATAGGAGCAAAGATGGCCCGGGCACTGGGGATGGCTCTGTGGCCTCTGCCCCAGGCGCTAGAGTGGCTCTGGTCGCAACATGGCGACGCCCAGGATGGGCAGAGCATCGCCCCCTGATGGGCAGAGCTTCGCCCCTGGTGGGCGTGCCGGGTGGATCCCGGTCGGGCGCATGCGGGAGTCTGTCTGACTGTCTCTCCCTATTTCCAGCTTCAGAAAAATGAAAAGAAAAAAAAAAAAAAAAAAAAAATTTAAAAAAAAAAAAAAAAAGAAAAAGCCTACACTAAATTATACTCCCTCCAACAGTGTATAAGAGTTTTAAACACCATATCAGGAGAAATTTCCTGATCGCAAACCTTCTTGGTCCCTGAAATGAGCCATGGAAGGGAATTTAATTAAATCCTCCCTGGAGTGTTTCAAGGACAGCATGAATGGCAGTCAGGTGTCTTATGAGGGTGGTCCGGGTGAGAGGAGTGCTGCCCTCAGCAGGGCCCCTCAGCCTGAGACTCACGGTGGGCATCTCTGTGGGCACGGTGCACTTCGCCCAGAGCAGACAGCAGGCTCCAGGCAGTCTGGAACCTTGGTTGACTGCTGCAATGAAGTCCAGCACCTGAGTCCCTTCCCATCCCAGCTGGCCATGTGGGGCTGGTGGGCTACAGATCCAAAGCCCTGTTCAGAGGCTTGGACCTGCAGCTCACCAGAGGGTCCCACAAGCTGCCACTCCCCCACACGATACTCTGGAGGCCTGACCAATCAAGAAGTGTCTGCCTCTGGCCTCTAATGACAAGCTGAGTGCTCAGAACAGTGTCTCTGACGTGAGCCTTCTGTTGCAGGCGCCCAGACACCTGTGGGTACTCGGACACTCTCACTTGTTCCCAGATCAAATGCTCATTCTACACACAGCTGGGTTACAATTCTCCTGTTTGAATTTTGGCACCAACTAACAAAGTTAGAGACAGCAGTTCATACAAGACCACCCTCACTCTGACATCAGCTACAAATCTGCAGAGTTCCCAAAACTACCTTCAGATTCAGTCATTTGCTAGAAGCACTCACAGAACTCTTTGAAGGCTGTTATACTCACAGTGACCGTTTATTACAGGAAAAGACTACATATTAAAATCTGCCAAAGGGAGACACCATGGAGTAGAGTTCAAGAGGTTCCGAATGTGAACTCCCATTGTCCCTGCCCATGGAGTCATGGACATGTTACTTTCCCAGCATGGACGTGTAAATATATGCACAGAGTCTGGCCAAATACAGAAGCTTACACAGCCTGGTGTACGGGGCTTTTACTAGAGGTCAGTCACATACTGCCCATGTGGCTGACCTCTGGAATGCAACCTCTGGGGAGGCAGAACTAATACCACTGGCCCAGGGCCCCCATCGCATTGTTAGACTGTCTGGTGGCAAAAGCTCCCAGGCCAACACAGGCACTCCTGTGAGACAGGACATCACAAGGCCTGGAGGTCACCTCCCAGTAGTTGAGAGCACAGACCAGACCTCTCTCTAGGTGATATTACTTCTCCAGGGCTCCCCAAGAGTCGGCACACTTGGCTAACACACCTCTCTTCATACAGCATAGTAATGGAGCACCACCTATGTAGACACCACGCCACACACTGGGGACAATATAGTGCTGCACAGGGAGATGAAGCACTTCCTCTTTGACACTCAGCCATGAGAGAGACTGACCACCTAAACCCAAGTCAGCAGTGGCCACACACTCCCTGCATCCCCGGGGAAACCAGGAGCTGTCCCCTCTACCCCCCACCCGGGCTTGCTTTCATGTCTCTGGCTCCCTCTCTTGGGCCTGGAAACAGGCAGGAGGAGACTCACTGAAGGTGACTGTCCACAGCAGCCCTGCCCTGGGGGCTAAGCAGCTGCTTAGGGATCACTTCAAATTGAAGGGACTTTTTAAAGAGGACTCTGAGCAAGAGGACTGGTTCTGCAGGTCCTTGCAGAGTGGCAAGTCTGTTGTCCAAAGGGCTGGAAAGAAGTGACCAGCACGGGACCCTAATGTGAGTCAGAGTGGTCAGCTGTAGAGAGCCAATGAGTTGGAACGAGTGTGCTTCTGCATGCTCATTTTACTGCGGGTGTCCAAGTGGATGTCTGTGTGTGCCCACCAATGATGTGCTGCGTCCATGCTTGGTCTGGATGACAGACACATGTGCTGTATGAATGAAGACATCTCTGAGAACTGGCTATCCCCACAACACACATACTCAGTGAATGCAGACATCTCTGAGGACTGGCTATCCCCACAACACACATACTCAGTGAATGCAGACATCTCTGAGGACTGGCTATCCCCACAACACACATACTCAGTGAATGCAGACATCTCTGAGGACTGGCTATCCCCACAACACACATACTCAGTGAATGCAGACATCTCTGAGAACTGGCTATCCCCACAACACACATACTCAGTGAATGCAGACATCTCTGAGGACTGGCTATCCCCACGGCACACATACTGAGTGAATGCAGACATCTCTGAGAACTGGCTATCCCCACAGCACACATACTGAGTGAATGCAGACATCTCTGAGGACTGGCTATCCCCACGGCACACATACTGAGTGAATGCAGACATCTCTGAGGACTGGCTATCCCCACGGCACACATACTGAGTGAATGCAGACATCTCTGAGGACTGGCTATCCCCACGGCACACATGCTGTGTGAATGCAGACATCTCTGAGGACTGGCTATCCCCACGGCACACATACTGAGTGAATGCAGACATCTCTGAGGACTGGCTATCCCCACGGCACACATGCTGTGTGAATGCAGACATCTCTGAGGACTGGCTATCCCCACGGCACACATGCTGTGTGAATGCAGACATCTCTGAGGACTGGCTATCCCCACGGCACACATGCTGTGTGAATGCAGACATCTCTGAGGACTGGCTATCCCCACGGCACACATGCTGTGTGAATGCAGACATCTCTGAGGACTGGCTATCCCCACGGCACACATGCTGTGTGAATGCAGACATCTCTGAGGACTGGCTATCCCCACGGCACACATGCTGTGTGAATGCAGACATCTCTGAGGACTGGCTATCCCCACGGCACACATGCTGTGTGAATGCAGACATCTCTGAGGACTGGCTATCCCCACGGCACACATGCTGTGTGAATGCAGACATCTCTGAGGACTGGCTATCCCCACGGCACACATGCTGTGTGAATGCAGACATCTCTGAGGACTGGCTATCCCCATGGCACACATACTGAGTGAATGCAGACATCTCTGAGGACTGGCTATCCCCACGGCACACATACTGAGTGAATGCAGACATCTCTGAGGACTGGCTATCCCCACAACACACATACTGAGTGAATGCAGACATCTCTGAGGACTGGCTATCCCCACGGCGCTGCATAGCATTTGATGTTCGGGTCCATGGTGTTGGAATGTTTGTGCAGCTGGGAAACTCAGGTTAGTAAAATTCTAGGGGCCAGAACCAAACCAGCATGAGGCAAAGATACCCTCCTTTACTCTATCCGCCCCAAAGAGAGCCAGGGGTGCTCCAGAGGAGGGCAGAGTTGGAAAAGCTTTGAATAAATGTTTCTAAACTGAGTTTTTAACTTGTAGCATCAATAGTGCCATTCACACACACTCTGCAATCACTCCAGAGTTCTCATGTTTAACATGCAGTCAGTCACTTGGTATTCAGCACTGATGGCTCATTTTCATGTTCCTGCGACCTAACGCCCATATATCAGTATGACAACACCTTTGTCTCTGCTTCAGTAGAGCTTAATACTTAATTCTCATTTAATTATTTTCTTTATTAAGGACAGATACTTAGAAAATAGCTTTTTAAAAGGCAAAAACCATGTCTTTAAGTAAAATTGTTTCTTTTGCAAAGATGGATGTGCATCATCAGTAAAAGAATGGTCCAGTCTGCATCTGTTTATTTCTGGAAAGAGCCTTGATTTTGCTAATACCTCTCTCTATGCACCAGAGCTGAAAAAGAAGAAGCGTCCATAAAAAGACAATTACAGAGCTGTAATCAAGCATCGATGATATGCTCACAAGATCTCAACGAACATTCAGAGAGTGAGGATTGCAGGTTTAGTTTTATGTAGCTTCTTATAAATCAATTTTTAAAGTAATTTCCTCACATCCAATGAGGTAAATTTGATTTTTGTAGCCAGTACTCATGTTCTAGAAAACAATATGCACTTTGTTCTGTAATTATGTGATGCCTATTATTTTAGCCTAGAGACATTATTTTATTACAGACTCTGATTCTCCCCAGAGCTAAAATCGAGGGCCAGTAATGAGTGTGGTTCCCAAAGTGCAGCCGAAGGCATCCAGCATGTCCTTGGCTGAGCACCTCAGAGTTATGCCTCTGCTCCCGGGAGCAGGGAGGACAGACGGAGAGGGTCAATGACTTTGTGAGGGGCTCGCCAGAAGTTACTGTTGAGTCTGGCATGGGCTTGCATGCCAGCACTCTGGCATCTCTGCCTTCTGCTCTGGGCCGAGCCTTCTCTTCAGTCAGCATCAGCATGCCCCAGCCTGAGGAATGCAGCTGGGAGAAGGACATGGTGTGGGGAGGCAGGGGACAAGGTAGAGACCAGGTCTCTGCCTTCCCACCAGCCACCTCGTCTTGCCCCATGTGACTGGGGACATTTGGGTGAATGGGAAGGCCGGAGGTGAGCACCTCAGTAGTCAGATCCAAAGAACCCAAAGACAGCCCTTGCAGACCTCTAGCCCATGCCTCGCAGTCCACTCAACGATGCTAGGTCTGGTGCTTGAGCACCACATCCTCAGAGATGTCTGGTAGCTAAAGCCAAACCTGAAGAGGGTTCCCCTGAAACACTGGGTAATTCCACCTTCAGCAGGTCTGCAGGGGGGTTAGGTGGGACCAGCATTGTGCCTGGTTCTCCTGGAGGAAACACAACTGACCAGAGGCCCTGGGGGCGTGCTTTGTGCTCAAGTGCACACCAGCCAAGAGCCCCCTCCTGTCCACCCCTACCTACACACTAGCCCAATAGGAGCCCACAATGCGAGCTGCAGGGTCATAGGGACGAGGCTTACTGAGCCATTTCCCATGGTGCACACACATATATGCATGTACATACACACACATGCACACACACACGCGCGCCTCAGCCTCCTGGCTCTCTTTTAAGCCCTGCCCTTTGTTGTTTGCCCCATTTTCCTCAGAGTTTTATTTCCCTTCATTCAGGTTATCCTGATCTCTGCAAGCTGCCTGAAATTATTTTGGTATCAAGGTGAGATCTATACCTGTGGGGAGCCAACTCCAGCCCACAGGCCAAATCCAGCCTTCTGCCCTTTTTTTAAAATAAAATTTTATTGGAATATAGTGACACTGGTTGATTTAGGTATCGTTATGGCTATTTTCATGCTACAAGGCAGAACTGAGTAGTTAAAGGAAACCCTATGGCCCACAAAGCCAAAAAATTGCAATCAGGCCCTTTAAGCAAAAGTTTGCCTAAGCTAAACAAGGTGCCTCTAGGAAGAGGTGGGCAGGAGCTCAGGAAACCAGCCAATCAATAACAGGGCAGGTGAGCCCCAATGGTAGAAATTGAGAGGGAGTTTTCTGGGAAAAGCATTCAAGCACGGCCTTCCAGAAAAGGTGAACAGTCCTGAAATACATAGATGGGGTCTGGGCAGGCGGCATGGAACAGAGTGGCAGTTCCTGCTGCCCCGGCCTCCACAGCCCTGCGGGTAACTCCAGTGGAGCAAGGGGACCAGGAGGAAGGAAGTCTTGAAGCTGTAGCATTTCTGTTTTCCTGGAAAACTAGGAGTCCTGGCTGTCCTTCCCAAGCTCCTCAATAGAGAGGCCAACCTCGTTGTCTCCCTTGCCCCATGCAGGACTTCGGAGAGGACGACTCCCTCTACATCACCAAGGTGACCACCGTCCACATGGGCAATTACACCTGCCACGCCTCCGGCCACGAGGAGCTGTTCCAGACCCACATCCTGCAGGTGAATGGTTAGTAAATGGCTCCGTGCTTGTCGACCCCTCAAAACATTCCCCAAATGCTGCTCAGGACAACCCTCCCCCTCTCCTGTAGTCTGCCTCCTTAAAGAAATGTCGGACCTCCAAATACCTCCTCTCTCTCATAAGTCAAGGGGAACAGTGGGAAAAGGGCAACGTCTAATTTTTGCATCTGGCTTTACCCAGAGCCCTCTTTGATGAAATTAATCCTGGAGCAAGGGGGTGAGTCACTTAGGCAAGTCACGCTCAGCAGCTGAGGCTCCAGCAGCATGCCCTTAGGTGACGTGGTGGCAGTGGTGAGGGGCTCTGTATGGTTTTGGCTCCAGTGAGAAGCAGACACTATCTAAAACCCACTACTGCTTCCAGGCAGTGTGGACCCCTGTCACATATTCAACTGGGAGGTGCTATTTCCTCTGACAACGCTGGTTCCCATCTCCCTCCCAAAGAGGCTCAAACAAACCTGACTAAGCCAAGACTGAACCTGAGCAGGCTTGGGAAGCTCTGTGCTTCTGCCAGGACTCTTGGGAACCGAGAAATAACCCCTCCTGATGACAACATCAACAATTACAGCAGCCCATGTTTCTGAGCACTTACACTGGCCCATCCTGTGCTATGTGGACTTGCCTAATTGGTATATTTTAACTTATGTTATGGATGAGTCTCCAGGGGAGATCACTTGCCTGGGGTCACACCACAAGCAGGTGTTGTTGTTGGCACAGGGCCCGTGCTCTGATCCAAAGCTGGCCACACCAGCCATCAGAACAAACGAGCCATTATCTCCCCACAGCTGTGGCGGCTCAGCATTCCAGGGAAGTCAGACTCACCCAGCCAAGCCCAGCTGGGCATCATTCTGATCGGCCAGCGGGTCTGAGTGGGAAGGAGTCCATGCATCACAGAGTAGAGCAGAAGCTCAAGTCAGCTCTACATCCTTTGAATCGGCTGGTGGTTGGGGTTTCTGCTGTGAGATAGTGAGCAAGGTGTCAAGGATGAGGGTTCAGTTTCACTTACCTGTGGGATCCATGGAGACAAGCCGTGTAAGGACACCTGGGTGAGCTCAGCTTCCCTGTGCATTTACCCTACAGTATGTTTCAGGGACTTGTATACACATTCATGCTAAGCCGTATTCTATTAGTATTTCCCTTGAGCTGGGATATACTTAATCCTTTTGGTTCTTGTGGCTGTACTTGCTGGCTTGAATCCAGGCCTACGATGAAGTCTCTGGATTTTACCAGAAATAAAGCTGGGATTCGGAGGCCAGGGTGACGTGCAGCCGGCAGGCCATGTCTGGGCCTCCCCTGTGGTGGGGGCGGGACACATGCCCTGCATGTGAAGAGGGCTTTGTAGTCTAAAATGGGCAGCGGTGCCAGGCACAGTACAATGTTGGGGAATGTTTGGTTGTAGAACAACTCCATGCCATTTGCCCCAGGTCCTTGGGGTCCTCAGACAAGCCTGGAAAGGGGAAATCAACACTTTTCCCAGATCCTCAGTTTGGCCCTTCATATCCTGCCCACACTTCACAGGGACCAAGGGCATGATGAGGGGACTTGAGCCTACCCCCCTTTAATCCCTCCAAAACAAATCTGTGAGAAGGCAGGGAGCCGCCTGCCATGTCACTCATAGGGGAGAGCCTGTACAGGTGACCCTGGGGCTTCCAGAGAAGACTCTGCTCTCAAATGCCTTCATACATTAAGTGGCAAGTCCATGGTGCTAGAAGGGCTTTTGCCCCGAGCTCCCCAGAACTCTGACTGAGCTCTTGATATGGCTGAGCCAGTTCCTCACTCCCAGAGCAAATCTGAGAGCCAGGCCAGGCCCCAAACACCATGTGCTGGTGCTGGACTTAGAGGAGAAAAGAAGCTCTTCCCACGGGGTGGGAGTAGACCACACAGCTGGCATTGGAGAGTGCTGTCCAAGCCCTCTCCTTCCCTCCGCCTCCCCCCTTCTTCCCTCTGCCCCTCCTTTCCCCCTCACCCCACCTTGCTCCTTTTCCCTTCCCCCATACCCTCATTAGCCCAGCAATTTCTCAGTCTCCCCTGAAGAGGCTGCTCTTGGCTCTGGGGGAGTCTAAACAGAACAAAACATTTCCACAGAGATCTAAAGAGAGGCCATTTGAGATCTATTTCCTAATTGCTTAGAGATTTCAGACTTCTCTTCCAGCTAAAGTACTATCAGTAGACTTGGAGGAAACATGCTGGGACCTCTTTGTGATCAGCTCTTTACTCATTAAATCGGCTCACAGTCCTTGGCTTCATGACACCTGGCTAGGCCATTAAGGTGGCCCTAGCTACAGGAGCCTCCGAGTCCCTGGGCTGGGCTGGGCTGACTCCCAGGTGCTTGGGGGTGGCATTTGGGCCCATTAACCCGCTCCCTCATGGGAGCAACATGCCAACTGTCCCAAGGACACAAGTCCACTGCCTGCTGACCTGGGAACGAGATGGGAGGTGTTCAGAATATTCCAGAACTTTAGTTTGCTGTGCAGGAGTGAGAGGGACCTGGGTATCTGTGTAGGATAATGGGAAGGTGTTATTGAGAGTAGAGTGACATGGCAGACACAGTTACAATAGTGACACTTGCTGAATACTGTGCACCAACCTTGTTTCAGATGAGGAACTTGGGGCTCAGAGACGATAAGAGTTTGCCCAGAACCCCAAGCCCTACAATTAATAACTGCAGAACAAATCTTGACTTCAGAGCCCATGCTGTTAACCCCTGCCCTCCCCTCCTTGTTGGGGCATGGTGTTGTTGCTGTTGGAGAATCCAGATGTGGGAAGCAGGGCCAGTCAGTCAGCAGGTCAATGTTGAGCAACTGTGGGTGTTACCGAACTAAAGGGGTTTGTTTGTCTGCTTTCATCAAATCCCAATAAGACATGCACAATAAGACAGGAGTTTGTAGCAAAGAAAGTAAAGGTTTATTTAAGGAAGTAGCACCAAGCCCAAAGACACAGTGTTCTAAAACCTGGCTCCCCAGTGGCTTCTAGTAGATGGATTATACAGGGGAAAGCTCATTAATCATGGTAACTAAGGAAATTAGGGTCATGAGTTCTACTGATTGGTCAGGGCCAGGGGATAGCTGATCGCTGCATCTGGTCCTGATATTAGCCATGGACGTTCTGTCTGGCTCTGCAAGAACATGGTCAGGAGGGTCAGTCCTCCTGCATGGGTCTGGGGCTGATACGTGACTAAGGTCAAGATCTTTAGTTTGACAAAACAGTTCTCCTGATTAACAGGCTTTGTTCTTTAAGGCAGCTTGACACTCACCAGAACCTGATTGTCCTGAGGACTTAATTATTAAGGGGGGGGGGGTCCTGCAGCAGGTGCAAAAGTGGCAAGATTTGGTTGATGGAGGCAAGTGAGTCATGGTGCTATTAGACTGGACACAGCTGGCTTGAATTAAGGAAAATGCCATAGTAAAGAAATGAAGTTTCTGTGTGGTTACATGGGCTACGCACCACGGGGTTCAGGGGACGTGAGCCCTGCCTCATTTATCTCTGTCCCAGTGTCCAGCTCAGGCCTGATCAGAAGCAGCTGGTCTAGTGAGAATCTGAGGAAGGACCCATGGCAGTGACAAGAAGGTCAGCCCTGTCCTCAGCAGGACTAAAGCTAGTGAACTGCATGGCATGATGTCATCCAGCTCCAGGTGGGGCTTAGCAGATCACTGGGTAGACTTACGATGGAGAGCTGTTCACATTCCCCAGAGGCTGGGTCACTGCAGAAGGCTCACAGAGGCAGTGGGCATGGAAACTTTGCAGGTTGCAGCCTGGTGCCTCTTGGGAAAACAGCAGTGTTAGGCTTGTTCGCTTGTACTTTGCCTGATTAGTACGTGAGCACATGGCAGAGCCGTGTGTGCATAGCCTGTATAAGGCTACAGGTGCTTGCCCTCAGCATGGATGGCGGATTACAGATCGCTTGCCCGCCCATGTGAGGGGCTATTTTTTGCTGCTTGTTTGCTGCCATGAGAAACAGTTTTCCCTTGCTGGTTTGCTTGTCCGCTGTTGCAAGACTCTATTAAACTGGAATGACCCATCACTTTCTGGCTTCGTAGTTTCTCTACTGTCTGCCCAAATCCAATGTGGACCTGCCTGGCCTCGGCCACTGACATTACAGTGCCAAAGAGGGTAACCCTTCAACAGAAGGACATGGAAGGTTGAGAAGGCACTGCTGGGCTCAGGACAGAAGGAACACTGCATTCTTAAGGAGTCCCTTGAGGAAAAGGCAAGAAGTCAGTAACATATTCATCTGTGGGATTTGTTCCTTTCTGCCATCCATCCCTACCACGCATCCAAAGTTTGAAAGATGATCCTGGGGCCCTGGCTGGTTGGCTCAGCAGTAGACTGTCAGCACAGCATGTGGAAGTCCCAGGTTTGATTCCTGGCCAGGGCACATAGGAGAAGCGCCCATCTGCTTCTCCACCCCTCCCCCTCTCCTTCCTCTCTGCCTCTTTCTTCCCCTCCTGCAACCAAGGCTCCATTGGAGTAGACTTGGCCCAGGTGCTGAGGATGGCTCCATGGCCTCCGCCTCAGGTGCTAGAATGGATCCCTGAAACGGAGCAATGGCCCAGATGAGCAGAGCATCGCCCCCTGATGGGCATGCCAGGATGGATCCCGGTCCAGCGCATGCGGAGTCTTTCTGACAGCCTCTGCCCTACTTCTAACTTTGGACAAATACAGAAAGGAAGGAAGGGAGGGAGAGAGGGGAGGGAGAAAGGGAGGGGAGGGGAGGGAGGGAG
Organism: Saccopteryx bilineata; assembly: GCF_036850765.1. Lineage (NCBI taxonomy): Eukaryota > Metazoa > Chordata > Mammalia > Chiroptera > Emballonuridae > Saccopteryx > Saccopteryx bilineata. Next base: position 134,336,777 of record NC_089493.1, read on the forward strand.
GGAGGGAGGGAGGGAAGGAAAGGAAGGAAGGAAAAGGAAAGAAGAGAGGGAGGGAGGGAGGGAGGAAGGAAGGAAGGAAGGAAGGAAGGAAGGAAGGAAGGAAGGAAGGAAGGAAGGAAGGAAGGAAGGAGATGATAGATAGATAGATAGATAGATAGATAGATAGATAGATAGATAGATAGATAGATAGATGATAGATAGATAGATCCTGGGCAACCTGGAGAGAATTTGGTGCAGCTGCCCAGCAGGGCTGTTGAAGGTCCCTTTGGTTCCCTCTTGGACTTGGCAGGTGGCCTGTGGCTTACTCTGAGGCAGCGCTCAGATGCACAGAGAGCTGCATTCTGTGTCTGGTCCTCAAGCTAGGATCTCCTAAGAGGAAAGACAGGAAGGGGGAATGATGAAAGGAGGAAATGGGGCGGGGATGAGCTCAGAAGATTCTGAGTGAATAGCAGGTGTGCTGGGGAGCTCGTGTGTGGCCTGTGGGCCCAAGACACAGAGTAATCACTCCTGTGAACAGTAGCTGGGCTGGGGGCTGTTTCATCCTAGACACAGGGCAGACCCAAGCTGACAACACCTGTCAAAGGGTCAAGACATGAACCCAGAGCCTGGCAGACTTAGGTTCAGGTCCTAGTGCTGGTACTTCACTGATGTACAGTCTTAGGCAAGTAAACTTGCCTGTAAAATTGGACTAACAGTAGTGCCTCCTGCCTCACAGGTCTGCGGGAAATGCCTGGCAGAGATAGAGTTCAAGTTCCAAGTAGGGCAGATAAAAGTAGATTTGGGGTTGTCTCGAGCCACATTTAACTATAGTTGGTAGACACAGATGGTCTGAGCTGGTGACCCCTCAGAGAGCCTCCAACCCATTAGATGGGAAAATCAAGACCCACAGAATTTGCCAAACCAGGAATAAAATACAGGCTTCTCACTAGAGCTGCCTCACTCCCTGGTGGCAAGAGTGGGACCCTATATACAGGCTGGGCCACCATCTTCTGAAGCTCCTCCAACCCTGACTTTGCCTTGACCTAGTCAGCTAAAGGAGCCCCTTCCAGGGAACTACTTCCTCACCAATTATTGGTATACCTTCCCCACAGGCCAGGCCTCCCAGAGATGAGCCCAAATGCTGATATGATTTATAACTTTGTGCAACCCTTCCTCATTGCTTTCATCAGAAGGAGCAAGCACTGCAAACATAAGTGATTAATCCATTAAATGAAAAACACCCTTGACCTCTCTACAGTTCAGACAAGCAGTGATTCATCCCCCAAAAACATAATAATCATCTCCCAAATCTGTTAATTTGTCCCAGGTGGTCCTTCCATGACTGCCTCTTACTCTGGACCATTCACGCTGCCCAAAGAAAACCGGCCCCTGTGTTGTGTATTCAAACAGTTTCACCAGAAGGTTTTGCAAATTTGAAAAAAGTAAAGGTGTTTACCCAGGACACATTCATTTCAAATGATTTTTCTTACGCAAATTGCACAAAAGAAGAGGGGAGATCAGGGCCAAAGAAAAAGAGCTGAGTCTTTGCCTTGTTGCTGATAGAAAGCGGATCGCCACCCACCCCCTCCCAGGCAGACAGCCGCTTTCTCCATCCCTCACAAAGAAAATGCAGGACTTTTTCTGACAGGGCCCCATCCAAGAGGGGTTCAAGGGCACCAGGCTCTTTGATGTCTCCCTGTCCGGGGTTCTCCTTGGGCCTCCCTGTCCTAGCTGGAGGCGGGATCCAGAGTTCTATTGCTGGCTCAGAGCCTGGGGCCTCTTCCACCCCAGGCAGGCTCAGTGGTGCCTGGTCTCACATGAAGGGGAGGGTTTGGTCCTGGAGGCAGTGAATAAACTCCCCACCCCCAGTGATGTGGTAATTCCTTTTTAACACCCTGTGCTAGCTTTCCCCTTAGCAAGTAATCAAGACAGGGCAAGATGAGCTTCTCAATAGAACTCCTTTGGTTTGCTCTCCATAAGATACCCAGAGTCCGCTGGCTCCACTGCAGCCCAGGAGGCCTAGGACTGTCTGCAGGGCCCTGTCCACTGCAGGCCTGGCCACGCCCCTCTGTCTTTTCCATACCAATCCCTCAGGAAAAATAGGGGAGGTCTAAGCCACTGGGGCACAGAGGGGCAACAGCAGCTCCCTATCCGCACTTCCAGACACATGTGTGCATTTGCATGCACAGTGAGCTGGGTCTTGCCCACCTCCCAGCCTCATCCTCTGCCGCCCCTTGCATGCTCCATCCCTGTGAACATCTCCTGGTTCACCCAACACCCCTGGCCTCTTGACTCCCAGCCGTGCACTGCCTGTTCCTTGGCTGAGAACGACTTTCCCCTTCACTGCCAACTCCCCACTTAGCCTTCAGAACTCATTGTTGCCTGACCTGTGGTGGCGCAGTGGATAAAGCATCTACCTGGAACACTGAGGTCAACGGTTCAAATCCCCAGGCTTGCCCAGTCAGGGCACATACAGAAAGCAACTACTACAAGTAGATGCTTCCTGCTTCTCCCCTCTCTTTCTGACTCTCCTCTTTCTCTATCTCCCCCCTCTAAAAATCAATAAATAAAAATCAAAAACAGAACTCACTGTCACCATCACTCTGTTCATTCAACAAAGATTTTTTCCTCTGCAGCCTCTCACCAGGCTGAGCGTTGGAAACAGCAGTAAACAGATCAAAACCCCTGTCATCCTGGTGCATGTCAAAGGGTGAGAAGTACTAAGGAGGAAATTTTTAAAACAGCAGGGGATAAGGAGAGTCAGGTAAAAGGTGGGAGTTTTAGATAGGATGGCAAGAGAAGGCCTTACTGGAAGGTGACATTAGTGTCAACTTGGTGGGAAAGTCAAAGATGCCTCCAGCCCTGGCCGGTTGGCTCAGTGGTAGAGCGTTGGCCTGGCGTGCAGAAGTCCCGGGTTCGATTCCCAGCCAGGGCACACAGGAGAAGCGCCCATCTGCTTCTCCACCCCTCCCCCTCTCCTTCCTCTCTGTCTCTCTCTTCCCCTCCCACAGCTGAGGCTCCATTGGAGCAAAGATGGCCCGGGCGCTGGGGATGGTTCCTTGGCCTCTGCCCCAGGCGCTAGAGTGGCTCTGGTTGCAACAGAGCGATGCCCGGAGGGGCAGAGCGTTGCCCCCTGGTGGGCGTGCCGGGTGGATCCCAGTCGGGCGCATGCGGGAGTCTGTCTGACTGTCTCTCCCCGTTTCTAGCTTCAGAAAAATACAAAAAAAAAAAAAAAAAAAAGATGCCTCCAAAGGTGTGGCCTGAGCCACTAGAGCAGAGTGGCCATTTCTGGACTCAAGCAGGTTTGGGACTGTGGGGACATGACAGCTATGAATACAGCCCACGGGGTATCTAAGCTTGGAGTTGAAGGCTGAGGTTTGGCTGGAGGTATAAGTTTCGGACACCTTGTAGGGTGGTGATATTAAAGTCAGTGGCCCAGGGTCAATCACAGGAGGAGTGAGTGAGGATAGAGAGTCCAGCAACCAACACAATGGCACGTAGAGTCTAGGAGGTTAGGAGAGTCAACAAGGAAGACAGAGAAGGAGAAGCCACCGAGACAGGAAAACTAGGAGTTGGTGTCTGGGTGCCAAAGAGGACGAGCAGACGAGCGGTCAGCTGTGCCACACGCTCGGGTCAGGGAGAATGCGCACAGACCTGGCCGCTGGGTCGGGGCAGCTAGGGTCACGGAGTTCGAGAAGAGCAGCTCCAGGGTGTGGTGGGGTAAAGTCTGCCTGGAACTGGCTCCAGGGAGAAGCAGGATAGCAGTCGGAGCCACTGAGGGTGGGCAGCTCTTCAGGCAGCTCTTTAGCTCTTCAAGGAAAGAAAAGGGACAGAGTGGAGGAGAGAAGTTGGGATAAAGACCTTTTTTTTTCAAGGTGGAAATTAACAGCATTTTTTATGAAATGATTGGGAAGATCCAGTAGAAAGTGGGGAACTGATGTGGGGGAGAGAGAGAAGTGCTTGCATCCCAGAAGGGGCGTCTGGCAGTGAGGCTTGTGTGACACGGAACTCCAAACTGGGCATTTTTCTGCAGTGGCAATGAGAACCAAGGAGAACATTTGCCCCACCACCCAGCCCAATGGAGAGAGGGAGAGAGAAAGGGAGGGAGGGGGGGGAGAGAGAGAGAGACAGAGACAGAGAAAGAGAGAGAGAAAGCAAACACTCCAGAGGCTGCAGGAGAAGCTAGGTCATCAGATTTCCATTTGAGCAAGAAGAAACGTTCATAGAAGAGTTTGAGGATCTAGGACATTTGCTGATGGTAGAATATGAGTTCCAGAAGGCACATGGAAGGTCTGGGAATGAGGGGGCCCCAGAGGCCTAGACTTGGTGTGGAGACTAGCATGACCCTGAATACAGGACACAGGGGGGAGTCCTGATGATTCCGCAGCTGGGGGGCTGGGGCCAGGCTGGGGAGAGGGAGCACTAGGAGGTGGACATGCAGAGGTCTGAGGCCCCCTCTTTAGTCTGCTGGTAGAGGGACGGGGGTCAGAGTGGTGGCCGTAGCCATAGGACAACTTTGACTCATGGTGACCTCAGGGTCAGTAGAGGGTGCCTCTCACTCTGAGCACACCTGAGCAGTCCTTTAACCCCTGCCCGTAGAAGCCCATGTGTCTTGCATTTAGTAACTAGTCGCAGTTTTTTTAGGTGAATGATTCATCCCATACCCTTGACTTGCCGTCAGGTTTCATTCTGTGCCAGAACAGAGCCATGGGTTTCAGTTCAAAGTTAGCCCTGAATCAGTCTGTGAGCACTTCCAAGCCAGCTGACTCAGGGTCTCACCTGGAACCTGACAGATGGGAGCAAACCCTCTGGCCCCCAGGCCTCCAGAACCAGACTCCAGGGCAGCGGCCCCCAGGGGTGCAGATACACGCTCATCAGAAACATCACAGGTCCACAGGATTCCCATCAAAGCTTAGGAGACCAATGCCAGTCTTCAAGGCCAGTGCTGGCCACTGGCCATCACACTGAGGATGTCAGTCCACAAACCACCAGTCTAAAATTCCCAAACCTGCCATCAACAAAGGAATAGGCAGCACAGGCATAGGGAAGGTAAGTATTCAATAGTTCCTTTGTGAGACAAAGAGAGTGGATCCTGCTATATTCCAATAAGTCTTTCCAGATCCTTGTCCCCATGCTTCCAAAGACCTCTTCTGATTCCAAAGACACCTGTGGTTCATTGTTTAATCACTTTTTGCCAGATAGAAAGCTCCATGAAGGCAACAAACTTGACCTCTTGCATTTGCTACTCTTTCCATATGCCTGACATTTAGTTGGCAATTCATAGATGCACAATATTGAATTGACAGAGCTTTGTAAAATAATGTGGTGCCAAACTCAAACAGAGATAGCAATGCCCTCAGTCCTTCCCTCTCATTCTCCCCCCTCCTCCCCTCCTCCCCCTTTCCCTTCTTCTTCCCTCTTCCCCTTCCTCCTCCTCTTCCCCTTCCTCCCCCCTCTTACCCTTCTTCCCTTCCTCTCCCCTCTTCTCCTCCTCCCTCTTCCTCCCTCTTCTTCCTCCCTCTTCTTCCTCCCTCTTCCTCCTCCCTCTTCCTCCCCCTCCTCCTCCCCCCTCCTCCTTTCCTCCCCCCTCCCCCTTTACTCCCCCCTCCCCCTTTGCAGCATTTGGCATTATAATCCTTTGTGAGTCTGGTATGGCAAAATGACTATCATCACTCTCATTTTCTATAATGTATGAAATGTTTTCACACACTTTCTTCCTTCTAGATAAATTTTAGAATTTTGTCAAGATCCCACCAATTAATTTTAAGTGGAATTAGATGAAATATATGGCTTAATTTGTAGTATCTTAACAACAGCAAGTCTTCCCATCCAAGAACATATCTCCTCATTTATTCATGGCTTCATGTGATTTTACAGTTTTTTTCATTTCACTCTACTGGGTTTTGTGTGACTGCTACTGGTTTATAAGCAAGATATTCATTTCATATGCTTTGGCCCTGGCCCCTTTGCTCACTTATTAACCCTAAATACTCCTTGGTTCATTATCTGGAGCACATCCAGGTAAAACATCATTTTCCTCCATCTTTTTAATATTTGCGCCTCTCAGCCCTTGCCTTCTGTGGGCAATAACATTAGTGTAATGTCCAGAGCCTGACGTCACCTCCTTCCCTTCCTCCTTTTCTTTCCCCTAACTTAATGTTTCACTATTCTGAAAAGAATGGTGGCCCTGGCCCGTTGGCTCAGCGGTAGAGCATCGGCCTGGCATGCGGGGGACCCGGGTTCGATTCCTGGCCAGGGCACATAGGAGAAGCGCCCATTTGCTTCACCCCCTTCCCCTCCTTCCTCTCTGTCTCTCTCTTCCCCTCCCACAGCCAAGGCTCCATTGGAGCAAAGATGGCCCGGGCGCTGGGGATGGCTCCTTGGCCTCTGCCCCAGGCACTAGAGTGGCTCTGGTCACGGCAGAGCAACGCCCCGGAGGGGCAGAGCATCGCCCCCTGGTGGACAGAGCGTCACCCCCTGGTGGGCGTGCCGGGTGGATCCTGGTCAGGCGCATGCGGGAGTCTGTCTGACTGTCTCTCCTCATTTCCAGCTTCAGAGAAATACAAAAAAAAAAAAAAATGAAAAGAATGGTGCTCTTTCTTCTCTTTATAGAAATATCCTTCATTGTAGGAAGAAAATATTCTGTTATTTTTTGGGGGGGAGGGGGAAGTTTCCTCAAGAAATGGATTTTGAATTTTTTTTCCAAAGGTCCTTTCAGTGTCTAGCAACAGAATCAAATGTTTCTTCCTTTCTGCCTTTGACTTTGGATGTAATTAATTATAGATTTCCTAATAGCTTGCCATGGGAATATGTTACATTGGTCACAGTGCGTGGTTTAGTGCCATGCCAGATTTGATTTGCTGATCTTTTACTCTGGATTGTGGTGGATTTAGTCCTGAGTTAGGCCTAGGTCGTGTTCTGAGCTCTCACCAGCAGATTTTGGTATTTGGTTAGACTGACTTCGTGACACAATTTGAAACATTATCTGTATTGTACACTCTGAAAATCATTTATTTCTTAAATGCATAAAAGAATTTTCTGATGAAACTAGTCAGGTTGCAGTTTGGGTTCATAGTGCTTTTTTTAATTAAAGCTTTGATGAGGTATAACTGACATACAAAAAAGTGTACATATTGAATGCATACAAGTTGAAGATTTTGGATATATGCATACACCCATAATACTATCACCACGATCAAGGTAATAGACATAGCCATCACCTCCAAAAGTTTCCTTGGGTCCCTTTGTTTCTCTTTTTATTTATTTATTTTTTGTGTGTGGTAAGAACACGTAACACAAAATCTACCCTCTTAACAGATGTAACTGCACAATACAGTGTTAATTGGCTATAGGCCACATGCTAGAGAGCACAGCTCTAGAATTTATTCATCTTATATGCTGAAAAGTCATGCTTTAAAATTTTTTAAACATTCTCTTCTTGATTTCAATCAATGCTTTAAAGTTTCTTTTGAGTAATCCACTTTCTTGTGATTATCACATCTATAGCTTGTGATTGAATACAGTAATCTCATATTCTTTTGGATTCGATCATCTTTATTAACTAATCAATGTTATATTTTATACATAATATCTAGTCATCTTCTCAGAGGGCTCTACTTTTAGGACATCATGTTAATACTGTAGTAAAAAGCCAAATAAAATGGCTAAACTCCAACCTAGCATTTTAATATTCTCTGGACAAAGCAAGCTAGGAACTCAGTCACTTTACACACACAGAGGAGCAGTGTTCAAGATTACAAGGAAGCTGCTACACTTTTAAACAGGGAGGAGAAAACTTTCATTTTGCTTTTTTGTGTTCTAGCAAATTTAACAGCAAAAACAACATCATAAAAAATGGCCTGTTTTTTAAATTTCTGAATTTCAATACAAATTAACATAAAATTAAGGTGACCAATCATTCTCCTTTAGGGAGGACAGTCCTTCTTTTGTAAGTTCCGTCCTCCCTCGAAAAGTGTCCTCCTTTTTGATATTGGAAGACTAATCTGTAAATGTCCACATTCAATCAATGCGGAGTTGATCCATTGCGTGTGACGTGACGTATTTGTATTTGACATGATGATTAGTCAAGGATCAGCACAGTGCAGCAAGATGCAATTATGAGACACATGCACTCCGCACAGGAGACCTTGAGAGAGCGTGATACCAAGCACACAAATGGCTTTGTGTACTTCTTACTGAAACATGACACAGCACATACAACATTGTAGACTCACAATTATTTCTTTCTCAGTGACTATTCAATCATAGACAGGTAAGCACAATTCACGTTTTATTAATTCATTATCTATTTAATAATTTCCAAATACGTATAATTTTATTTACAAGTATTTTCCCGAAACTCAAATTTTAAAGTGGAAATCTAACCTCAAACCATATCTATTAATAAGATTAAATAGTTGCATAAAACAGACATTTTTTAATTAGAAAATGATAAATACACCTGAATATCACTCCAAATTAGTGGTTTTGTTTGATATTTAGTTTTGTTAATTTAGCTTCCAGAAAATTCACCTACCATGATGTAACATTTTCAGTTCCTAATGTGCTTGCATCATTTGTGTAGCGCTATATTTTATTTTTAATTTTAAGTTTCATTTAAGAGGTGGAAAAATCAAAAAAGAGAAAATGCTATTTCAACGATAAATTGAAAAAGGAATTTACAGTCTTCATATCAAAGAAAGACACCATTGTTTTCTGCAATATTTGCAGCAGAGAATTTTGTATTGCAGTTGGGGGCAGAGCAGCTATAATGAAACACTTGACCACCAACAAACATAAGCAATCATTAGATGCATCGGCTTCCAGTTGTAAAGTAACAAGTTTTTTTAAAACTTCAAATTATTCTGAAGATGAAAAACAGTTGGCTGCAATGGAGGCAACATTTGCATTTCATACCATAATTCACAATCAAAGCTTTCATAGTATAGATTGTACAACTAAATTATTGAAAAAGTTTCACAATGCAAAATTTTCATGTGCCAGGACAAAATGCAAGGCTATTTTGAAATCAGTATTAAAAATTACTGTGACAAAATACATACAGAGGACTTGGAAACTGCAGCATTTGTAATGATTTTATCTGATGCATCAAGTCATAATGAAATTAAAATATATCCAATAATAGTAAGATATTTTGATGTTACCAAGGGCATTCAAGTAAAAATTTTAAATTTAGAATCTATTGAGGGCAAAACTTCTGAAATTTTGTCAAACCATCTATACAGAGTAATAAATGAAAACAATTTGAAATCCAAAGTTGTTGCACCAACGGCTGATAATACAAATACACATTTTGGTGAGTGAAGACGCAAAGAGGTGAGTAAAAAGTATGTAAAATTACAAGAGTTACTCCAAAAGAAAATACTAGGAGTAGGTTGTAATGCACATATTTTGTCAAATGCAATCAACAGTATTATGTGCCATGCCAATTAACGTAGAATAATAACTACAAGTTATTTGCATTTTAGTTGTTTTTCTGTTTGTATTGCTACTTTAAAGTGATTTTGTGAAGAAGCAAATGTTGAATACAAAAAACTTTTCGGATATTCAAAAGTTAGATGGCTTGCTCAAACACCTGCTATAGAGTGTGTTCTACAATTATTTGAGCCTCTGTGTTCATATTTTTTAAATTTAGACAAATTTCCTAAAATCTTGGAATTGTTTTCAGTAATAAAATAGCTGAGATATTAATGTATTTTGTACATAATCAAGCACCTATTTTTCACAAAATTCAAAAGATTGAAGGTGAACACATTTCAGCTACAGAAGTTAGTCTTATTTTGAATGACTTTATCCTTCAATATAAATCTCGTTTTGAAGAAAAATTTCTTCCTTTAATTATAAAAATAAAATTGTCAGACTTAGAGGAATCAAATCTGGGCATAACATAAAAGTTTATCAAAGAAGTGCAAAATTTTTATCAGACATGTTTTTAATATATCGAAGAATGATCTGAAAAAAACATCATGAGAAATAACAATTTTTAATGGTGTTTTTTTACTTCATCGCATGTATATTGGACAGATATTGAGTCTTGTCTTGAGTTTTTATCTAAAGAAATGCCAGACATCAAAACAGATGACAATGGTCTCTTTGAAGAAATTAGAGGACTGAATGTATATTTAAAGTCTGAAAAATTAATACAATGGGAGAATGAACACATTGAAACTAATAAAAGATGAGTGAAAATATTCAGCCATTTTAAAAATAAACGTATTCCATGTAAAAATTTATGTATTCTTGTTCGATTTACATTGTGCTGCCCTGGAACTAATGCAGCAGTTGAAAGAGTTTTTTCAATTGCTAATGATTTTTAGACAAGTGAGAAATTGAGATTGAATGTTGATACTCTAGCTGCAGCACTTGCTATAAAATTCAATATGAAGGATATTTTTTGTTCAGATATTTCAAATATATTGTTACAAGATGATACATTGACAAAAAAATTCATTCAATAGAAAAGTACTCATTTAGATAATATCTTTTTTCTTACAATTATTAAAAATTAATAGGCATGTAAGTATAATTCCAATATAAAATATTACAAATGTTTTTATTGTACATTTATCATATTATCGTGTATTATTGTTGCAATTAATAAAAATTTTTTTATTTACGATATTGTTTTCTTCCATTTATTTCTGTCCTCCTTTTCATTGTAAAAAAGTTGGTCACCTTAATAAAATAGTAGTATTGGAGTCTTTAGGGAGGCAAATAGCTGGCACCTACATTCATCTGTGTAACTGAGCCACTTTACAGGTGGTCCATGGGAGGTATGTGCGCAATGGTTAGGTATGTACGCAATGGTTAGACCAGGAGGTTGAGTAAAACCTGGTCTTGGTTGATATGCCCAAGTTGTCATGGAGCTACTCCAGGTTGCGAGGCAGGGACCACAGTATAGTCAACAGGCTGGGAAGTCTGGGCAGTGTAAGTACGTGGCACGTAGTGCTCGCTGGGGCTGCCAGGGCAGTTCAGCAGGCAGTTGTTGAGGCTGACCAGGAAAGGCCCGAGCTGAGCCTGGGGGGTAGAGTGCTGGCTGGATCCCTGGAACTGCTGAGGCTATTGGGGTCCCATGTGCTGACTATAGCCTGCTGAATGCTGAAAGCCGTACTACTGCAGTGGTAGAACACCATTCTGGTCTGTGGGTACATCTGACATGTTGTGGCTGAGCTCCTGTATATGGTGGCTACTGTGGCTGAACTCGGGAGGGGGGGGAGGGGGTGGTGCGGGTGAGCTGTGGAGGGGAAGGAAGCAGAGCTGTGGGGTGTTCCTGACCCCGCTGTGGCTGAACTGAGATGAGCGCCCGGGCAGGGGGAGGGAAGCGGTGCTGTCGGGTTTCCTCACCAGTCTTCAGCACAAGCTCTGGGCAGCCCTGAAAGTCAGTCATCTGTGAAGTGAAATGCTGACATGACATTGTTATTGATCTTACCTTGCTTTTTTAAAGGATAAAAAGCTGACATACTCACTGCCATAACCCAAGTAGATGTTTCCCCCAGAAGGATCAGAAGCAGCAAGCTCTTCTTCTCCACCACCCACAGTATCATTTTCAGGAATATTAGTGGAAGCCCCTGCCTAATCCCCCATGTGGTTCCGAACTATCCAACAAGTGATTAATTTTATTTTGAAGTTCTATCAGTTTTCCACAGAGATATTTCACCTGACTTGATTTAAGGGATCTTGGTTGGCCATAAACAAATAATGTCAGTTTTAGTACCCCACTACACTGAATTACAAAGGAAGGGCAGAACTATCAAAAATTGTTATAAGGCCCTGGCCAGTTGGCTCAGCGGTAGAGCGTCGGCCTAGCGTGAGGAGGACCCGGGTTTGATTCCCGGCCAGGGCACACAGGAGAAGCACCCATTTGCTTCTCCACCCCTCCGACGCACCTTCCTCTCTGTCTCTCTCTTCCCCTCCCGCAGCCAAGGCTCCATTGGAGCAAAGATGGCCCGGGCGCTGGGGATGGCTCTGTGGCCTCTGCCTCAGGTGCTAGAGTGGCTCTGGTTGCAACATGGCAACGCCCAGAATGGGCAGAGCATCGCCCCCTGGTGGGCAGAGCGTCGCCCCATGGTGGGCCTGCCGGTGGGGATCCCGGTTGGGCGCATGCGGGAGTCTGTCTGTCTCTCCCCGTTTCCAGCTTCAGAAAAATGAAAAAAAAAAGAAAAAAAATTTGTTTTAAGATCTCCATCTTCATCTTTATACTTTATTTTAACTTCATCATTACTCAGAAGTTCCTTTGAAAACTCATTGCATAATGACCATTAATTCATAAGTAATATCTTCTTTATGAACAGGAATTCATCGAATATTCTCCCCAAATTGAGCTTTGATGATTGGCTTCCCACTTAGGTCCAACTGTCCATTCATGGTGGACTCCAGGATGTTAGATATACACAACACTGAAGAGAGACCACTTGCTGAGGCTGCAGGTCTCCACTGACCCGACCACCGCAAGGTCACCGGGCTCTGTGGCATCGGGATTGGAGGAGGCTTTGGCCACAACAATCTTGGCTGCTCTCCACAGCCGCTGCCTGGATTCTCATATTTTTCCAATTTTTTCTGTGTTCTTTCCCTATTTTTTTTTCACTGGTCAAAGTTACCAGTCTTGGCTGAGTATCTCAGTTGACTAGAGTGTCATTCCAATACAACAAGGTTGTGGGTTCAATCCTCGGTCAGGTCACATACAAGAATCAACCAATGAATACATAAGTAAGCAGAACAACAAATCAATATCTATCTCTCTCTCAAAAAAAAAAAGAAAAATAAATAAAATTTTTAAAAATCAAATATTTTTTTAATAAATAAATTTATATTTAAATGGGGTGACATCAATAAATCAGGGTACATATATTCAAAGAAAACATTTCCAGGTTATTTTGTCATTTAGTTCTGTTGCATACCCATCACCCAAAGAGAGATCGTCCTCCATCACCCTCTATCCAGTTTTCTTTGTACCCCTCCCCCTCCCCCCCTCCTTCCCTACCCCCACCCCCCGTAACCACCACACTCCTGTCCATGTCTCTTAGTCTCACTTTTATGTCCCACCAATGTATGGAATCCTGCAGTTCTTGTTTTTTTCTGATTCGCTTATTTCACTCCGCATAATGATATCAAGATTCCACCAATCTGCTGTAAGTGATCCAATGTCATCATTTCTTCTAGCTGACTAGTATACCATGGTGTATATGTGCCCCATCTTCTTTATCCAACCTTCTTTTTTTTTTTTTTTTTTACAGTGATTAAAAGCCTTTAAGCAAACTCTTGGCCAATACAGCAAGAATCCATAAAAGAGTAGTGTCCTTAACATGTTCACCAAGTCTAAGTTGGCCCCATCACCATGCCAAATCCCTGAAAAATGCAACCCAACCACAGTTCAGTCTGTTAGGATCTGTCACAGGGAGCAGGAGTCCAGGAAAAGTCCGCATGGCAATGGAATTGCTGTCACAATTCTATACTTTGCAGCTCATGTCCAAGTCCCAGCAACCGCTGCTTCTAGCTGGTAATGATTCAGGTAGACTGGAGAAGCCATTTGCAGCATGCGTGGATATGGAGCTTCTGTTCTCCTCTGCCTGGAGAGATGAGACCAGGTAGCTTTTCCCTGGAGCTCTGCGACTGTGGCATGGTAAAGAGAACCTTGGGATACACTAAGCTGGGTGGCAAAGGTAGATTCATAGTAGAAGTTGGCAAAAGGGGAAAAGAGAGCTCTAAATTAGGAGTAGGTCCCAGCCTGAAATATGAGTGAGGCATTGAGATAGGAGGGATAAAGGAAACACTATATAGTAAGCAAAGCAGCAGAAAATAGGACTATCAACACCCACAACAGAGATCTTTGAGGGAAGAGTAAAAAACCTGACTATTCAGGAGAAACATAGTTAAGTGGCCCTTGTGCAAATGAGATCAGTTTACCTGCTTCTTGGAAGAAATACCCTAGGCTCATCCACAGTGTTGTAGATGGGGCTGACGGCCCTGGGCACCTTCAGCCTTCAGTGGCAAACCCCAGCTTTCTGGGCAATGTTAGGTCATAGGTGGCTGGAGCAGGGCTGGAAGAGACTGAACCGTCCCTTAGAGGAGCGAGGGGGAAGCCTACCTTCCACTGTCCCTGTTTCCTCACAGCAGAGGCATGTAAGCCTGGTAGGCTTTAGCTCAATGACCTTCCTTTCCACTATTGAAGCAGGACCCAGATGGCATCCTATGAGACCCCTTTGGGGCGTTGGAGCCTTTAAGGGTGTATCCTAAAAGCTGGTAGTTCCCCTGATCTCTATTGGATTTTTTCTGCCTCTAGGTATCTTGAAAGCCATGCTCAGAAGATCTCGCTGAGGGGTTTGAGGATCCCCATCCGCCTATATAAATCTTTTCCATATATCTGGAGCTATTTGGAAAAAGACAAAACAGTGTTATTAGCTGGATCTAATAAAGAAGGTAGTAGTTTGCAGGCAAAAAAGATTTGGTGTCTCCTGTTCATTAGCCTTCAAAAGAAATGTGAAAAATTTTTTTTTTTAAGTAAAAAGCATGATATGGTAGACCCATAGGAGTCATTGGTCTGGTGTGCAGAATTCCCAGGTTCGATTCCCAGTCAGAGCACACAGGAGAAGTGCCCATTTACTTCTCCACCCCTCCCCCTCTCCCTTCTCTCCGTTTCTCACTTCCCTTCCCACAGGCAAGGCTCCACCAGAGCAAAGCCACCCCGGGCACGAAGGATGGCCCCATGGCCTCCACCCCAGTCACTAGAATGGCTCTGGTTGTAACAGAGCAACATCCCAGATGGGCAGAGCATTCTCCCCTGGTAGGCATGCCAGGTGGATCCCGGTCAGGCGCATGTGGGAGTCTGTCTGACTGCCTCCCCATTTCCATCCTCAGAAAAATACAAAAAAATAAATAAATAAGAGAAAAAATACAACCAAAAAAAAAAAAAAAAAGGGCATTCCCTTGTGTTAAAGTTCCAGGGAGCATGGAGTGAGCTTGAGTATGTCCTATGAAACATGGAGCTCTATGTTGACATATAAGTCTTTGAAGAAGGAGGAACTGCTGAAATAGTTCATCAGCATTTGTCCCTAAGACTGCAGTCTTTATAGTGGAAACACCACAAGTAAATATTTGCTGTCTCTCTATAGATTAAAGGGGGAATATGGCAAATGCTGAAAAGCCATGCTCTTTGTACTCCTCCCCTCCCCCAACTCCCTCCCTCTCCTCCTCCCATCCTGTACCCCCAACACTGTTGTCCATGTCTCTAAGTCTCATCTTTATGTCCCACCTATGTATGGAATCATATAGTTCTTAGTTTTTTCTGATTTACTTCTTTCACTCAGTATAATGTTATCAAGGCCCATCCATGTTGTTGTAAAAGATCCTATGTCATCATTTCTTATGGCTGAGTAGTATTCCATAGTATATATATACCAAAGCTTTTTAATCCACTCGTCCTCTGATGGACACTTGGGCTGTTTCCAGATCTTTGCTATTGTGAACAATGCTGCCATAAACATGGGGGTGCATTTCTTCTTTTCAAACAGTGCTATGGTGTTCTTGGGGTATATTCCTAACAGTGGTATAGCTGGGTCAAAAGGCAGTTTGATTTTTAATTTTTTGAGGAATCTCCATACTGTTTTCCACAGTGGCTGCACAAGTCTGCATTCCCACCAGCAGTGCAGGAGGGTTCCCTTTTCTCCACATCCTCGCCAGCACTTATTCTGTGTCGTTTTATTGATGAGCGCCATTCTGACTGGTGTGAGGTGATATCTCATTGTGGTTTTAATTTGCATTTCTCTAATCATTAGTGATGTTGAACATTTTTTCATATGCCTATTGGCCATCTGTGTGTCCTCTTTGGAGAAGTGTCTATGCATTTCTTTTGCCCATTTTTGGATTGGATTGTTTGTCTTCCTGGTATTAAGTTTTACAAGTTCTTTATAAATTTTGGTTATTAACCCCTTATCAGATGCAATGTCAAATATATTCTCCCATTGTGTTGTTTGTCTTTTTATTCTGTTCTTATTGTCTTTAGCTGTGCAGAAGCTTTTCAGTTTGATAAAGTCCCATTTGTCTATCCTGTCATTTATTTCACTTGCCTGTGGAGACAAATCAGCAAATATATTTCTGCGACAGATGTCAGAGAGCTTACTGCCTATGTTTTCTTCTAAGATGCTTATGGTTTCACGGCTTACATTTAAGTCTTTTATCCATTTTGAGTTTATTTTTGTGAGTGGTGTAAGTTGGTGGTCTAGTTTCATTTTTTTGCAGGTAGCTGTCCAATTTTCCCAACATCATTTGTTGAAGAGGCTGTCTTTACTCCATTGTATTTCCTTACCTCCTTTGTCAAATATCAGTTGTCCATAGAACTGTGGGTTTATTTCTGGGTTCTCTGTTCTGTTCCATTGATCTATGTGCCTGTTCTTATGCCAGTACCATGCTGTTTTGAGTACAATGGCCTTATAATATAACTTGATATCCGGAAGTGTGATACCTCCCGCTTTATTCTTCCTTTTCAAGATTGCTGAGGCTATTCGTGTTCTCTTTTGGTTCCATATAAATTTTTGGAATATGTGTTCTATATCTTTGAAGTAAGTCATCGGTATTTTAATCGATATTGCATTGAATTTATAAATTGCTTTGGGTAATATACACATTTTAATGATGTTTATTCTTCCTAACCATGAGCACAGTATATGCCTCCACTTATTCATATCTTCCCTGATTTCTTTTATCAATGTTTTATAATTTTCCGAGTACAAGTCTTTAATCTCCTTGGTTAGATTTATTCCTAGGTACTTTATTTTTTTGGTTGCAATGGTAAAGGGGATTGATTCCTTGGTTTCTCTTTCTGAGAGTTCATTATTAGTGTATAAAAATGCCTCTGATTTCTGAGTATTGATTTTATATCCTGCCACCTTGCCGAATTCATTTATCAGGTCTAGTAGTTTTTTGACTGAGACTTTAGGGTTTTCTATATACAATATATCATCTGCAAATAATGATAGTTTGACTTCTTCTTTTCCAATTCCGATGCCTTTTATTTCTTTTTCTTGTCTGATTGCTGTGGCTAGGAATTCCAGAACTATGTTGAATAAGAGTGGTAAAAGGGGGCACCCCTGCCTTGTTCCTGATCTTAAGGGGATTGCTTTTAATTTTTGCCCATTGAGTATGATGCTGGCTGTGGGTTTGTCATAGATGGCCTTTATCATGTTGAGGTATGTTCCCTGTATTCCCACTTTGCTGAGAGTTTTGATCATAAATGGGTGCTGGACTTTATCAAATGCTTTTTCTGCATCTATTGAAATTATAATGTGGTTTTTCTCCTTCCTTTTGTTTATGTGATGAATCACATTGATTGATTTGCGAATATTGTACCAGCCTTGCCTCCCAAGAATAAATCTCACTTGATCATGGTGTATGATTTTTTTCATATATTGCTGGGTCCGGTTAGCTAATATTTTGTTGAGGATTTTTGCATCTAAGTTCATCAGGGATATTGGCCTATAATTTTCTTTTTTTGTGTTGTCTTTGCCTGGTTTTGGAATCAGAATTATGTTCGCTTCATAAAAGGAGTTTGGAAGTCTTTCTTCCTCTTGAATTTTTTGAAATAGCTTGAGAAGGATAGGAGTTAGTTCTTCTTTGAATATTTGGTAGAATTCACTTGTGAAGCCATCAGGCCCAGGACTTTTCTTTTTTGGGAGTTTTTTGATAGCTCTTTCAATCTCATTTGTTGTAATTGGTTTGTTTAGGTTTTCTGATTCTTCCAGATTGATTTTTGGAAGATTATATGTTTCAAGGAATTTGTCCATTTGATCTAGGTTGTCTAGTTTTTTGGCGTACATTTCTTCATAGTATTTTCTTACAATATTTTGCATTTCTGTTGTGTCAGTTGTTATTTCTCCGCTCTCGTTTCTAATTTTATTTATTTGAGTCCTCTCTCTTTTTTTCTTGGTGAGGCTCGTTAAAGGTTCATTGATCTTGTTTACCTTTTCAAAGAACCAGCTCCTGGTTTCATTGATCCTCTGTATTGTTTCCTTAGCCTCTGTGTCATTTATTTCTGCTCTGATCTTTATTATTTCCTTCCTTCTACTAACTCTGGGGTTTACTTGCTGTTCTTTTTCTAGTTCTTTTAGATGCAGGGTTAAGTTGTTTATTTGAGCTTTTTCTAGCTCCTTGAGGTATGCCTGTAATGCTATAAACTTCCCTCTCAGGACTGCTTTTGCTGTGTCCCATAAATTTTGAGTTGATGTATGCTCATTATCGTTTGTTTCTAGAAATTTTTTAATTTCTTCTTTGATCTCAATGTTAACCCATTCGTTATTTAATAACGTGCTATTTAGTTTCCAAGTGTTTGAATGTTTTTCAATTTTTCTATTGTGGTTGATTTCTAGTTTAATGCCATTGTGATCAGAGAAAGTCCTCGATATGATTTCAATCTTCTTAAATTTGTTGAGACCACTTTTATGCCCTAACATGTGGTCTATTCTAGAGAATGTACCATGAGCGCTTGAAAAGAATGTATATTCTGCTGTTTTAGGGTGAAAGGTTCTGAAGATATCTATTAAATTGAGTTGATCTAATATGTCCTTTAAGTCTGCTGTTTCTTTGTTAATTTTCTTTCTTGAGGATCTATCTAATGATGTAAATGGGGTATTGAAATCCCCTACTATTATAGTATTGCTGTTGATCTCGCCTTTCAAGTCCATCAAAGTCTGCTTTATATATTTAGGTGCTCCTATATTAGGTGCATAGATATTTATAATGGTTATATCTTCCTTTTGGATTGCTCCCTTTATCATTATGTAGTGACCTTCTTTATCTCTAACTATGGTCTTGGTTTTAAAGTCCATTTTGTCTGATATAAGTATTGCTACCCCAGCTTTTTTTTCATTTCCATTTGCGTGAAATGTTTTTTTCCATCCTTTTATCTTCAGTCTGTGTGCATCTTTTGATTTAAGGTGTGTCTCTTGTAGACAGCATATATATGGGTCCTGTCTTCTTATCCACGCAGCTACCCTATGTCTCTTGATTGGATCATTTAATCCATTTACATTTAAGGTTATTACTGATATGTAATTGTTTATTGCCATTTTTTTTCTTTGAAACTGTATTCCTCTTTTGCTATATTCTTTTTTTTCTTTGATCTGTTTACAACAGGTACCTTAGCATTTCTTGCAGCCTTGGTTTGGTTGCAGTGAATTTCTTGAGTTTTTTTGTTTTTTTGTGGGGGGTTTTTTTGTGTTTTTTTTTGTTTTTGTCTGTAAAGCTTTTTATTTCTCCTTCAATTTTAAACGATAGCCTTGCTGGATAAAGTAGTCTTGGTTGTAGGTTCTTGTTCTGCATTACTTTGAATATTTCTTGCCATTCCCTTCTGGCCTCAAGTGTTTCTGTTGAGAAGTCAGAAGTCATCCTTATGGGGGCTCCTTTGTAGGTGATAGTCTTTTTTTCTCTAGCAGCTTTTAATATTTTCTCTTTATCATTTAGCTTTGGTATTTTAATTATGATGTGTCTTGGTGTTCGTTTCTTTGGGTTTCTCCTTAATGGAGTTCTCTGTGTGCTTCCTAAACATGTGTAATGTTTTCCTGCCTTAATTGGGGGAAGTTTTCCTCTATAATATGTTTGAACAACATCTCTATCCCTTGTTCTTTCTCTTCTTCTTCAGGAACCCCTATGATGCGGATGTTATTTCTCTTCATGTTGTCACAGAGCTCTCTTAGAGTTTCCTCAGACTTTTTGAGTCTCTTTTCTTTTTTCTTCTCTGCTTCCATGCCTTATTTATTGTGTCCCCTAATTCACTGATTCGATTCTCCGCTTCATCCATCCTGCTTTTAATTCCTTCCATTGTATTCTTTATTTCAGATATTGTATTTGTCATTTCTGACTGATTCTTTTTTATTATTTCAATGTCCTTTTTTATATTTGTTACCTCTTTATTTAGGTTTTTGTAATGGCCATCTATGGTTGTTCTGATATCTTTGAGCATCCTAACAATTGTTATTTTAAACTCTGCATCTGGTAATTTGGTTATATCTGATTCACTTAGGTCCTTTTCTGGGGATTTCTCTTGGTTTATTTGTGTTGTATTTCTCTGCCTCCACATTTTCTCTTCACGGGAGTGGCTGTGATCACGTGCTCGGGTGCACAAGTGTTGGTGGCCTTGGCCTTTGCCCCGCCCCTGTGTGTGACGTTATGCTCGGTCCTGAGGGCACTGGTGAGCACCTTTGCTCAGCTGCGGGTCTCCGCCTGTTTCCGGGTTTTCGCCCTACCCTTGCAGGAGGAGCCCACTCGAGGAACGGCTGCTAGCCTTGGCTCTACCACCGGGCAGGACTGCGTTCCCAAGCTCAGCTCAGTAGCAGAACTCCGCCTCTTCTGGGCTTTTGGCTCCACCCCCACGGGAGGAGCCGGCTACCAAGTCAGACCGCAAGCCTGGGTTGCACGGGCGGGGCAAGGCTGTGCTCCTCTGCCCTTGCTCAGGGGCTGGTCTCCACCCTTTCTGGGGTTCCCACCCTTTTCCCCCCCGCAGGCTGGATTACAGGCTGCCGGCAGCTGAGCTTGACCGCTTTTGCATGCCCCCTTCTCTCCAGTCGGGCAAGATTGAGCTCACACCTGAGCCGAGTGGTGGCCAGCTGGTTTCCGCCCCTGCCAGCAGAACCACGCTTTTGTCTCTTGCTGCCGCCCGCCCTCCGGTGCGTCCTCAGCCGTGTGGGTGGGGGCGTTGCAGCTTGGACCCTAAGACTCACTACTGTAGACCCAAAAGCTCCCTCCTTCTATGCGACTCTGCTCTGAATGCCACGGAGGAGCTTGTTTGGCTGCTCTCCTGCTTCCCTTTGCTGATATTGCTGTTTCCGGGGGAAATATTCACTTCAGATTTGGGGAGTGACTCGTCCCAGGGGTTAGGGTGGCTATCTCCCAAAATGCTTCTCCCTGTGCCTCCTAGATTACACTATCTTCCTGTTACTCTGGTCCTCTCCTCTCTTCCCCCGTCCCCAGGAGCCCCAGGTGGGTGGTTATGAGAGAGATGTTCTGCGCGGTCCCTTTAAAAAGGATTATGGGTCTGAGAAATCAGACTCTTTCTCAAAAACAGTATCCTGACTTGTTTCCAGCTAAATACTGTCCTTACGCCTCTTCTGGGCTCTGGGGCTGCAGGCTGGGGCTTTGTTCCTGGGGCTCAGGACCCTTCCCCCTCTGCTAAACTCACTTTCTGCCACGCGAGTCTCTCCCTGCTGCTGTTCGCTCCGGGGAGCTGGGCAGCCCTCTCCGCGTTTCCCCGTTTCCGTTTTTCCTACCAGTCTCTGCGTGGCTTCCTCAGCGTTCCTTGGTTGAAGAGTCCTCTTAGTTTAGTCCAAAGTTGGTTTTTCCAGATGATAGTTCATAAAATTAGTTTGTAATCCACTTTGGTTCTGGGAGGTAGATGTTGGTATGTCCGCCTACTCCAGCGCCATCTTGTCTCTCCAATATAATATTTTTAAGGTCCATCCATGTCGTAGTAAATGATCCGATGTCATCACTTCTTATGGCTGAGTAGTATTCCATAGTATATATGTACCACTTCTTCTTTATCCAGTCATCTATTGAAGGGCTTTTTGATTATGTTCATGTCTTGGCCACTGTGAACAATGCTGCAATGAACATGGGGCTGCATGTGTCTTTACCTACCAATGTTTTTGAGTTTTGGGGGTATATACCCAATAGAGAGATTGCTGGGTCATATGGTAGTTCTATTCTTAATTTTTTGAGGAACCACTATACTTTCTTTTATAATGGTTGTATTACCATTCCCAGCAACAGTGGATGAGGGTTCCTTTTTCTCCACAGCCTTTTCAACACTTGTTATTACCTGTCTTATTGATAATAGCTAATCTAACAGGTGTGAGGTGGTATCTCATGGTAGTTTTGATTTGCATTTCTTTAATAGCTAGTGAAGATGAGCATCTTTTCATATATCTATTGGCCATTTGTATTTCTTCCTGGGAGAAGTGTCTTTTCATACCCTCTTCCATTTTTTTATCAGATTGTTTGCTTGTTTGTTGTTGAGTTTTGTGAGTTCTTTGTATATTTTGGATATTAGGCCCTTATCTGAGCTGTTGTTTGAAAATATCAACTCCCATTTAGTTGGCTGTCTGTTTGTTTTGTTGTCAGTTCCTTTTGCTGTGCAAAAGCTTCTTAGTCTGATGTGGTCCCATTCATCTATCTTTGCCTTTACTTCCCTTGCCTTTGGAGTCAAATTCATAAAGTGCTTTTTATAACCAAGGTCCATGAGTTTAGTACCTATGTTTTCTTCTATATAATTTATTGTTTCAGATCTTATATTTAACTCTTTGATCCATTTTGAATTAATTTTGGTACTAGGGAACAAACTATAGTTGAGTTCCATTCTTTTGCATGTAGCACTACAGTTTTCCCAGTACCATTTATTGAAGAGGCTTTCTTTTCTCCGTTGTGTTTTTTGGCTTCTTTATCAAAGATGATTTGACCATATATATGTGGTTTTATTTCTGGGCTTTCTATTCTGTTCCATTGGTCTGAGTGTCTATTTTTCTGCCAATACCATGCTGTTTTGATTGTTGTGGCTCTATAATATAATTTGAAGTCAAGAATTGTAATGCCCCCAGCTTTGTTCTTTTTCCTTAGGATTACTTTGGCTATTTGGATTTTTTTATAGTTCCATATAAACCTGATGATTTTTCTGTTCCATTTCTTTTAAAAATGACATTAGAATTTTGATGGGAATTGGATTAAATTTGTACATTGCTTTGGGTAATGTGGTCATTTTAACTATATTTATTCTTCCTATCCAAGAACAAGGAATATTTTTCCACTTCTGTATCTTTTTCAATTTCCCTTAACAATGCTTTGTAGTTTTCATTATATAGGTCCTTTACATTCTTAGTTATGTTTATTCCTAGGTATTTTATTTTTGTTGTTGCAACCGTGAAAGGGATTATTTTGGGGGGGTTCATTTTCTAAAATTTCATTGTTGGCAGATAAGAAGGCAATAGACTTCTGTATATAATTTTGTATCCTACGACCTTACTGTATTGGTTTATTATTTCTAATAGTCTTTTTGTGGAGTCTTTGGGGTTTTCAATGTACAGGATTATACCATTTGCAAAAACTGAAATCTTTACTTCTTCTTTCCCAATATGAATGCCTTTAATTTTTTTCTCTTATCTGATTGCTCTGGCTAGAACTTCCAGCACTATGTTGAATAAAAATGGAGAGAGTGGGCAGCCTTGTCTTGTTCCTGATTTTAGAGGAAAAGTGTTCAGGTTTTTTTGCCATTTAATATGATGTTAGTTGATGGTTTGTCATAAATGGCCTTCATTATGTTGAGATATTTTCCTTCTATACCCATTTTCTTGAGTGTTTTAAACATAAAATAATGTTGTATTTTATCGAATGTCTTTTCTGCATCTATTGATAGGATCATAGGGTTTTTGTTCTTTATTTTGTTGATATGGTGTATTGCATTAACTGTTTTACATATGTTGAACCATCCTTGAGATTCTGGAATGAATCCCACTTGATCATGATGAATAATTTTTCTAATGTGTTGTTGTATTTGATTTACTAGTATTTTGTTTAGTATTTTAGCATTGTATTCATTAGAGCAGCGGTTCTCAACCTGTGGGTCACGACCCTGGCGGGGGTCGAACGACCAAAACACAGGGGTCACCTAAAGTCACGACCCGCCAGGGTCGTGACCCACAGGTTGAGAACCACTGCATTAGAGATATGGGTCTGTAGTTTTCTTTTTTTGTGTTGATCTTGCCAGGTTTTGGTGTGAGGATTATGTTGGCCTCATAAAATGTGTTTGAAGTATTGCTTCTTCTTCAATTTTTTAGAAGACTTTGAGTAGAATAGGAACCAAGTCTTCTTTGAATGTTTCATAGAATTCACTAGTATAGCCTTCTGGACCTGGACTTCTATTTTTGGGGAGGTTTTTGATAGTTTTTCTGTTTCCTCCCTGCTTGTGGATCTGCTTAGGCTATGTACAGACATGTCATGACTCAGTCTAGGAAGATTGTATTGTTCTAGGAATTTATCCATTTCTTCTAGATTGTTAAATTTGGTGGCATATAGTTTTTCATAGTATTCTATAATAATTCTTTGTATATCTATGATATCTGTGGTGATTTCTCTCCTTTCATTTCAGATTTTGTTTATTTGAGTCCTTTCTCCTTTTTCCTTAGTGAGTCCTTCCAAGGGTTTGTCAATTTTGTTGATCTTTTCAAAGAACCAGCTCCTTGTTTTATTAATTTTTTCTACAGTTTTTCTGTTCTCTATTTCATTTATTTCTGCTCTGATTTTTATTATTTTCTTTCATCTGCTGGTTTTGGGTTGCCCTTGTTCTTTTTTTTTCTAGTTCCTTAAGATGTGATGTTAAGTTGTTTACTTGGGCTCTCTCTTGTTTGTTCATATAGGCCTGTAGTGATATGAACCCTCTTATTACTGCTTTTGCTGCATCCCAGAGATTCTGATATGTCCTATTGTCATTTTCATTTGTCTGTATACATCTTTTTATCTCTGCTTTTATTTCTTCTTTGACCCACTCATTTTTTAGAAGTATGTTTAATTTCCACATTTTTGTGGATTTGTTTACTTTTTTTTTTTGCATTGAATTCTAGTTTCAAAGCTTTGTGGTTAGAGAATATGCTTGATATAATTTCAATCTTTTTGAATTTGTTGATGTTAGTTTTGTGGCCCAACATATGGTCAATTTTTGAGAATGTTCCATGTACACTAGAGAAAAATGTATACTCTGGTGTTTTGGGATGAAATGTCCTCTAGATGTTCATCATATCTAATTGTCCTAGTGCTTCATTTAAGGTTAATATTTCTTTATTGATTTTCTGTTTGGAATAACGATCTAGAGCCGTCAGCAGTGTATTGAGGTTTCCAAGTATGATTGTATTTTTGTCGGTTTTTATTAGATCAGTTAGTAGATGTCTTAATACTTTGGTGCTCCTTGGTTTTGTGCATATATATTAAGAATTCTTATGTCTTTTTGATTCAATGTCCCCTTTATCATTATGAAATGACCATCTTTGTCTCTGATTACCTTTGCGGTTTGTAGTCAGCATTGTTAGATATGAGTATTGCTATGCCTGCTTTTCTTTGGATATTATTTGCTTGGAGAATTGTTTTCCAACCTTTCACTTTGAATTTGTTTTTATCCTTGTAGCTTAGATGTGTTTCTTGAAGGCAGCATACTGTTTGATTTTCTTTTTTGATCCACTCTGCTACTCTGTGTCTTTTTATTGGTGAGTTCAATCCATTTACATTTAATGTAATTATTGACACTTGAGGGTTTCCTATTGCCATTTTATATATTGCTTTCTGATAGCTCTGTATCTTGTTTAGTTCTTCTCTTGTTTCTCTGTCATTTGTTTTTGTTTGGTTGTATTTCATACATCTTTCCTTTGTTTCTTCTTTTTTTAAGCCATGTGTTTCTGTAGTGGTTTTTTCAAGGGTGGTTACCATTAGGTAATATAAAGGATACATATCATGTTCATTGTAGTACATTATCTCATGAGCACTTCTGCACTCCATCCTCCTTTGCCTCTTCCCTTTTTTGTTTTTGTCGTCACTGATTAATCTTGTTTTTACTGTGATCTTTTTGGAGCTTTTACTTGTGATTTTGTTTTGTTTTGTTCTTTGTATCTGGTTGGATAACCTCCTTTAGTATTTCCTGAAGTGGGGTTTTTCTGGTGATAAATTCCCTCATCTTTTCTATATCTGTGAATGTTTTTATTTCTCCTTCATATTTGAAGGATAGCTTTGATGTATATAGTATTCTTGGCTGGAAGTTCCTCCCTTTCAGTACTTTAAATATTGGGGTCCACTCTCTTCTGGCATGTAGAATTTCTGCTGAGAAATCCGATGATAATCTAATAGGCCTTCCTTTATATGTTGTATTCTTCTTTTCCCTGGCTGCCTTGAGGATTTTTTCTTTGTCATTGGTTTGTGATAATTTCATTATGATGTGCCTTGGAATAGGCCTGTTTGGGTAAAGTTAACTAGATGTTCTGTTTGCTTCTTGGATTTGAGGCTCTGATTCTTTCTACAGGCTTGGGAAGTTCTCATCAATTATTTGTTTGAATATGTTCTCCATTCCATTTTCTCTCTCTTCTCCTTCTGATATGCCCATTATTCTTATGTTGCTTTTTTTTATGAAGTCAGACAATTCCTGTAGGGCTTTCTCATTTTTTTTTAATTCGTGAGTCTCTCTCCTCTTCTCTCTGTAGTATCTCTAGTTGCCTGTCTTCTGTCACTAATTCTCTCCTCTATCTGGCCTGTTCTATTAGCTAAGCTTGTTCCTTTGTTTTTCAGTTCACGTATTGAGTTTTTCATCTCTGTTTGGTTCCTTTCTATAGTTTCAATTTCCTTGGTGAAGTATTCTTTTTGTTCATTAAATTGTTTTTTGAGCTCTAGAGACTTTTGGTGCTTTCTTGTATTTTACTGACTATTTTTAGGACTTCAATCTTTAATTCTCTGTCATTTAACTCTAAGGTTTCCAAGCCATTGGAACTTTTTCTAGAGATTTTTTATCATCTATCTGAGTTACATCTGTCTTTTGTATCTGTGATATTTGATTTCTTATTTCTTAAGGGCATTTGAGAGTGGTGTTGTTAGTAAGACTAATAAGATAATTTTAAAAATAAAATAAAAATTGAGAAGATACAGTGAAAAAATAAAAATTCTATAATGACAAGTGGAACAAAAACTACAGAGAACAAGTAGCAGGAACTGAATAAAGGTGACAAAAGAGATAAAAAATGAAGTAAAAAACATGCAAAATGCCATAGAGAAAAATATGAATCCAAAATATAACAATTTGTTGATAAGTAACAATCGAATGAGAGAAAAAGAAAAAAAGAAAGCAAAGGTTTTTGAAATAAAACCCTCAAAAAAATGAAAAATGTAACAACTATGGATAATGAAGTTCAAAAGGAAAGGAAAGAATAAAAAGGAAAGAAGATAAAATGACCAAAATGGAAAAAAAAAAGTTATAAAAATATAATTTTTTTCAGGTTTTCAGCAGGTGGCGCTGTATTACGGTTTTTGCCCCTGAGAGGCTCTTGGGCAGAGGTTTGCTGTTGTATTGCTTGGAGGCTGTGACAATGGGAGTCTCAGTTTTCCAGATGCCTCTCCCCACATCTCTCCCACCTGAGTTAGCAGCCTGGGGAACTTAGCTGTCAGTTTGCCCCAGTCACTGCTTGCAGAGCAAGAGGCTTAAGAGCATCCAGGTCCTTCCTCCAGTATCGCTCAAAGCAAAGTTCTGGGTAAGACTGTGCCAACCGAGCCACCTGCAAGAGCAGGCAGGGCTGGTTGCCGATCTAGTGCCTTTCTAAGGGCCGACAGAGAGGTCTAGCACTTCTCAGTATGCCATAGGCTGAGAACCAATTGCAGATTCAGTGCCTTTCTAAGGGCCCCCAGGCATGTCTAGTAGCCTCAGTGCTCCACGGGTCTAATCTTCATAGACTTCTCCCTTGTGCACTGTTGGATAGCCCGCAACATGTCACATGTGCACCCAGCCCTCACACCTTCAGCTGTGCACACAGAAGCTTGCACCCACCCACTTAGGCAGACAGTGCCTGTGATCTCAGTCAGAGCCTGGAATGCAGTCTGATGGATGCGCCCCACCCAGACAGTCTCAGGCCCAGGGATCCCAGTGTTTGCTCATGTCCCATGCTAGTGGTAGAGCTGGGACTGCACAAAGATGCTGGCAACAGCCCACAGAGATTTTTATCACTGATAATCTTGGGCTAAGCCCTCCAGCCTGTGAGCATGCGCACCCATGCCAGTGGTGCCAGTTGAAACCACTTGCACACTGCCCAGGATCGCGGATCCGGGAGCACACAAAGCCGCTGGTGCCAGCACTGGCTCCCGCAGACACCCTGTACTAGAAACCTTTGTGGGAGCCTGCTGCCCGTGTTTACCCCATGTCTGCAATCCAAGGCAGAGCTAAAGTGTTCTTCCTTCTGCTTGATCATCCACCCTCACCCAGTTTCCTCCCTCTGCCTCCGCCCCTCCACTTTGCTCGGCTCCAGACGAAAGCACCCCTTCCTCAGATCAGTGAGGAAAGCGAAATACCCCATTCTCCGACTTTATTTCCTTCAGAGTGGATTACATATTCAGCCACCTTTTCACCCAATCATACCTTTGTCTGGTGTGTGTATATTTCAGGTGCTCCTGAGATTTTTTTTTCTCTTTCTTTTGTTGTTGAATTTGTTGAAATTTCAAAGGGAGATATCGGGAGCACCCCTCATGGCACCATTTCTCTGACGTCACCAACCTTGTTTTCTTATCCAGTCAGCTACTCTGTCTTTTGATTGGAGCATTTAAGTCATTTACATTTAAAGTGATTATTGATAGGTATGTATTTATTGCTATTTTATTCGTTATAACTGTTTCTCTTTTTTTCTTCTTCTTCTTCTTCTTAAAGAAGTCCCTTTAACATTTCTTGTACAGTAATACTAGTTTGGTGGTAATTAATTCCTTTAGCTTTTTCTTGTCTGGGAAGCTCTTTATTTCTTTTTCAATTTTAAGTGATAGTTTTGCTGGGTGGAGTAGTCTTGATTTTAGGTCTTTCCTTTTCATCAGTTTGAATATTTTGTGCCAGTGCCTTTTGGCCTGCCAAGTTACTGTTAACAAATCAGGTGACAGTCTTATGGGAGGTCCCTTTTAGGTAAATGTCTTTCTCTTACTCCTTTTAAGATTCTTTTTTATCTTTAACCTCTGACATTTTACTTATGGTATGTCTTGGTGTGAACCTCTTTGGGTTCATCTTGTTTGGGACTCTGGGATTCCTGGACTTGTGTGTCTTTTTTCTTCACCACGTCAGGAAAGTTTTTAGTCATTATTTCTTTAAATAGATTCTTAATCCCTTGCTCTCTCTCTCCTCTTTCTGGTATGCTTGTGATGCAGATATTGTTGTGCTTGATATTTTCCAAAAAGTCCCTTAACTACCCTCCTTTTTATTCTTTTTTCTTTATGTTGTTGTGATTGGATGTTTTCTGCTACCAGATTGCCAGTTCAGCCCTCTACTTCATCTAATCTGCTGTTGATTCCTTCTAGTTTATTCTTTGGGGGGAGGGCAGGGTTGATAGACAGAAAGAAGGACAGACAGGGACAGACAGATAAGAAGGGAAAAAGATGAGAAGCATCAATTCTTCATTGCATCTCCTTAGTTGTTCGTTGATTGCTTTCTCATACCTCCCTTGACTGGGGGGCTACAGCAGAGTGAGAGACCCCATGCTCAAGCTGGTGAGCCTGTGCTCAAGCTGGCGACCTCAGGGTTTTGAACCTGGTTCCTTTGCCTCACAGTCCAATGCTCTATCCACTGCACCACTACCTGGTCAGGCTAGTTTAGTCATTTTACATATGTGTTCTTCATTCCTGACTGGTTCTTTTTTATGGTTTCTATTTCCTTTTTTGTGCTTACTATCTCTTTAATTTATCACTGAATTCATCCCCTAGTTATTCTAAGTTCCTTGAGCATCCTTATAATCACTGTTTTGAATTCCACATCTTGTAGATTGATTGCCTCTATTTCTTTAATTTGGGGTTTGTTTCTTTGCCCATTTTGGCTGTTTTTCTTTATTTGTTTCTATGATTTAGGGAGGTGCTATGTCTCCCAGTCTTGCTGTGGTGGCCCTATGTAGTAGGTATCCTGTGAGGTGAGACTCAGTAGTACAATCTCCCTGATGACCTGTGCTTGGTAATACAAGAATGTCCCTTGTGTTGGTTATGTGAGCCCTCCTGTTGAGTTGACTCTTGTTTGGGTGGGGTTGACCCTCAGGCTGGCTATGAGAATCAACTTTAACCACAGTGTGTGAGCTGATATTTAGAGGCTGACCTCACAAAGTGTAATTTGCCCCAGCAGAATCTGGTGCCTGCTTGATCTCCCTTTGGTTGTGCCACTTGTGGAACTAATTGGGTTGTGCTCTGATGTGGTCTAAAGCCCATCTCTGAGTATGTTGGGACTGGGCTTCATACTCATTGACTCCAGTACAGGTCAATGTTAGGTGCTGCCTGTGACGAGCTGTGGACTATTTGGAACTACAAAGTGATCCACAGTTTGTGGCTGCCTCAGCTGAGCCTGGGTGTGTGTGGGAAAGGCTACACTGTGAACCAAGCCCAAGAGAAGGTCAGCAAATGACCCAAAGCATCCCAAGATCCACCTCTACCTGCCAGCTGCCTGTTAGGCTCAGTCACTGAAAAAGCCTCTGGTGGTATGTGAGTAGCATGAGATAAGTTCTCATTATATCACCAGGTAGAGGTGAATGGTGTTTACCAGACTGATACTTATTCAAACTCAACGCCAGTGCTGGGTCTGAGGCCACTCAGCAAAATTCTAATGGTATATGAAGGCCCACTGCCATGCCAGGTGCCTGTGGACCTTTGGGGGGGAGGGTGTCTCAGGGAGTCATCAGAGAGAGGCCAGCAGAGTTTATCAGACCCAAACAGACCAAGATTTGGCCGTATGAAGGGAGGGCTCTGCACTGGAACAGTGGCATCAGTCAGGCATGCAAGAAAAATATAACTCCTGCCTTAAAGCCACACAACTCAATTTATCCCTGTTTATCTCTACCTCCTCAGGTCTGTCCAGACCTCCTAGAGAACATGCCAAGAAACTCTCTGCACCATGTTCCAGACTGGCAGCAGCCAGCTGACTCCTCTGCAAGAGATAAGCTTGGCAGGGTGGGGCCTCAGGTATAGGGAGGGTGGAGCTAATGGATCTCCCATGTGGGGGCAGTGCCTTCAGGTGGGAGGAGACAACTTCCCCCACCCCACAGCCACAAAACTCAGTCCCTGACACCTCCTGAGACCCCCTGGACCTCCTCAAAAACTCTCCAAGGAAGTCTACATCATGGGCCCAGGCAGCTGACTCCTCCACAGGGTGTGAGTTCCAAAAAGTGGGCAGTAGGGAGTCAGGAAAGTGGGGCTAGTGTGTTTCCTTAGGCTGATGCCATATGGAGGTGACTGTTTGATCCAGGAAAACTGGCATCTGTGGACAGTGTAGGAGAGGGACTCGGCACAGGAACCCTGGTCACTGTCCCTTCAGCTCTTGCCAGAGCCATACAACCCAGTCCCTCCTCTTACAAGTCCAATCCCCTCCAAGCCACTATCCCTCCACCACAGCCCAGGGTTAGTGGCCACAAATGAGATTTTGTATGCTGACCCTTTAAGAGAGTGCCTGGGTTTCTAGCAGACTCCTTTCTCTCCCTGGAAGACAGAATCTCCAGAATCCCTGCAGATTTTCACAGCCAGGTGTTATAGGGGCCCGTCTTCCCAGCTCTGATGCTTTGGGCTGGGTGGGGGCCCAGGATGGGGTTGACACTCCACACTCCTTTGGGGGGGGACCTTTGCAACTGAGATACCTTCTGAAGTCTCAGCCACTGCCTGTGGATGTGCCCCCTCCTTCTTGGGTCTCTGCCTATTCTATCAGTCTCAATGTGGCTTCTGTAAATTCTTGGTAATGAGACTTTTGTTCAGTTAGTCTTTAATTGGTTATTCAGGTTGATTGTTCTATAATTTAGTTGTAATTCCAGTTTGGTCCTGGGAGGAGGTGAGTGTAGCTTTCACCTACTCAGCCACCATCTTGGACTGAGATGCTTTGTTATTTTGTGTTTTTTTATTTGTTTGTTTTTTTGTTTGGTTGGTTGGTTCGTTTTTTTTATATACATAAATTTTTATTAATTTTAATGGGGTGACATCAATAAATCAGGGCTTTGTTTTATTGGACAATAGGAGCTTCCAGATAAGTAGTTTCCCACTTCAGGAAGAATCCATATCCCATGGTTCCAAAAGAAGTATGCTTTTGTTCAGTTAAATATCTGGATATCTTTACATAAGTTCTCATTAAACCTTTTTGGAAATACATAGAGTAAAATATGTGAATAAGAAGGAGCCCTCAATTCCATTGAAACTGGTAATTAGTTTATAACCAGGACCCAAAGCTAGGGGTAGGATGAAAGGTCCTCCAGACAGTCTTCACTTCTTCCCAGGTACCTCCCACCTCCCCACAGACAGCCCAGGGAAGAGAGGCCTGCATTCTATGGAAGGTGACACCTTGTTCATCTGATGAGTGAGCCAGGTCACAGCCCCAGCCCTGAACTTGACTTCCAGGGACCCTGGCTGAGTCAAGATTTAAGGAAGGCACACTTGCCTTTCACCCATGTTCCAGGGGTTGAGAAGTGGAGAAAGAAAGATGATGCACTGGAAAATCAGTGGATTTCCCTAGAGCAGTGCTATAACGAGTGGCCCTGCTAGTCAGTGCTCCTAGGCGCTTTGTGAAGCACTTCCTGCAAGAAATTAAGCCTCTATGCAATGAATTTCTGATAACAGAAATACTATATCTGACTTTTATTTATTCAGAAATAAATGTCAGTGGATGTTACTCTTTACATGTAGCCGCTGAACCACATTAAATATTTGGATGTCTTTCCGATCATATTTAGAATAATGATGAAAGCCATGAATTACAGGGTGCAAAGCCTGACATGTTTATTGCCTGCAATCCATTTTATAGCTTTCATTTAGGGCTTGAGCTGCTGAATAGGATGGTTGTAAGCTGCTTACAAAGAGAAGTCCAGACTTGTCTCTCAGTTCACTTCCCTGGAGCAGGGTTTCAGGGTTGGACCCCAGGCCCAAGGCCAGGTGAGGGCCTCCTCTTACCGCACTGACTCTCCCCCGCAGTGCCACCTGTCATCCGCATCTACCCGGAAACCCAGGCACAGGAGCCAGGGGTGGCGGCCAGTCTGAGATGCCATGCAGAGGGCATTCCTATGCCCAGAATCACCTGGCTGAAAAATGGCATGGATGTCTCAATGCAGATGTCTAAACAGCTCTCCCTTTTAGGTAAGAACTGCTCTCGATGTCTCTGTGCCATTCCCATCAAGTTCAAACTGACACTCTCCCCAAGAGGGGAAATGAGAGGCATTATGGGTTTCTATGTCAGATATGTTGGGAGTGAACACATGTCCCCCCAGTTTTTCTACTACCACAGGTTCACACAAGTCTTGTATGCTTTCTGTGAGCAATGATGAGAAGCTGTCAGTTGGGTCCCAGTCACCCTCAATTCAGATGTTCAGGCCATTTCTGGGTATATGTCAGGGATGTTGGCTCCCCTCAGCCCTGCTGAGGACCTGTGTTTATAATGCCAACACTGTCAATAACCCTGTGAATAAAATGAGGAGGGAGGGAGTTGGGTCCCAGTTGAGCAGGCCACCCTGAGCACTGTCCTTTCTGCAGCCAATGGGAGCGAACTCCACATCGGCAGTGTTCGGTATGAAGACACAGGCGCATACACCTGCATTGCCAAAAATGAAGTGGGTGTGGACGAAGACATCTCCTCACTCTTCATTGAAGACTCAGCCAGAAAGACCCGTGAGTCCATTCTTAGCTCCTCACTGAGCTGGTTGGGATGTGTCGGGCGTCAGGGAGGAAAGTAACTGACCAGGGACAAAGTTGCCAACCATGAGCCCCTGAAGACAGGGAACACCATATCCTTCTGTGCTCAAACTTAGGGACAGGAGTGCCCAGAAGGAAGCAGACCTTCCCTGGCTACCTAGACAACTCTGAAAACAGAGGACTCTCTGGACATCAGGTAGAACCCAGGACCACAGAAAGCTCAGATATCCAGGCCCCTGTTCTGCCTCCTACTTGCTGTATGACTGGAACCTCTGCCCTCGCCCTTATCGACAGAATTTCTCATACTGTCCACCCACCAGGTGCTGTTCCACTGTGGCCCAGGAACTGGACTATGCACACCTGCCTTTGCTCCAGGGGCTATAGCCCACCTGGGTGCTGAGGGTGCTTTCGCTGTAGCCACTATTCCCCAAGTGGGTTTACTGACGTGATTTCAAGGACATGGGTGTTCGACATGGTCTCATTCCATTAGTCAGAGGCTCCAACCTGAGTTGTTATCAGCAAGGGAGATTATCTTTCCAGATAAGAATCCTATTTGAAAATCAGAGCTCTCCTGGAAGTAGCTCAGGAGGTCTAGAGAGATGTTGCTGTCTCTGTCATCCACGGAAGTAGAGAATCCCATTAGTTTCTGTGATCCCGGGACCTGAATTTAAGAATTCATTCAAAAGTGAAAGGGCCTGAGACCCAGAAGCCTTTGTCCGTGGGCACAGTCCCCCAGTACAACTTGGGGGGAGGGGGCAGCAAGTGGTGCTAGACAGCAGATGTTCACAAACTGATCACTGCATGGAAGGTTCTCACACTACTTTCTTTTTTCCCTTCCCTCCATTATGTTCCCGCCTTCCCAACCTTCTGCTGCTGCAGTGGCAAACATCCTCTGGCGTGAGGAAGGTACCAAGTTGGCTTGTTCTGTGTCATGCCTGTGGTCACGTGTGCTTGTTCCAAAATGGGCCATCTTTCCATGAACCACCAAGTGGGGCTCATGTGCCACATTGAATGAGAGGGGGGAGGCCAATGTCACACTCAAGTGACACACTGAGCAGCAAACTTAAAACCTACTACAGGGAGTCCTGGGGCTACGACACAGTTCCGTTCCTACGACAGCGACATAACCCGAATTTTAGTATAAGTAGAAACCCACCCCAGCCTAAGTCACTTACCTCCCCTAACACCATTGTAAAATCATAATCTACAACATAAAAACACAGCTAAGCTACAGAAAAAGGAAAAGGACATAAATATACTGTATTGTACAGTGTACTGTAGTAACAGAAAAAAATGACAAAAAAATGAATGTAAAAAAAATTCCTTGCCTTTATTTTTGTGGTTGGCTTGCACCCTGGGAGGGGCATTGCAAAGTGGGAGAGAGTGACCTATTGGGAGGAGGAAGCTGGAGAGGCAGGAGAACCTGCAGAAGGTGCTGGAGATACTGGGTCATGTGAATCAGGGTTGCCTAAGGAACACACAGGAGATGCTGGAGATGATCCTACCTGTACTACAGGTGTTTCATCTTGAAAAGCAGCTGATGTAGAGGGAACAGATTTATTGCAGGCTTCTCTACCTT
The DNA here is from genome assembly GCF_036850765.1 of Saccopteryx bilineata. Classification (NCBI taxonomy): domain Eukaryota; kingdom Metazoa; phylum Chordata; class Mammalia; order Chiroptera; family Emballonuridae; genus Saccopteryx; species Saccopteryx bilineata. The sequence continues at coordinate 134,371,740 of NC_089493.1, forward strand.
CTTAAAGAATTGTTCCAGACTAGTTTGTAAATTCGACGTAGTCTGTAAGTACAACGCTAATGGCGTATGCCAAAACACACGTCTCAATTTTTTTAAGTTTAGGGAGAGAGCATCGTAACTCTGTGTTCTGTTGAGACTGTCGTAACTCGAGGACCCCCTATAGTGCCTTTAATGGTCACTAGTGCATTAAAATTTAGAAATGGAAAGTTTCTATTTCAAGCTAATTAAAACCCCTACTGAAGGTGACTATTCAGCAGGGATTCCTGGCCAGATCTGGGCTGTAAATATTTTTCCAGTAGTGGATACTGGTTTGGGGGTTAGAGTATATTCTCAGGAAAAGCTGAAGAAAAAGGCTGCCATGATTTCTCTAAATGTTAATTTATCTGTATATTTTTAAACAAATAGACTTTTTAAGTTTGTATCTATCTAATAATCTTTAGACATTAGGTTGGGCCATACAAAATTGCCATTTGTGTACATCAGATTGGCCTAACACAGACAATTTCATATGGTTCAAAAGTAGCAGACACATGTGAGAGCTGGTTAGAGAGGCTGAGTCACTGCTTGGGGCGATGTGCATGTGTGGACCAGCCCTCACTCTGAACCCCTCCACCAGAGCATGGTCCAGGCCCCCATGAGTAACTTCCTGATTCAGTGGGCAGACGTTGGGTATAAGAAGCAGCAGAATGCACTCCGTGATTTCCAAGTTCAGCACAGAACACTCTCTTTAAAAACCAGTGTATTTCCTGTCACATTCTGCCTGCAGAACATTGTGTGTGTTGCCTGGCAGGTGCATACATACACACATGCAGAGCGATTTTATGAACATCAGACACTAAAGCTTACACAGTTAGTCTGGGAACAAAACAAAGGCAGAGCCCAGAAAAATGAGGAACTGCTGCCAACAGACTTTAGGAATCGTTGGAAGAACAAGTTGTAGCAATAGTTGCTACTTGAGGACAGTGTCCCTTGATGCTGCCTGATCCTAGCCCCTAGGCCACAATGCACATTGAGGGCTCTCGCTCTGTCTTTGAGAGGTGGAGTTTTTCTAATTTGAGGTTACTGCAAAGGGACCCCAAGCATGAAGGAGCCCCAGGTATGTGAGGGCTGCAGCTGCGGAGGCACCTAAGACTCACGCTGCCTTAGGGCTGGCAGGTGCGGCACTAATGTTAGCCAGCCCAGCCCTGAACAAAACCGTTCCTCGTGTCTGGGCAGCCAGCCGCTTGTACCCTTCACTGCTGGGATTCCAGGCCTGGAGACAGAGAGATGCAAAAGTAGAAATGAGAGGCTGGCAGGCCACAGGCGCCCTCAAAATCTCACTAAGAGAAATGAGGTGATGAGCGCACACAAAAGCGAGGACAGCTCCTTCATGCCCCCCTAATAGGAGCTGAGCTCCAACAGAAGCTTCCAGGGGGCTGGATCATGCTGTCTGGGTCTCCTGTGAAGTTGCTTGTTTGTTGAGGAATATTTGTTTAGTCTCGTGTTCTACTGCCAGGTGTGAGGCAAGGCACTGTGCTCAGCCTGAAATGCAGCCACAGCTACGAACCCCATGGAGAGTTTATTAAGCCTTCGACCTTCTGTTGGTCTTTCCTGCCATCAATTTTCCAAGAAGCTCCAGGAGGCTGCTCCTGTGTTCTGGAGTTATGCAAGGGCTTTGAGGGCCCCTGAGTTTGAGTGAGAAGTTTGCCAGGCGAGAGTGTGTAGAAGTAAAGGTCCTGCTGGGGGCTGAGACAAGGCACTTGTGGGTGGCCAGCCTCATCTGGCTCTCAGGGACAGGCTGCTCAGCACAGGTTCCCAGCGGGAGCCACACAGACGCTCCTGGGCAGAACCAGCTTCTGACGGATGGGGATCAAGCTGTTTGCTCTGACAGGAACCCTCCTGCCCAGAGCACCTCTCAGCACAGAGGCTGCTTCATGAAGTCAGGGACCTCTGTCTACAGCAGGAGCCACAGGCACTGGTGCCATCACCATGGGCCTGAGGCCCAGGAAACTGCCTGCCAAGCCATTAGAAGCAAATGGGATGGTGATTCCTATTTTCCCATTGTATTATTTTCTAACTCACGAAACACTTACCAGATAGTCAGTTACATCAGTGCCCCAGTTCTATCTGCAGGCTAGGAAAGGAGTTTTCTGTATCTTTATTTTAATATATTTAACTTTCTTAGAATTCATAAAAATCTTCTTTATTGTCCCACCTTCAAAAAATACCCATCCCCATGCCACTCTTTGTACCAGGTTTGCCCTTTCTGGGGAGGCAGAGGGAGGGGACAAAATCCAGAGCAGGGACACAGGGTCTAATCCCAGCTCTGTCACAGTGGCAGTGGCCTTCTTGGACCTCAGTTTCTTAGTCCTTAAAACAAGACTGAACTAGCTTGTGGTGCCCGAGGCCTTTTTTTCCTAGATGGCCCAGCCCTGGGACGGGGTAGGGGTGGGTAGGCAGGCACAACCAGGCTCTGTCACCTGGCATGGGGCTGCCATGGAGACACTTCTGGGGCAGAGTTTGGAGCCAGCGGTCTTGAAGGAGGGGTTTGCTGGCACAGACAGGCCAGGACTAAGTTTGGACCAAGAAACACCTGCCACATGAAGCACCCCACATTCCAGCGAGTGGTGCTGCACCTGAATGTGTTTAGACATAAGAGCCTTTACAATTTTTGGGGCATCATCTGCTGCATTCTGAATTAGTAGACAAGGAAAAGGGAGGCTCTGCCTTTCAGAACCAAAAAGGCCAAATGTATGTCACAGGCAAGGCTGTGGTTTATTTGAAAACTTGTGTTGGTGGCCAGCCCTAGCTGACAAATGAGCATGTCTGGGAGTATCCTGGGGACACAGCGTCTTCCTAGTGCTGTACTGATTGACAGCTCTCGAGGCACCTTCTCCCCATGCTCCCCACACACCACCTGCTCATCTCTCCCCGCCCCTCCTCGACCAGGATGTGCACTTTGTGCCTGCACCATGTGCACACAAACTGTGGTCTTGTGTGTGCCAGACGTGGAATGTGGCACACGGCCTCATGGGGCGAGGTTAGAGGCGGGAGGAGCCAGCCGCTAGCAGGGACGTAACCATGGCTGTGTTTGCTCCTCTCAGGCCTCCGTGTGGGAAACGTGTTCTACGTCTTCTCTGATGATGGCATTATCGTCCTGCACCCCGGGGACTGTGAGATCCAGAGGCACCTCAAACCCACTGAGAAGATCTCCATGAGCTACGTACGTTTCCACTCCCAGCACACCCACCTCACACACAAAACCCTAAAAGTCAGTCTTTCACCACGCATGTCATTCGATTCTTAAGTTCCATCGACCATGTGTGGCGTGGCTCCATCATCGTCCCGGGGCTCAGGAAGGAGCTCGTGAGCGTGAGTGTGTAAGCGTGCATTCCTTCCTCGGGCAGGCGCTTCCACGCCCTGAGCCCAAGAGAAGGCCAGGGTGGGCAGATGCCGTCCTGGGCTCCCTGAGTTCACACTCAGGTGACAGAGACAGCAGTGTGAGCAGATAGTGCCCAGGAGGTGCTGTTAGAAGGATGTGCAATGTGCCCTGGAAATTGAGGAGGAGGCCTCTCCATACCTGGGGAGGACAAAGCCCAGAGAGGGCTCCTAGGGCATATGACCCCTGGACTGTTATGAAGAATGAGTAGGGGTCGGTGGTGGGTTTCTGGAACAAATGACATGAATGTGGAGAACAGAGGCATAAACAACATGTCCTGCTCAGAGAACAGAAAGTACTCTGTATGCCTAGAGGGAAAGGCCTAAGATCGGAACAATTGGTAAGGGTTGGAGCCAAGCAGTTCTGATGGTACCCTATAGCCCTGGGAACACCTGTGGGACTGCAGATAGAGGATGGCCATGAGCAGGTTGCTCTAGAGCACATGCAGGGCTCAGTGGGGGTAGTGATCAGAAGGGCTGGCCCAGAGGCATGGAGGTAGTGAAGAGGTTGCTGTAAGTGTCCAGGAGAGGGGGTGGTGTCCTGGTTAAGCCAGCGGCAGTGGGAACTGGAGAACTGAGTAGACGTCTGAGGTAGTCACAGGGAAAATCAACAGAGCCTGAGGGAGAAGCAGCGTCCCACCAGCAGGAGAAAGGCTTTCACATAGGAGGAGCAGATTAGGGTCTGGGGCTGGGGACACAGTTCATCTCTAACGTTCTACCAAGCTGTGCTACTTGCCAGCTTGGGTGCTGGGGACCCAGGAGCAGGACTGATAGGCTCTCAACAAGTAGATGAGGTTGGCAATGATGCTCTGAGTGTGAGGTGCCCATGGGCATGTGAATAGAAATATCTGGAATGCAGGAGGGACACAGCAGGGCGGAGCTGGAGAGACCAGGCTCTCTGAGGCCAAAGAAGTAGCTTTAAGGAAGCAGGGGAACCTGGGCCACAGACCCACAGAAGTCCAGGTTTCCAAAAGGAAGGGGATGCTTGACCCATCAATAGAGGGGTAAGCTTGGAGGCCTTCAGTAGCCCTCAAGAACCCCAAGGTGATAGCAGGAGAAACAGGACTGCCCAGTGTCAGGGTGCTCGGAGCAAACCCAAGACTGGGCGGTAAGTGGCAGCTTGGTGCACAGTGGGCAGAGGCCGAGGACAGGGCCACAGGGAGCCGATCTGGGAAGGCTGGTCCAGCCTCCAGACTCAGCTGTCAGGAGGGCTCCAAGGGCGTGCTTCCCCACGCAGCCCCACCCTAGGGGGCTCCTTCCTGCTGGTGTCCCACTTGACCTTGTCTTGATTTCTTCCATGAGATCTCACTTCATCTACCACCAACCCCTAGCTACTTGAGGGCAGAACTATGGCATGGATCCCACAGTTGTCTGAAAGCCCTCACATGCCCTCTCACTGAGGACATGCAGTGAATGAACCGGGAGTGGTGGGAATAGTGGCAGGCGCAGAGCCAAGGGCAGAAGTGGGCCTTCCCAGGCAAGCTGAAGCATTACTCTTCTGGCTGCTGTTGCTGGCGGTTGCATTTCTCACATTTGTAGCTCAGGAACAGCTGTTTTCCAGGCTACTTCAAGTAAATTCATTATTATTTTAAAGTGTTACCTCTGATGAAATTCCCCACCATGTAATAGCCATGAGATGCTAGAAGCATTGTCCTGGTTAATTGCTAGCACTCAGGTTTACACAGCAGCAGCCCATCACTTTGGCACTAACTGTTTACATACCTGCAATACCTTTCCTTGTAGCTCAGGGAATCTCTCAAATCCTAACCAGGACTTAGTTTGCCTAGAAAGCTAGAACAAGACAGGCAGAGAGGTCCCAAAGCAGTACAGGCAACCCAAAGCTACAGTGAGCTGTGACTAATCCCACATAACAGTTTTCTCATCTAGAAAATGCCCACACTCCACACAGGGGGTTTGCAATGGAACAGCCCTCTTTCTAAAGTGCTGGGTGATTAGGAGGTTGGCATATTGTCTCAGGCCCTCCTGCTGGATTAGCCATCCCCTTTGTTCAGCAGAAAGCAGCATGATTACTAGATAAGGGCACACAAGACTATACTTTCAGGGATCATTTCTATAGTTTGTTACTAGATAAGGGCACAGGCTTCAGAGCAGGGAGACTTGGTTTCAGATCCCACCCCTGTCACTCAGCAGGCTTGGTGGCCTTAGAAAACTGGCTTGACCACTCTAAGCCTCAGTTTTCTCATATGCAAATTGATGTTATTATGAGGACAAAACGTGATGACAGAGAGCTGCAAGAGTGGAAGGGAAAGACTTGTCTTAAAACTACCACGGCCATTTGGGAAAGAAATGGGGATGGAAATGCAAAATAGATGAATGCAGAGATTTAGGATTTTGGGATTTGTCCTTAAGGACAAATTTGTGGTTAGTTACATGGGAGAAGGAAGAATCAAAGATGGTGATCACGCTTTGGACTTAGTTGCCGAAATGGGGATGAGGGCCCAGAGGGAGGAGAGGAACAGCTGGGGGTTAGATGTCCGGGTATGAGGTGGCCAGCTGCTAATGGACCAATTGGAACCTGGATGCTGTGGTTCTGAGCTAAAGACAGATCTGGGAGCCATCAGACAAGAATGTTTCCTCAAGCCAGGGATGAGCCATAATCTCCAAGGGTATGTGCATGTGACTTGAGAGAGGCACCTGAACTAGAACCCCGGGGGTCAGTACAGTAACAGGCAGACCAAGACGGACCACAAAGAGAATCATAACAGACTTGGGCGAGAGTCATGAGGAAAAATGTGAGAATGTATATCATGGAAGTTGGGGAAAAAAGCAGGACCCCTTTTCCACTCATGTTCATTCAGCGAATATATTTTAAGAACCATTTCTGTGCCAGGCACTGTACTAAGTGCTAAAGATTTAACAGTGAGCTCAGTGGTAGAGAGTGTCGGCCCAGTATGTGGATGTCCCAGGTACAATTTCCAGTCAGGGCACACAGGAGAAGCAACCATCTGCTTCCCCATCCTTCCCCCTCCTCTCTCTGTCTCTTTTCTCCTCTCACAGCCATAGCTCAACTGGTTTAAGTAAAGTTGGCCTCCGGTGCTGAGGATAGCTCCGTGGCCTCTGCCTCAGGAGCTAAAAAAAAAAATGGCTCTGTTCCTGAGCAATGGAGCAAGGATACCAGATGGGCAGATCATCGCCCCCTAGTGGGCTTGCCAGGTGGATCTCAGTCCCGGTGCATGTGGGAGTCTGTCTCTCTGCTTCCCCTCCTCTCACTAAAATAAGAAAAAGTAATTTTTAAAAAAAATTTATCAGCGAACCAAACAGACAAAAAGTCTAATCTCCAGGAGTTTACAATCTAGTGGAAGAAGAGAGACTAAACAGGTGGACAAATAAATGAATTAAGTGGTCAATGAAAGCTGCAGGGAGGTAAGGGAGCAAGGAGGGCCAGGGGCCAAAGCTAAATGTCAGAGAAGGCTTTTCAGTAAGGGGACACTTAAGCAGAGACGTGAAGGACACAAGGGAATGAACCATGGAGACATCTGGGAAAGAGCATTCCTGGCACACAGAACAGCCTGCACGGAGGCTGGTGCGGGAGGGTGGCCCAAGTAAGGAAGAGCAAGCATGCCTCGTGCATGGAGTAGGCAGGTAGGGAGAGAGAAGCCAGAGTGTCCAGGGCCTTGCAGGCTTCGGGAAGGACTTGATCTTATTCTGAGCAAGGAAGAATATTACTGGGAAGGGAAAAGCTGAGGAGTAACATGACCTGGCTTACATTTCACAGTGACCCCTGTAGTCCCTGCATGTAGAGCAGGTTAGGGGAGACCAGGGTGGAATCGAGGAGCTTAACAGCTATTCAGGTGACATAGGGGCTTAAGCCAAAGTGATAGAGGTGAAGCAGTAAAAGGGAATTGATCTATGTAGAAGGTAAAGCTGAAATGATGTTTGATGTGTTGGGTGAGGGTTGAAGGTATGGGGAAACGAGGAGTCAAAGATGGCCTCAAAATGTTTGGCCTGAGGACATAAAACAGTGGAGCTGCTATTTTTTTAATGGAATGAGCAGGACTGGACAGTAAAATTGAGAGTTAATTTTGGACTTATATGTTTGAGATGTATGGTAAACAATCAAGTCGAGCTAAATAGTTGGCTGTATAAGTCTAGAGTTTAGGGAAGAATCCTTACCAATGGTAGCATAGTAGAGCGTCACCTTGGAATGCTGAGGTTGCTTGTTCGAAACTCTGAGATTACTGACTTCAGTGAAGGCTCATGCTCAAGCTGGAATCACAGACATGATCCTATGGTCGCTGGCTTGAGCAAGGGGTCACTGGCTTGGCCTGAGCCCCCTGGTCAAGGCACATATGAGAAAGTAATCAATGAATAACTAAAGTGACACAACTACAAGTTGATGCTTCTCATCACTCATCCTTCCCCTCTCTCTCTCTATCTCTCTCAAAAATATTATATCTATTTTAAACTTTGGGAGTTGTAAGCATATAGACTGTATTTAAAGGCACAGATTTAGGTGAGATTAACAAAGAGAGCAGATTTTAAAGAAGAAAAGTTCTTTAGGAGTGAACTCTGCAGGATCCAGTGACAGAAAAGGATCAGTCCCTGGGGTAGGATAAAAGGAGAAGAACCAAGGAATAGTCAGCACAGTATAGATGATGCCCAAGTTCAAATAAAAACATGGTGTGGGGTTCATTTAATAACTAAGGAGTCAACATTGACTGTGGTAAGAACACCACCAGCTTCGTGGTGAGAACTAAAGATGGAGGGTTGAGGCATATGAGAGGTGAGAAAGCAGAGAAAAAGAATAGGGATTTTTTTCAGAAGTCTGGCCATGAATAGAAGTTTTTACAATAATGATGAGGAGGACAAAGAGAAAGTAGCACATAAGAGTGGAAGCATGTGGACATGGCAGCTGCAGATGAAGGGAGTCGCACAGGGGTTACAGTCGCAGAAGAAGTGGGAGGAGGTGACTTCTCTGAGAAAGATGAAAGGAACATTAAGTGGAAAGTTGGTGACATGGGAAGGCTGTGTGCCATGTTCTGTGAATCCAAAGGATTCCAAGTGTGACAAGAAAGGGACAGAGGAGTCGGGGGGTGGGACTCCAGAGATGTCAGAGGAAAAAGAAGGATTAAGAAGTTATATATGGCAGCCTATCTCCTTTTACAGGAAGAAATCTGTCCTCAAGGGGAAGGAGATGCCACCCAGCCATGCCAGTGGGCATCGGCAGTGAACATCAGGCAGCAGTACATCTATGTGGCCCAGCCGACACTGAGCAGAGTCCTTGTGGTCGACACTCAAGCCCAGAAAGTCCTGCAGGTACGTCTGTCGAAAGGAGAGAGGGGACTTCCTGTCCTAGGGCACAGCCTGTCGAAGCCTTTGTTGCTTTCTGCACAGCCCCTGCTACCCTATGGTGTGGGGTTGTCAGGCTGGAGGGGAAAAGTAAAGACGCTTCATGCACAGTGATTCGGCAAGTCTTTATTACCTACTAGGTGCCAAGCACTGCTCTAGGGGTGTGAAAAACAACCAAAAATGAGTAATGAAGTTCTAGAATTTATATTCTAGTTGGGGAAACAGACAGTAAATCATAATTCTAGAGACCACTACTTTGCTACAGGTGAAAGTGGTAGAGGAACTGGAAGATGGTTTTAAATTGGTTCTGGAGGTAAACAGAATCTGAAATCTAAGTGCCAGATGGGATTCCAACCTGGGAGCAGAGGGAAGGCCAGTGCTGAGGGGGGAGTGGGATGCGGCAAGGTCGCAGGTAAACAAAGACCAGTGAGATGGAAACAGAGTGACATGGAAAGCCCCTGAACAGTTTTAATCAGGGGAGTGACATCTGATTTACATTTTTAAAGAGTCAATTTGGCTACTATGTAAAGGATAGAGTGGAAGAGAGAGCAGAGGTGTGGTCACAGAAATAAACCAGGCAAGAGATCACAGCAGCGGAGGTGAAAAGTGATCAGATTTTTGACACAGTTTAAACATGAAGCTCCAAAGACATTCTGCTGGGTTGAATGTAAGATTTGAGAGAGCAGAATCAAGTTTGTTTGCTTGCTTGAACTTCAGCAACTGTAGAATGGAGATGCCATTGACTATGTGTGGTGGCTAAAGAATGACCCCCAAGATGCCCACAACCTAATCCCCAGGACATATGAATGTCACCTTATACAGCAATAGGAATTTAGCAGATGTAAATAAATTAGGGATTTTTAAATGGGGAGTTATCCTGGATTATCTGGGTGATCCCTAAATGCAAACAAAAGTATCCTTATAAGAGAGAGGCAAGGAGAAATTTGAAGAATGTCTACATAGGAGGGGGAGGCAATGTGAGGACTGAGGCAGCATGGCACACTGCTGCCTTTGAAGGCTGGGGGAAGGGGCCATAAGCCAAGAAATGTAGCTCTAGAGAGGGGGAAAGTAAGGAAATGTATTCTTCCCCTAGAACCTCTAGAGAGAGCACCACCTGACAGAGACATGTTATTTAAGCCCAATGAAGTTAATTTTGGACTTCTGGCCTCCAAAAACTGTACAAGAATAGATTTGTGTTGTTTTAAGCCACTAAATTTGTAGTAATGTGTTACTGCAGCAATATGAAACTGACACACTATGAGATACTTTCAGCAAGATGGGTTGGGGGGGCAGGTCATAGAACAGGTAAATGGGAAAATTAGGAAATTCGTTTTAGCTCTGTTGAGTTTAATATAAGTGAGCAGTTAGATAAACAGGTCTGGAGTCCAAGGAGAGGTCTAAGCTGGAGGGGTCTATGAAGGTATCATCACCATATGAACCATGTTAAATCCAGAGAACTGCATGAAAATCACTAAGGGTAGTATCGACAGAGAAGAGGTCAAGGTTGGAGTACTCCAATACTTAATGATCATGAAGGAGAGAAAAAGCCAACAAAGAGACCCAAAGGAGTAGCTGAAAGGTAGGAAGAAAATTAGAGAGGCGTGTATTTCAGAAGCCAAGAAACGAGTGCTTTAAGGGAGAGTTAGTCGTCAGTGGTGTCAAATGTGGCAGGGAGCATTTGTATGTTATGAAAACTGAGAACTGGCCGTGGGATTTGGTACCAGGTGCATCACCTTGGCAGGAACAGAGAGGATGGGTGATGAAGGAATGCTAGCCTGAGGGAATCAGAATGGTAAGGAGGTAGAGATGGTGAATGTGGACAACCAATCTGAAAAGGTTTGCTGTAAAGGTGAGTACAAGTCAACAAGGCAGTAGCTAGAAGAGGATGGAGGAGCTTTATTTTTAGAATAGGTGGCATTACATCATTTGTATGCTCATAGAAAAAATTGTTTCTGCAATTCTTGTCTTTCTTCTGCCTCCTGGAATTAAGCAGGTGCCAGTGAAATCCAGGGCATACAAGTGGAGATGCAGCCTTAAATGAAAGCACATTCTTTTATTGGGAGAGGAGGAAACAAAGCATACAGGCAAGGTGCAAATATGTGAGATAGTCGCTGGTAGGTGCGTGACCTTCTCTTCTGATTGCTTTAATTTTCCCAGGGAATAAGAAGGAAATTTATCACGACGGCTGCAAGTTTGAAAAGAGAGGTGAAAGTTGTATATGAGATTGAATTTACCCAGGAAATATGATAGGACTGCTGGGCAATTGTGAAGGCCCACGTAAGGATTGTGGATGTAAATTTAAAGTGAGGTCAGTGAGCAGGGCTGGGTTTTTCCAGCAATGTTCAACCTCCCTGATGCAGAATCACAGTGCGAAGAAAGTTGATATAACCAAGGCAGCGGTTTTCCCTGGCAAATACAACGGGAGGTTTTCTAGCTTTCCTTCTGTTATTTATTTCCCTGGCCAGGGAACATACTCTGAGTAATTTGAAATACCCAGAGGTGGTTTTGGGGGTTTTTTGGTCCACTTAATCAGCTATTGAGAAGTGTGTTGAAGTTGCCCACTATGATTGTAGATCTAGCCATTTTTGCTTTAAAATTATAATACCTCCTGAGGGGAAGACTTCTTTATTCTTACAAAATATTCCTCTTTATTTATGACAATCCTTCTTGCCTGAAAGTATTTCTTTTGGGGGGGGGGATTTTTTTTTTTTTAGATTTTTCTGAAGCTGGAAATGGGGAGGCAGTCAGACAGACTCCCACATGCACCCGACCAGGATCCACCCGGCACGCCCACCAGGGGGCATTGCTCTGCCCATTCACGGCATCGCTCTGTTGCGACCAGAGCCACTCTAGCGCCTGGGGCAGAGGTCATCTTTGCTCCAATGGAGCCTTGGCTGCAGGAGGGGAAGAGAGAGAGAGAGAGAGAGAGAAAGGAGAGGGGGAGGGGTGGAGAAGCAGATGGGTGCTTCTCCTGTGTGCCCTGGCCGGGAATTGAACCCAGGACTTCCACACGCCAGGCCGACACTCTACCACTGAGCCAACTGGCCAGGGCAGGTTTCTAATAAGAGTATAGCTAAATAAAATTTATTTTGATTAGTGGTATCATGGTTTAATTTTCTATCTTTTACTTTCAACCTTTCTATGTCCATATATACTGCTCACAAAAATTAGGGGATATTTCCAAATGAATATGAAGCTATAAACTATCCTCTAATTTTTGTGAGCAGTATATTTAAGATGGTCTTCTATAAAAACCACATGTAATTTTTTTGTTTTTTATTTGGAGTATTTGATCCATTTATATTTAATGTAATTAATTTATATAGTATTATCTCAAATCTTATTGTTTTTATCATTTGACCTGTTTATGTTGCTTTTCTCTCCTTCTTGCTTTCTTTTGAATTAGTCAAACATTTTTTTAGAGAGAGAGAGAGAAGCATCAGCTCATTGTTCTACTTAGTTGTGCCACTGATTATTTCCATATGTGCTCTGACCATGGCTTGAGCTGGAGACCTCTGAAACAACTCTCTATCCACTACATCACCAGCTAGGGCAATCAAACATTATTATTATCCCATTTTTCCCTCTATTGTTGGCAATTCCTTTATATTATTATTGCTACCATTGAGGTTATAACATGTGTCTTTGCCTCAATACAGTTTCATTAATGATAAAACCTTAGAACACTAACTTACCACCCTCTCCCACCTTTTGCATTATTGTAGGAATGAATTTTCACTCTACTTACAATTTAACCCTCAAAGAAATTACTATTATTACTATTTTGTACAGTTGATAGTCATTTATATTTACCTTTTCCATTGCTCTTTATTCCTTCCTGAAGTACATCATTATGTCTGGGACCATTTTTTCATTCTACCTGAACAAGTTTCTTTCTTTTTTTTTTTTTAATAATTTTATTTTTTTAATGGAGCGACATCAATAAATCAGGATACATATTCTCAAAGATACCATATCCAGGTTATCTTGTTATTCAATTATGTTGCATACCTATCACACAAAGTCAGATTGTCCTCTGTCACCTTCTATCTAGGTTTCTTTCTGCCCCTCCCCCTCCCCCTTTCCCTCTCCCTCTCCCCCCTCCTCCCATAACCACCACACTCTTATCAATGTCTCTTAGTCTCACTTTTATGTCCCACCTACGTATGGAATAATGCAGTTCCCGGTTTTTTCTGATTTACTTATTTCACTTCGTATAATGTTATCAAGATCCCACCATTTTGCTGTAAATGATCCGATGTCATCATTTCTTATAGCTGAGTAGTATTCCATAGTGTATATGTGCCACATCTTCTTTATCCAGTCATCTATTGATGGGCTTTTTGGTTGTTTTCATGTCCTGGCGACTGTAAACAATGCTGCAATGAACATGGGGCTGCATGCGTCTTTACGTATCAATGTTTCTGAGTTTTTGGGGTATATACCCAGTAAAGGGATTGCTGGGTCATAAGGTAGTTCTATTTTCAGTTTTTTGAGGAACCACCATACTTTCTTCCATAATGGTTGCACTACTTTACATTCCCACCAACAGTGAATGAGGGTTCCTTTTTCTCCACAGCCCCTCCAACGCTAGTTATTACCTATCTTGTTGATAATAGCCAATCTAACAGGTGTGAGGTGGTATCTCATTGCAGTTTTGATTTGTATTTCTCTAATACCTAAAGAAGATGAGCATCTTTTCACATATCTGTTGGCCATTTGTATTTCTTCCTGGGAGAAGTGTCTGTTCATGTCCTCTTCCCATTTTTTTATTGGATTGTTTGTTAGTTTGTTGAGTTCTTTGTATATTTTGGATATTAGGCCCTTATCTGAGCTGTTGTTTGAAAATATCATTTCCCATTTAGTTGGCTGTCTGTTTATTTTGTTATCAGTTTCTCTTGCTGAGCAAAAACTTTTTATTCTGATGTAGTCCCATTCATTAATTTTTGCCTTCACTTCTCTTGCCTTTGGAGTCAAATTCATAAAATGCTCTTTAAAACCCAGGTCCATGAGTTTAGTACCTATGTCTTCTTCTATGTACTTAATTGTTTCAGGTCTTATGTTCAGATCTTTCATCCATTTTGAGTTAATTTTAGTACAGGGGGACAAACCGTACTCCAGTTTCATTCTTTTGCATGTGGCTTTCCAGTTTTCCCAGCACCATTTATTGAAGAGGCTTTCTTTTCTCCATTGTGTGTTGTTGGCCCCTTTATCAAAAATTATTTGACTATATATATGTGGTTTTATTTCTGGGTTTTCTATTCTGTTCTATTGGTCTGAGTGTCTATTTTTCTGCCAATACCATGCTGTTTTGATTGTCGTGGCCCTATAATATAGTTTGAAGTCAGGCATTGTAATGCCCCCAGCTTCATTCTTTTTCTTTAGGATTGCTTTGGCTATTTGGGGTTTTTTATAGTTCTATATAAATCTGATGATTTTTTGCTCCATTTCTTTAAAAAATGTCATTGGAATTTTGATGGGAATTGCATTAAATTTGTGTATTGCTTTGGGTAATATGGCCATCTTGATTATATTTATTCTTCCTAACCAAGAGTAAGGAATATTCTTCCATCTCGTTATATCTTTTTCGATTTCCCTTAACAATGGTTTATAGTTTTCATTATATAAGTCCTTTACATTCTTTGTTATGTTTATTCCTAAGTATCTTTTTGTTGTTGTTGCAATCGTGAAGGGGATTATTCTTTTGAGTTCGTTCTCAAATGTTTCATTGTTGGCATATAGAAAGGCTATTGACTTCTGTATGTTAATTTTGTATCCTGCGGCCTTACTGTATTGGCTTATTGTTTCTAGTAGTCTTTTTGTGGATTATTTGGGGTTTTCAATGTATAGGATCATAACATCTGCAAAAAGTGATACCTTTACTTCTTCTTTTCCAATATGGATGACTTTTATTTCTTTGTATTCTCTGATTGCTCTGGCTAGAACCTCTAGTACCACATTAAATAAGAGTGGAGAGAATGGACAACCCTGTCTTGTTCCTGATTTAAGGGGGAAAGTCTTCAGTTTTGTGCCATTTAATATGATGTTAGCTAGGCCCTGGCCGGTTGGCTCAGCGGTAGAGCGTCGGCCTAGCGTGCGGAGGACCTGGGTTCGATTCCCGGCCAGGGCACACAGGAGAAGCGCCCATTTGCTTCTCCACCCCTCCGCCACACTTTCCTCTCTGTCTCTCTCTTCCCCTCCTGCAGCCAAGGCTCCATTGGAGCAAAGATGGCCCGGGCGCTGGGGATGGCTCTGTGGCCTCTGCCTCAGGCGCTAGAGTGGCTCTGGTCGCAACATGGCGACGCCCAGGATTGGCGGAGCATCGCCCCCTGGTGGGCAGAGCGTCGCCCCATAGTGGGCGAGCCGGTGGATCCCGGTCGGGCACATGCGGGAGTCTGTCTGACTGTCTCTCCCTTTTTCCAGCTTCAGGAAAAAAAAAAAAATGATGTTAGCTGATGGTTTATCATATATGGCCGTTATCATGTTGAGATATTTTCCTGCTATACCCATTTTGTTGAGAGTCTTAAACATAAAATTGTGTTGTATTTTATCAAAAGCCTTTTCTGCATCTATTGATAAGATCATGTGGTTTTTGTTCTTTGTATTGTTGATATGGTGTATTATGTTAACCGTTTTATGTATGTTGAACCATCCTTGAGATTCTGGGATGAATCCCACTTGATCATGATGTATTATTTTTTTAATATGTTGTTGTATTCAATTTGCTAGCATTTTGTTTAGTATTTTAGCATCTGTATTCATTAGAGAGATTGGTCTGTAATTTTCTTTTTTTGTGCCATCCTTGCCTGGTTTTGGGATGAGGGTTATGTTGGCCTCATAAAATGTGTTTGGAAGTATTGCTTCTTCTTCAATTTTTTGGAAGACTTTGAGTAGAATAGGAACCAAGTCTTCTTTGAATGTTTGATAAAATTCGCTGGTTTAGCCGTCTGGGCCTGGACTTTTATTTTTGGGGAGGTTTTTAATGGTTATTTCTATTTCTTCTCTACTAATGGCTCTGTTTAGGCTTTCTGCTTTTTCTTGACTCAGTCTAGGAAGGTTGTATTGTTCTAGGAATTTATCCATTTCTTCTAGATTGTTGAATTTAGTGGCATAAAGTTTTTCATAGTATTCTACAATAATTCTTTGTATATCTACGGTGTCCGTGGTGATTTCTCCTCTTTCATTTTGGATTTTGTTTATATGAGTTCTTTCTCTTTTTTCCTTGGTAAGTCTTGCCAAGGGTTTGTCAATTTTGTTGATCTTTTCAAAGAACCAGCTCCTTGTTCTATTAATTTTTTCTATAGTTTTTCTGTTCTCTATTTCATTTATTTCTGCTCTGATTTTTATTATCTCCTTTCTTCAGCTGGTTTTGGGTTGTCTTTGTTCTTCTTTTTCTAGTTCTTAAAGTGTGAAGTTTAGTGGTTCACTTGGGCTCTCTCTTGTTTGTTCATATAGGCCTAAAGTGATATGAACTTCTCTCTTATCACTGCTTTTGCTGCATCCCATAGATTCTGATATGTTGTATTGTCATTTTCGTTTGTCTGTATATATCTTTTGATCTCTGCACTTATTTCTTCTTTGACCCATTCATTTTTTAAAAGTATGTTGTTTAGTTTCCACATTTTTGTGGGATTTTTTTCCCTCTTTTTTGCAGTTGAATTCTAGTTTCAAGGCTTTATGATCAGAAAATATGCTTGGTACAACTTTGATTTTTCTGAATTTGCTGATGTTGTTTTTGTGGCCCAACATATGGTCAATTCTTGAGAATGATCCATGTACACTGGAGAAAAATGTATACTCAGTCACTTTGGAATGAAATGTCCTGTAGATATCTATCATATCCAGGTGCTCTAGTGTTTTGTTTAAGGCCACTATATCTTTGTTGATTCTCTGTTTGGATGACCGATCTAGAGCGTCAGCAGTGTATTGAGGTCTCCAAGTATGATTGTATTTTTGTCAGTTTTTGTTTTAAGGTCAATAAGTAGCTATCTTATATATTTTGGTGCTCCTTGGTTTGGTGCATATATATTAAGAATTGTTATGTCTTCTTGATTCAGTGTCCCCTTAGCCATTATGAAATGGCCATTTTTGTCTCTGAGTACTTTTGCTGTCTTGTAGTCAGCATTATCAGATATGAGTATTGCTACGCCTGCCTTTTTTTTGGATGTTATTTGCTTGGAGTATTGTTTTCCAGCCTTTCACTTTGAATTTGTTTTTATCCTTGTTACTTAGATGAGTTTCTTGTAGACAGCATACAGTTGGATTTTCTTTTTTAATCCATTCTGGTACTCTGTGCCTTCTTATTGCTGAGTTTAATCCATTTAAATTTAGTGTAATTATTGACACTTGTGAGTTCCCTATTGCCATTTTATAGATTGCTTTCTGTTAGTTTTGTGTCTTGTTTGATCCTTCTCTTTTGTTTTTCTATCTTTTGTTTTTATTTGGTTGTATTCCATACATCTTTTCTCTGTTGCTATCTTTTGTAAATCATGTGCTTTTGTGGTGTTTTTTTCAATGGTGGTTACCTTTAAGTAATGAAAAGGGTTCCTACCCTGTACATTGTAGTGCACTACTTTGTGAGTACTTTTGCACTTCATCGTCCTTTGCTACTGTTAATCTCCATCCTCTCCCACCCCTTTCTTTTTGTTGTTGTCACAGTTTAAATTTGGTTTTATTGTGTTCTTCATGGAGCTTTTACTTATGGCTTTGTTGTTGTTGTTTTTTGGGGTTTTTTTGTTCTACAAAAAGAACCTGATTGGAGAATCCCCTTTAGTAATTCCTGGAGTGGGGGTTTTCTGATGATAAATTCCCTCATCTTTTCTGTATCTGTGAATGTTTTTATTTCTCCTTCATATTTGAAGGATAGCTTTGATGGGTATAGTATTCGTGGCTGAAAGTTCCTTTCTTTCAGTATTTTAAATATTGAGGTCCACTCTCTTCTAGCTTGTAGAGTTTCTGTTGAGAAATCTGATGATAATCTAATGGGCCCTCCTTTATATGTTGTATACTTTTTTTCCCTGGCTGCCTTGAGAATTTTTTCTTTGCCGTTGGTTTGTGCGAATTTCATTATGATGTGCCTTGGAGTAGGTTTGTTGGGGTTAAGAAAACTCAGAGTTCTGTTTGCTTCTTGAATTTGAGGCTTTATTTCTTTCCACAGGCTTGGGAAGTTCTCATCTATTATTTGTTTGAGTGTGTTCTCCATTCCATTTTCTCTCTCTTCTCCCTCTGATATACCTATTATTCTTATGTTATTCTTTTTGATGGAGTCAGATAATTCCTGAAGGGCTATTTAATTTTTTTTAATTTTTGAGTCTCTTTCTTCTTCTCTCTGTTGTGCCTCAAGTTGTTTGTCTTCTATTTCACTAATCCTACCTTCTATCTGGCCTGTTCTATTAGCTAAGCTTGTTATCTCATTTTTCAGCTCATGAATTGAGTTTTTCATCTTTGTTTGATTTGTTTTTATAGTTTCAATTTCCTTGATAATATATATACTTTGTGTTCATTGAGTTGTTTTCTGAGCTCCCTAAATTGCCTTTCGTGTTTTCTTGTATATCTCTGAGTATTTTTAGGATTTCTATTTTAAATTCTCTGTCGTTTAACTCCAAGGTTTCCATTATATTAAACTTTTTCTCCATAGATTTTTCCTCATCAGTTTGTGTTTCCTCTCTTTCTTTTGTATCCATGATATTCAATTTTGCCTTCCTTAATGGCATCTGAGGGTGGTTTTGTTGATAGTATTAATGAGATTTAATAAAAAATAAAAAGTTAAAAAAAATAAAAAATCAAAGAGTTGGGGGTTTTTTAATTAATAAATAAAGAAAAATTAATTTTAAATTTAAAAAAAAGAAATTATTCCCCCCTTCCTTTTTTCCTCTCCTCTACTCTCCCCTTTTTCTTGAGAAAATCTTGTGGTGAACTGTGAATTATATTGTACTAAATAGAACAAAAAATACCTGTAATGGAGGGCCTGAATTGGAGAGAAGTAATAAAGGGGCAAAAAGAAATAATAAAAGAAAAAAGGGGGGTATGGACCCACAAAAAGCAAATAAGGAAAAAATTTGGGTCAAGAATAAAATGATTTGCTTTTAGGTGTTGGTTGACTAAGAGTTATGATGAGAGGAATAAAAGGGAAACAGAAAAATGGGGGGACAAATTAAAAAATTACTATTGTATTTAGTGGTACAAGAACTAGATAAAATGGAGAGCCAGGGATGAGAGCACTGCTAGTGAGTTAAAAAGGTGAAGTGAAAACCCCCCAAAATGCCACAAACATAAGTTTGAGTCCCAGATAAGATAATTTGTTTGTTATTGAGGTTTGAATGAGAAGAGATGTAAAGGAGAAAGGAAGAAACTAATATAGAGGGAGAAAAGAAAGAGAGAGAGAAAAAAAAAAAGAAGGAACCACTAAAGGAAGAAAAAAGAAAGGAGAGAGAGAGAGAGTTAAGGGTTTTGGAGTGCAACCCTCATAGAGAGAAAGGAAGAGGAAAGAAAAGATAATGGGAGATGTAACACTTATGGGTAGTGTAGTTCAAGGAGAGGAGAGAGTAAGACCGGCAGAGAATTAAACAACCAAATTAGAGAAGGAAAAAAAAAGTCAAGAATGAAAATAAGAGAAACAAACAAACAAATATAATAAAATGGGATAGGTTATAAAGTCTGCAGATTATTCTTGATTTTGAGAGGTTATCTTCTTGATTTTTCTTTTCTCTCCCTCTTCCTCGTCGGTGACTCTGTACCCCGGGTTTTGCCCCTTTGGCATGCTCAGGTAGAGGTTTGCAGTTGATAAATCTCTATGGCGATGTCATGTATTGGGCTTCAGTCTCGTTGGCAGGTGAGGCTCATTAGCATTTATAGGCTCCGACAGTGAGAGAGTCCATGTTCCTGGAGCCTCTCTCCTAGTCTTTCCTTCCTCAATTAATAGCCTGATAATCCAGCTATGGGGTTGCTGCTGCCTCTGCCTGGATAGTAAGAGACTCAGAGCTGGCAACTCCCCACTCAATTCCCACTCAGCACAGGGCTCTGGGTAAGATTCAGTCAGTCAGAGCTGCTAGCATAATCAGGCGGGGCTTCCGCCCACTCAAACACCTCTGGCTCTGCCACTCTGTCCAGTAACACGGGCGGGCGCCCACTCCCGGGGTGCTTAGAGGAAACTCTCGCTCACTATCTGCACACGCAAACCAGGATATCAGGCCGGCAGTCTCACACTCTGAGTGAAACCCCCACCCGCACGGAAAAGTTCCAGCATTGGAATTGGCTCTCAGTCCCTCCCTATGTGCGGCTTTTTCAGGGCACGGCGGTGGCCTGGAGATTCTGCTTTTGGCCCACACAAAGGCCCCTGACTTTGCCCCTCTGTGGGATAACATGAGTGCCCACTGCCGAGGCACTTGGAGGAATCTCTCGCTCACTATCTGCGCGCACAGACCAGGATATCAGGCCAACCGCCTCACCCTCTGAGTGAAACCCCCACCTGCATGGAAAAGTTCCAGCATTGGAATTGGCTCTCGCTCCCTCCCCATGTGTGGCTTTTTCAGGGCGCTGGGGCGGCCTGGAGATTCTGCTTTTGGCCCACACTGAGGCCTCTGACTCTGCCCCTCTGTGGGATAACATGGGCTCCCACTCTTGAGGTGCTGGGAGGAGTCTCTTGCCCACTCTCCGTGTGTGCAGACCAGGATATCAGGCTGTCCGCTCACCCTCTGAGTGAAATCCCCACTCACACGGAAAAGTTCTAGCATTGGAATTGGCTCTCACTCCCTCCCTGTGCACGGCTTTTTCAGGGCGCTGGGGCTGCCCGGAGATTCTGCTTTCGGCCCACACAAAGGCCTCTGACTCTGCCTTTCTGTGGGGTAACACGGGTGCCCACTCCCGGGGATTTCGAAGGAATCTCTCGCCCACTATCTGTGCGCGCCGACCAGGAGATTGGGGAAAATGGCTGCACCACTTGTCTTTCTTTGTCTGGGTTTGGTGCGAATGTTAGCTTGTATTGCCTGGGTTGCCACAGGCACAGTTTTTCCTCAGCTTGGATCTCCATGCCACAGCCTGGTTTGGCCGTTTGTGCCACGGCCTGGATCTATTCATCCCCTTTGCATGCCTTAGTTTCTATACTCTCAGTTCCCAGTGAAAGCAGACCTATTTAGGTTAGTGAGGAAGGCAGAGCATTTCTTACTCCCTATTTCCTTCAGGGTTTAATTATATATTTAGCCAATTTTTCGCTCGACCATACCTTCGGGTGTATTGAGAAACATCTGGAGGCTCCAAGGATAGGTTTTTCTGTTTCTGGTTGAAGATCTTGTTGAGTTTTGGGGGAGATTTATCGGTATCGTTTCCTACCGCACCATTACTCTGACGTCATCTCAACAAGTTTCTTTAATAGTTCTTTTGTTGCAGGTCTGTTGGCAACAGATTGGCACAGATTTTATTTCCTGAAAAATAACCTTATTTTCCCTTTATTTTTAAAGTATATGTTCACTGGGCATAGAATTCTACATTGGCAATTATATATCTTCAGCATTTTAAGATACTTCTCCATTATCTTCCCATTCTTTTTGATAAAAGGTCAACTGTCTTACTTTTGCTCTTTTGAAGATAATGTATCACTTTTTTACTACTTTTCAAATTTTCTGTTTGGTCTTTAGGAGTTTTACTAAGTGCCAGCTAATGTGTTCTTTGTGTTTATTTTGATTTGGGGTTTTCAGAGGTTCTTGAATTGATACCTCTCCTGAGACTAGAAAATTTTCAGCTATGTTTTTTCAAATATTATGCTGCTGCCTCATTCTTTCTTGCCTCTTCCTTTGAAACTCTTTTTTTAAAAATTGGACCTTTCCATTGTATTTCACTTATCTTTCTCTTATCTTCCATCCCTTTTTGGCTGTTTGTACTTCAATTTGGATAAGTTCTATCAACCTTTCAGTTTACTAATTCTATGCTCTGTGTCTAATATGGATTTTAGCAAAACCTATCTATTGAGTTCTTAATTTCAGGCATTGCATTTTTTACTTTAGAATTTCTACTTAATTCCAAATTACCTTTTTACAGATCACCTGTGGGGCTGTATCTTAAGATGCCTAGTAATTTTCTTGAATGCAAAACATTCCACATGAAACATTTTAGACACTTTATATGACTCACATTCACCAAAGAGGGGTTTACCTTTTCCTCTGTTAGGCAGAAAGAGTAGAGAATGAATCATTTTAATCTAATCATGTACTAAGTTGAATCAAAGTTGAGGTGAAGTTTTGGTAAGGCTTCAGTCCTAGTGTGTTCTTCAGGACCTTCTCCATTTTTCTCAGCATACTGAGACTGCAGAAAGGTCTGTTCTAAATTTGAAGGTAAAATACAAAAATCACTTAGACTCCACAACACCTCAAATGAGAATATGAAATATGATGGGAAAGGTTAAGCAGAAAGAAGAGAGAATGGCTATAGTCCCAACTTAGGGAAGATTTGTTGTGAAGAAGGCAGACAAATATCTGGAAGATATATGTTTAGTCAGGAGGCATTTTTAACAGAGAGAGTACAGGAAACTACAGATAGTGTCAAGATGGTATCATTGCCAGTATGTTGTGCAGTTCTTGGTAGAGAAAGACAGTGCCTGATTTCACTGCCTTTGGTAAATGAAGGGAAGCAGCCAGGAAGTTGGGAGACAATATGAACAGGAGAAGTAACTATGGATGTGAAACAAAAGACCTGGGCTATGGGAAGTGTGGGGAATCAGTAGAGGCCGCTACTTGAATCTTTGGAGAACAGACATTTAGAGCAAGAAAATAAAAGACTTCAAAGATGATGATGAATGGAGAAAAAATAAAATACAGTTCATTGGGGATGGGCAAAAATCAAGAGTTCAGTTTTATAAATGTTGAAATCATTGACAGAGAAATGAATTCTAAAGTCATCAGAGTGCATCAGGTTATTGCAGCCATAGTATTGAATAAGCACATCCAGGGAAAGGATGGAGAGGTAAGATGATCGACACTGAAGACCTGAGACATGTCACCATCCAGAAGTCAGGGAGATAAACTAGGGCGGTGGAAGGCT
This sequence comes from Saccopteryx bilineata, assembly GCF_036850765.1. NCBI lineage: Eukaryota > Metazoa > Chordata > Mammalia > Chiroptera > Emballonuridae > Saccopteryx > Saccopteryx bilineata. The sequence goes on from NC_089493.1 coordinate 134,394,498, forward strand.
GAGTGAAGACAATGTTTCCAAACAGGAATAATTAACCTTGTGGAATCTTGCTGAAATGTCAGGAGGAGGATCACAATGATGACCCTCTGAATCTGACACAAAGGCTAGAACAGGCCAGGGATGTAATGAAGATGGAAACTTGGTGGGAATGAAGACAGGGAAAGTGAATTCGGGCTCCATAGATAGTTCCTTAGAGAAGTTTTGATACATAGGGTTTTCTTCCCTAAAATCAGAAAAGCTAGAATCTGGTTAGTTGAAATTGAAATTTCAGAAACTGTATTGGCAAGGTTTAAGCTATGGTGGCTGAGGTATGGAGGAAGAATAGATCACTGAAACCAAGAAGGAACTGAGAAAGGGGGGCTTTGGATGAATCATCTATGTAGATTTGAATGCACCAAACTTGACAAACGAGTGAGTGGTAGGAAAAACAGTTGGTCATGTGTTTATGTCATTAGGGAACAAAGGGAGTGGCTAGGATATTAGCCAATGACAAGACAAGCATGAACATTGTAGAACAGTTTGGGAATTTATAAAACTCTATGAGAATTAAAAGAGAGAAATGTCTCCATCTGCCAGGGCCACAGGGGAAGCTTTGTTTTCAGGGGACAGCAGAGTTTCAGTTATGGCACTAAAAATAGTCTGTGTCCCAGAAGCCCCCACTGAAGGATGTATAAAAAAGAGGCTGTGCAAAAATAAAGTGATAATGAATGATCTCAGAGTCAGTTTCAGAGGACCCAGGGGAAGGGCCTGCTCTCCAGTATTCAGGCCATAGAGCAGCCTGGGGAAGGAAGGTCTAAAGGCTTCCAGAGGTGTGATAGGAGGGTCCTCAGCTGATTCTTGAATGGATAACTGAAAGCCTCTATATTTAGGCTTTTGCCAAGATGCTCTGAGTCTCTTCTTTAAGTAAAACATACAAGAAGTTTTTTAAAAAGGAGGCATTAATGGCAGCCATTTTTATGCCTCTGAAGACAAACCCGGAAGGAAGGCTTCTGCACTGGGTCCCCAAACAGGCTCATTGCCAAGGCTGCTGGGATGGCCTTACACTTACCTAGGAGTGATGGCCACATGCACCAAGCCCAGAAATGACTACTGCGCCAGCCTCTATAACAACCATGACCAACTTGTCATTTTTTTTCCAAGTCCATAGGTGTGGACCCTGTGCCGGCTAAGCTGTCCTATGACAAGTCACATGACCAAGTGTGGGTCCTGAGCTGGGGAGACATGCACAAGTCCCAACCAAGCCTCCAGGTATGTTGACCCCATGGAGGCTGACACCTAACCCACAGGAAAAGCCTCTCTCCCCATTTAACTGTCTCCTAGTTCTCTAGTGTCTAAACACATTCATCCAAAATATGTCCATAAAGGCTCGAGGAAAGAGTAGAAAACAGCCTCACAGGCGATTGACAGGGCATCTTCAGCAAGGCCTGCTATTAAAGACAGTAACTGACAACAAAGAGGGTTCTGATGTTGCGACAGCCAGAATGTGTGGTCCCACAACACCCACCATCCTGATTCAGGAGCTCCTGGGGTCAAACAGCAGTGAAGCACTGGAGTCCAGGCAGGAAGAAGGGAGACAGGCTCTCTTCACCCTGGGCCAGGTGGGCTAGAGAATCAGTGTTAAAGCAAGCACTAGCTACTGGCCACAAAGGAAAAGCAGCTGGTCACATTCATAAACAGAAGCATATTTACAGAGTGCTTCCAGTGTGCTTTGGCACAAAACAGTCAGGTCATCTGCCCCCAGTCTGACCCTGACAGCAGGCTCTGCAGCCCCTACCCCTTGTATCACCTCCCGGGAAGAATGTGGCCCGGAGATCTGTGGGCATCCTCCCCCCTTCCTCCTCCCTCCTCCAGCCACCCGTGTTGAGTGTGCCGCACTCAGCCTTTCTCATCAGGGATACATGAGAGAAGTAAGCTACAAACAGTGATTTGAATGCTCATTTTCCCAGTTCTCCTGAAAATGGTGCGTAGAACCGAACCATTCTAGATACACAGAAACATTGATTCATGCCATACAATGGATGTATTGAGGTTTGGGGTTTAATTCTTTCTCAGAACCTGAGGTGAGAAGGAGCTGCAGATAGAGCCAGATTTGCCCTGTCCCCAAGACTGGTGAGAGGCCAGGGACACCTGAGTATAGAGAAGCTTCCTCCCAGGGACTGGACGCCTGCTTTTCTCTGCTGCACTGGGGGCGGACACAACTTTACCTCCTGTAAACTGAGACTACTGTCACTCGATGGACTCATCAACCAGTCCTGAGCCCCCATGAGCTGACAACAAATAATAACAACCCACTAGAGGACCTAGGACCCAGAAGAAAGATCACTCAGAAAAGAGGACAAGCCCATAGAAATGGTATTATTAATATTTTTGGTCCATCTGGCAGCTCTAAGAAAGCACTTAAGAAAACTTGAGGTGAGGGTCCACCAAAAATCTCCTGGAACTAAAAATGAACAAAAATTACTTTTCTAATTTCCAACAACAGTAGCTAAGTTAAGAAATGCATGGTTTCTACTGAGACCCAAATAGTGACCTGAAATACAAAGAACAAGAAAATCTCAAATCATCATAGATCAAATATATGATGAGATTGAGACTTGACATCTCAAGTTCAACAGAAATTTAGAAAGAGAAAAAGAAAAAGATGGAATGAAATCCAACATTAAATACATTTGAAGTAAAATTTACAAGCTAAAAATCGTACTCGTAGATGGAAAAGGATCTACAACTTCCTGGCTAGACTGATGAGTAATGACACATCTCTGCCTTTGTTGGTAAAAGGGTAAAGGGGAAATCTTACAAGGCAGAAAGAACGCGTTACCTCTAAAAAAAAACCAACAATGCGATGGGTCTTGAACTTTTCACCTGCAACAGAAGCTGGAAGATCATGGAATCATATCAACATGTGACTTAAAAGGACTGACATCCAATAACCCTACACCCCACCAAGATATTGTTTACCTGTCAGGACAAAAGAAAGATACAAGAATATGCAAGAATCCAAAGAGTGTACTGCTGATGTTTGAGGAACCAGATCAGAGACAACAAGGCAGAGAAAGATAAAGAGAAGACAGTCGTAAGTGAGGAGTCTGGAGAGGAACGTGTAAAATTAAAAGTAAGATGGATGAGGAGAGACTATCTGGAAATATGCACTAAATAAAGATATTTGAATTAGAAGAGGCACCCTGAAAGAGAAGTCCTGATACCAGGGATAACTAAAGATAAATTATTTCAGTAAATAGGAGAGCACAGAGTGGAAGGAAGAGGCGAGAGTAAGAATACTCAAAAATGTCATCTTACTGGGATAAGAGAGGATATTGAAAATGTTTGAAATGAATAGCTGAGACCTGAATCTCATTTCAAAGGCAACAAACTGAATTCTCATATTAAAAGCAGAGATGGTCAGATTGGGCTTAAAGGATAAAAGAGGGAAGAGAACAAGCTAGTTATAACTTGTTTATAAGAAGCAAAGGAAACAAAATGATAATATGAGATTAAATTTAAAGGGGTAAAAATAGTGATGATAGGGGAATTGAAAGATATGTACAAGTGGTAATATTAGTATCAGACAAGATATAATTTAAGGTTAAAAGCACTAATGAGCACAAAGAGAGACATGTTACAACAGACATCTAATAGATACTCAACAACATGACAACTAAATACATAGAGCAAGCCTGACCTGTGGTGGCGCAGTGGATAAAGCGATGACCTGGAAATGCTGAGGTCGCCGGTTCGAAACCCTGGACTTGCCTGGTCAAGGCACATATGGGAGTTGATGCTTCCAGCTCCTCCCCCCTTCTCTCTCTCTGTCTCTCTCTCCTCTCTAAAAATGAATAAATAAAATAAAAAAAAATACATAGAGCAAGAGTGATTGAAATTACAAAGGGAATTTGATTTAAAATGCACTTAAATTGTACATACTGTGGAGACAAAATTGACATGGGAATATTGAATAACATGAAAAAGAAACTTGCTTTAATTAATATACAGGAAACCTTTCATCTGCCAAATAGTTTTTTCACATGTTCACATATAGATAAGTGTACCAGTAATCATGAAAAAAATTTTTACAAATTTTGTAGATGTTATACATTATCTGATAATTAGAAATAATTAAAATGTGACCTAATAAGAAAACACTTTTAGATCATCATTAGATCAAAGGAAATTAAAAGGGAAATTAAACTGTCACAAAGGCAATGAAAAAGAGACCATTTCGCATCAAAACCTATGGGAGACAGAAAAAGCTGTACGCAAGAAATATTTGTGTCTTAAAAGCCCTCAGAGGAAGTACTTGTGTTAAGAAATTAGAAAAATCCCTGGCTGGTTGGCTCAGCAGTAGAGTGTTGACCCGGCATGTGGAAGTCTCGGGTTCAATTCCCAGCCAGGGCACACAGGAGAAGCGCCCATCTGCTTCTCCACCCTTCCCCCTCTCCTTTCTCTCTATCTCTTCCCCTCCTGCAGCCTGGGCTCCATTGGAACAAAGTTGGCCCGGGTGCTGAGGATGGCTCCATGGACTCCACCTCAGGCGCTAGAATGGCTCCAGTTGCAACAGAGCAATGCCCCAGATGAGCAGAGCATTGCCCCCTAGTGGGCATGCTGGGTGGATCCCAGTCGGGTGCATGTGGGAGTCTGTCTGCCTCCCTGCTTTTCACTTCAGAAAAATACAAAAAGAGAGAAAGAGAGAGAGAGAGAGAGAGAACAAAGTCACTAGTAAGAATAAAAAGACTAAAATTAATAAAAACAAAATAATAAAGAAATAGAGAAACAGATAAATCCTCATATCTGATTAAAAAATAGACAAATGAACAAGAGAGGGATATGAATGCAGATGCAGGAGAATGGAAAGTACTATAAAATGCTACTACATTGCAGTTCTGGGCAGCAAATTTTAAAACCTAAAAGAAATGATTATTTACAAAATGTGGGAAAACAAAAACAAACTGACCTAAGGAAAACTAGAACAATTATCTAGAAGAGGATTCTAAAAGGTGAAAGATCTATCATAGAAACATGTACATCTGAGTTTTCACAAACCTTCAAAAAAGTGTCATTTCAAAACTGATTGGTTTATAGTTTTATTTTCTCATACTATTTTTAATCTCACAAATACAAAAACAAAATTCTAATTATATTATTAGAATTAGCATCCAGCAATGCATCTAATTGCTCAAGCTGAAAACATTCCCAGATGCAATGAGAGTTCACTCCCAGGAAATCAGTCAACATTACAGCACAAACAAAACAGGAAAAAAATCTATGTTTTCAATAAATGCTGAAAAGGCATTTAATTAAATGCAGCAGACAGTCTTAATAAAATACCTAAAATAGGACTAGAAGGAAACTTCTTAAATATAATGAAGACTATTTCCCAGAAACCAAGAGCAAATTCTGCCTAAATGATAAAACAGTAAAAGCATGCTAATTAATATCAGTAATTAGAACATGATGTCTACCATCACCATAATTGGCAAATCTAGGAAAGGCACTATGATGGAGGAAATTAAATAGATTGAGTAAACCTACCTTCATCACTGTCTGCCGGCATTAAGGAAATGGATACCTCTGAAAAATGCTTCTAGAAAGGTCAGCTGCACAACCTCTGTGATGAGTTTGGAAATATGAACCCAGCAACTAGACTGCTCAGAACTATCCGAAGACCACGATTACCAATATGGACAAAGATTCAGCTACAACATTACATGTTACTGCATTCTTTGTACTTGCAAAACATTAAAAATAATATTCTGATATTTCTAAAATATCCAGCACTAACAAACTGACTATACACACTTGGCTGTGACTACAGGAGGATGTTTCTGTAAAGGCAACCTGCCCCTGGAAGCCAGTGTTTGAACCTTTGGCATCTTCTTGAACCCTGCCCAGCACACTCCTACCCACTCACTAGCAGGTACAGCTTTTAGCTATCTCTCAGCCTGTCCAACTGGATACTTTGCCCCTCCCCTTCCCCAAATGTAATTCCTCAGCTGGTTTATCCTCCTCTGAGGCAGATGCTCAGTCTCCCTTACCCCATGCTGATCACCAAGTGACTGACATCCAGCCACATATGTATGCCTCCTGTACCAAGCTCATAGGGCCAACAAATTTGAGTTCAACACTTATCTTGGTGTCACTGATATATCCAACCACATGCTAGTACACAAGCCAAGGAACTCGATGCTTGTTGGAGCAGGTAGTCTGGCGTGCCCACATCCGTTCAGTGGCCTGAGATACTGCATTTTGATGAAGTAACCCCTGGGTACAGGGTGTCAAGAGTGCTGATGCATGAGCAACACTGACAGCCTGTAAGTTCCCATCTCTAGCATAAGCTAAAATGACAGACCTGCTATCAAGCAAGGATTGCATAGCTTCTTGGAATTTTCTGGCATTTCTCTCTAGATGCTTTAAGATCCAGTTTCCCAATGCTGACCCTTCGTTCATGCCCAGTTCTCTGAGATTTTCCTCATGGACTTGCCCTGGAAGTGTCCTTTGGTTATTTTTTTAATCTCAGGAAAATAACATAATGTAACTATAGAACTATAGAGCTGCCCCCAGATTGAAAGGGACAGCCGCCTGACCTGTGGTGGCTCAATGGGTAAGGCGTCAACCTAGAACACTATGGTCATGGGTTTGAAACCCTGGGTGTGCCTGGTCAAGGCACATACGAAAAGCAACTACTATGAGTTGATGCTTCCTGCTCCTCTCCCCACCCCTTTCTCTCTCTCTCTCTCTCTCTCTCTCTCTCTCTCTCTCCTTTTCTCCTTTCTCTAAAAAAAAAATAAAATAAAATCTTAAAAAAAAAGAAAAAGTGACAGTCCTCATCATTCCAATCTGGCATTCTGCCAGCTGACTCTCCCACCCAACCCCCCAAAGCATGAGTCAGAAAATACTCAAACCTCAAACCTTCCTGAGGAGGCAGCCAGGTGCTGTTTGTTTCATCACAAAAGTAGAAGCCAGAAGGCAATCTCATTCACAAAAGGAAAAACAGGCCAGAGCACCAATCTACGGGAGTCATGAAGCCCCACCCAAGACTCTCCTGGCCTAAAACTGCAGAAATCTGGATCCTTCTGTCCACACAGACACAACAACAGGATCAAAAGATCAGAAGCATCTTAGCTCCCCCTTCAGGGTCTAGCCTCTGCCTTCTGCCCTGCTCAGAGAGGCTAACTTGTTCTCAAGCCAAAATTGCTCACTAGTGACGTCACGGAAATGGCGCCGTGAGCAGCACGTCCGACAGATCTCCCCTAAATCACAACAAATTTATCAACTAGAAACAGAAAAATTTATCCTCGGAGCATTCCGGAGTTCCACACAAACTGAAAGTGAAAGGACTGTTATCACTTGAATCTGAGAGACGAGGGTGTGGAGGAAGCTACAGCGACGTTCATTCAAGCCGCGAGGGAGTGCGCCTGTGTGCTATCAACAAGACCACCCTCAGATGCCAATAAGAAAGAGAAAATCGAATATTATGGATACAAAAGAAAGAGAGGTAACACAAATAGATGTGGAAAAATCTATGGAGAAAAGACTTAACATATTGGAAGCCTTGGAGCTAAATGACAGAGAATTTAAAATAGAAATCTTAAAAATACTCAGAGATATACAAGAAAACACAGAAAGGCAATATAGGGAGATCAGAAAACAACTCAATGAACACAAAGAATATATTACCAAGGAAATTGAAACTATTAAAACAAATCAAACAGAAATGAAAAACTCAATTCACGAGCTGAAAAACGAGGTAACAAGCTTAGCTAACAGAACAGCCCAGATTGAGGATAGGATTAGTGAAATAGAAGACAAACAACTTGAGGCACAACAGAGAGAAGAAGAAAGAGACTCAAAAATAATAAAAAACGAGAAAGCCCTACAGGAATTGTCTGACTCCATCAGAAAGAATAACATAAGAATAATAGGTATATCAGAGGGAGAAGAGAAAGAAAATGAAATGGAGAATATACTCAAACAAATAATAGACGAGAACTTCCCAAGCCTGTGGAAAGAACTAAAGCCTCAAATTCAAGAAGCAAACAGAACACCAAGTTTTCTTAACCCAAACAAACCCACTCCAAGGTACATCATAATAAAGATGACACAAACCAATGACAAAGAAAAAATTCTCAAGGCAGCCAGGGAAAAGAAGAGTACAACATATAAAGGAAGGCCTATTAGATTATCATCAGATTTCTCAGCAGAAACTCTACAAGCTAGAAGAGAGTGGACCCCAATATTTAAAGCCCTGAAAGAGAGGAACTTTCAGCCAAGAATACTATACCCATCAAAGCTATCCTTCAAGTATGAAGGAGATATAAAAACATTCACAAATACAGAAAAGATGAGAGAATTTATCAACAGAAAGCCCCCACTCCAGGAAATACTAAAGGGGGTTTTCTAACCAGATTCAAAGAACAAAAGAAAACAACACCACAAGTAACAGCTCCACCAAGAACACAATAAAACCAAACTTAAACTGTGACAACAAAGGAAAAAAAGGGGGGAGAGGATGGAGATTAACAGTAGCAAAGGACGATGAAGTGCAGAAATACTTATAAGATAGGGTACTACAATGAATATGGTAGGTACCCTTTTCATTACTTAATGGTAACCACCCTTGAAAAAACCACCACAAAAACACTTGACTTAAAAAAGGTAGCAACAGAGGAAAGAAGTATAGAACACAAACAAACAAAAACAAATGATAGAAAAACAAAAGAGAAGAATCAAACTAGATACAAAACTAACAGAAAGCAATTTATAAAATGGCAGTAGGGAACCCACAAGTGTCAATAATTACACTAAATGTAAATGGATTAAACTTACCAATAAAAAGACACAGAGTAGCAGAATGGATTAAAAAAGAAAATCCAACTATATGCTGCCTACAAGAAACACATCTAAGCAACAAGGATAAAAACAAATTCAAAGTGAAAGGCTGGAAAACAATACTCCAAGCAAACAACACCCAAAAAAAAGCAGGCGTAGCAATACTCATATCTAATAATGCTGACTACAAGACAGAAAAAGTACTCAGAGACAAAAATGGTCATTTCATAATGATTAAGGGGAAGTTGAATCAAGAAGACATAACAATCCTTAATATATATGCACCAAACCAAGGAGCACCAAAATATATAAGACAGCTACTTATTGACCTTAAAACAAAAACTAACAAAAATATAATCATACTTGGAGACCTCAATACACCGCTGACGGCTCTAGATCAGTCATCCAAACAGAGAATCAATAAAGATATAGTGGCCTTAAACGAAATACTAGAACACCTGGATATGATAGACATCTACAGGACACTTCACCCCAAAGCGACAGAGTATACATTTTTCTCTAGTGTACATGGAACATTCTCAAGAATTGACCATATGTTGGGCCACAAAGACAATATCAGCAAATTTAGAAAAATTGAAATTGTACCAAGCATATTTTCTGATCATAAAGCCTTGAAACTAGAATTCAACTGCAAAAAAGAGGGGGAAAAACCCACAAAAATGTGGAAACTAAACAACATACTTCTAAAAAATGAATGGGTCAAAGAAGAAATAAGCGCAGAGATCAAAAGATATATACAGACAAATGAAAATGAAAATACGACATATCAGAATCTCTGGGACGCAGCAAAAGCAGTAATAAGAGGAAAGTTCATATCACTTCAGGCCTATATGAACAAACAAGAGAGAGCCAAAGTAAACCACTTAACTTCACACCTTAAGGAACTAGAAAAAGAAGAACAAAGACAACCCAAAACCAGCCGAAGAAAGGAGATAATAAAAATCAGAGCAGAAATAAATGAAATAGAGAACAGAAAAACTATAGAAAAAATCAATAAAACAAGGAGCTGGTTCTTTGAAAAGATCAACAAAATTGACAAACCCTTGGCAAGACTCACCAAGGAAAAAAGGCACAGGACTCAAATAAATAAAATCCAAAATGAAAGAGGAGAGATCACCACAGACATCATAGATATACAAAGAATTATTGTAGAATACTATGAAAAATTATATGCCACCAAATACAACAATCTAGAAGAAATGGATAAATTCCTAGAACAATACAACCTTCCTAGACTGAGTCATGAAGAAGCAGAAAGCCTAAACAGACCAATCAGCAGGGAGGAAATAGAAAAAACTATTAAAAACCTCCCCAATGGAACAAAAAATCATCAGATTTATATGGAACTATAAAAAACCCCGAATAGCCAAAACAATCCTAAGGAAAAAGAATGAAGCTGGGGGCATTACAATACCTGACTTTAAACTATATTATAGGGCCACGATAATCAAAACAGCATGGTATTGGCAGAAAAATAGACACTCAGACCAATGGAACAGAATAGAAAGCCCAGAAATAAAACCACATATATATATGGTCAAATAATCTTTGATAAAGGGGCCAACAACATACAATGGAGAAAAGAAAGCCTCTTCAACAAATGGTGTTGGGAAAACTGGAAAGCCACATGCAAAAGAATGAAACTCAACTATAGCCTGTCCCCGTGTACTAAAATTAACTCAAAATGGATCAAAGACCTAAATATAAGACCTGAAACAATAAAGTACATAGAAGAAGACATAGGTACTAAAATTATGGACCTGGGTTTTAAAGAACATTTTATGAACTTGACTCCAATGGCAAGAGAAATGAAGGCAAAGATAAATGAATGGGACTACATCAGAATAAAAAGTTTTTGCTCAGCAAGAGAAACTGATATCAAAATAAACAGACAGCCAACTAAATGGGAAATGATATTTTCAAACAACAGCTCAGATAAGGGCCTAATATCCAAAATTTACAAAGAACTCATAAAACTCAACAACAAACAACCAAACAATCCCATAAAAAAATGGGAAGAGGACATGAACAGACACTTCTCCCAGGAAGAGATACAAATGGCCAACAGATATATGAAAAGATGCTCAGCTTCATTAGTTATTAGAGAAATGCAAATCAAAACTACAATGAGATACCACCTCACCCCTGTTAGATTAGCTATTATCAACAAGACGGGTAATAGCAAATGTTGGAGAGGCTGTGGAGAAAAAGGAACCCTCATTCACTGTTGGTGGGACTGTAAAGTAGTACAACCATTATGGAGGAAAGTATGGTGGTTCCTCAAAAAACTGCAAATAGAACTACCTTATGACCCAGCAATCCCTCTACTGGGTATATACCCCAAAACCTCAGAAACATTGATACGTGAAGACACATGTAGCCCCATGTTCATTGCAGCACTGTTCACAGTGGCCAAGACATGGAAACAACCAAAAAGCCCTTCAATAGAAGACTGGATAAAGAAGATGTGGCACATATACACTATGGAATACTACTCAGCCATAAGAAATGATGACATCAGATCATTTACAGCAAAATGGTGGGATCTTGATAACATTATAAGGAGTGAAATAAGTAAATCAGAAAAAAACAAGAACTACATGATTCCATACATTGGTGGAACATAAAAATGAGACTAAGAGACATGGACAAGAGTGTGGTGGTTACCAGGGGTGGGGGGAGGGAGGATATGGGAGGGAGGGAGGGAGAGAGTTAGGGGGAGGGGGAGGGGCACAGTGAACTAGATAGAGGGTGGCGGAGGACAATCTGACTTTGGGCGAGGGGTACGCAACATAATTTAATGATAAAATAATCTAGACATGTTTTCTTTGAATATATGTACCCTGATTTATTAATGTCATCCCATTACCATTAATAAAAATTTATTTAAAAAAAAAAAATTGCTCACTAGCTGACCCAGCTCTTCACCCGGCTGCAAGCCAGCCACCTTTCTGGGCCCTGTCCTTGGGATCGGAGGCTGATGCATGCACCCAGAAGGCAGAGGGCACAGGCTGTCCAGGTCAGGCTCTCTGGCCTGCCCAGGCCCATGGCTTAGTAGCCAATGGACAGGTGCTCAGCCTGACCACAGGGAACCTTCTGGCATGACCTCCAGCCCACTCTCTCATTTTCTCAAACCTCGGGCATCACTTGGGTCTGTCCTGCAGTGCTAACATGCCACAGCAGGGACATGCACCAGGAAATGGCTCAGGTCAGCTCCTGCCAAGTCTACAGGGACAAAGTGTAACCTCCAGGGAAACAGCCATGCTCTGCCACCACCAATTTGTACCAAACAAGACCTAATTCTTTACGTCTCACAGCAAGTCCTCTTGGGGGCACTGGAATCTCTCCCTAGCAGTCTAGTCTAATGGTATGGCCAGCATCCCTGAATGGCATCCCTGCCGGGGTCCTGCTTTCTCTAATAAACAGCGGAGTCACAGCTCTCGGAGCAGGCCTTGGGGAGCAGTATGTGGCAAAGACTCCCAGCAGACCAGCCCAGGCCCCTGGTGTCACAGGAAAATAACCAGTACACAGTTCCACAGGCTAATATTTTCATTATTTAAAAGCTCTCTCCTTTCTCCCAGGGTGGCCTGGTGTTGAGAAGCAGGGCTTCCCTGCTGTGAGGGATGTTGTCTCTGAGCAGGGTGAAGTATCAGTTCTGGTAACCCCCTCTCCGAAGCCCAAACACAAGTCCAACACGGTCTGTAAGGCCAGGGGCCGCCATCGTGGCCATGCACATGCAGGTTCTCATTGAATTCGGGCAGATAGTAAAGAAATGGCGGAGTCGGAGGATGGTGGGCCATTCTGTTTATTGGTGTCTCTCCAAGACAGGCAAGCCACAAGAAAAGCCAAGGGAAAAGCAGAAAATCTGCTTTTCCCATAAAGGGCAAGGGATTAGGGAGGCCCTTGCAATGCTGATAGCAGGAACCAAGAGAGAGTGAGAACCCCTAGTCTGCTTCATTTTATAGTGTAGAAAATTAAAGCCTTTAAGCCAATATACAAATAAAGAAGTCTCTGATACAAAGCCACTTATCTGAGGCCTAAACGGGATTCCTCATAAGAGCGCACCACCTCACATCATGCAACAGTCAAGGGTGTGGGGAAAAGCTTAGTTTTGAGAAGACCTTAGTATTAGAAGGGAGGGAAAGGCTTAGTCTTAAGATTAAGCCTTAGGCCAGTGGTTCTCAAAGTGTGCACCAGGGCATACTGGTGTGCCCTAGAAGATTTCCAGGTGCGCCCTATGCTATTCCAAAGAAATATGTGCCTGTTGGGGACCAAAAAATCAACAAGGTTTTTGGAGTTTAGATTTTTGGGGGACAGAGGTGTGGGGAATTGGCTGTAAGCTGACGGTCTGCCCAAACCCCCACCTCACTTGCCTGATTAGGTTGCAAAAGGCTGTTAAGCTGTGGTGCTGGATTGTTTATACTACTCGCCATGTTCCCGGGAAAGACTGGAGGCAAGTTTCTTCTATCCTTTGTTTGATGTAAAGTTAAGATTATATGTATGGTGGGGGTTTTCTGCACTCAACATAATTAAGAGTAAAAAGAGAGGAATTTTTCAATGTATTGATGAGGAAATGAGAGTTTGCCTTTCAAATATATGCCCAAACATTGAAGAAATTGCTAAGACACATCAGGCTCATGTTTCTCATAAACACAAGAATGAAAAAACTTAACACATTCATGCTAGGACCGGCCGAATTTACTAAATCTTACTAAGAATGTACCTATATATATATAAAGATAACTTTTTTGTCGTTTTTTTTATTTTTAACCCCTCTTTTTTACAAATTCTAAAAAGTATAACTCAAAAGATATAACAAAAATGTTTTCTAATGTCAAAATAAATTTTTTTTTTGTATTTTTGTATTTTTCTGAAGCTGGAAACAGGGAGAGACAGTCAGACAGACTCCCGCATGCGCCCAACCGGGATCCACCCGGCACGCCCACCAGGGGCGATGCTCTGCCCACCAGGGGGCATCGCTCTGCTGCAACCAGAGCCACTCTAGCGCCTGGGGCAGAGGCCAAGGAGCCATCCCCAGCGCCCGGGCCATCTTTGCTCCAATGGAGCCTTCGCTGTGGGAGGGGAAGAGAGAGACAGAGAGGAAGGAGGGGGGGTGGTGGAGAAGCAAATGGGCGCTTCTTCTATGTGCCCTGGCTGGGAATCGAACCCAAGTCCCCCGCACGCCAGGCCGACGCTCTACCGCTGAGGCAACCGGCCAGGGCCTCAAAATAAATTTAATTTTGTCATATTTCTTTTGTTTAATTACCATAAAGGCACGCTTGGACTTTATATTTTTTCTTTAATATTTGACTTAATTATTATAACATATTTCTCAGAAGTTTGTATATAGTGCACCTACAATTATTTGTAGGATTTTAAATGCGCCCTGACTTCAAAAAGTTTGAGAACCACTGCCTTAGGCTATAATGACTTTGCCAGCTTACAGCCTGTCTCCCACACCCAAAGCGAGCAAACATATATGTCATATTTACAAACTTATTTGACCAACACGGTGCCTGCAAGTTCCCACTCTAGAGTCACCACAGCTGACAGTGTGCAGCAGGTCATGCCTGACCAAGCAGGAGCGAGTGATTTAGGCATTCAGTCCTGTCCCACCGCTTCCTCGTCCCTGCCAGTGACATCCCACTCTGGCCCCCATCATCTCTTTCTAGCAGCCAGGCTGCTCAGGCTCTCCCTGGAGCACACAGGGGTTTCCAGGTTTCTAGCCTCCCCCTCTCTCCCAGTACAGGCCCTCACAAGGACTCTGCTCTGTGTTGTAGGTGATCACAGAAGCCAGCACTGGCCAGGGCCAGCACCTCATCCGCACACACTTTGCAGGAGTGGATGACTTCTTCATTCCCCCAACTAACCTCATCATCAATCACATCAGGTGAGACCCACTGGTAAGGCCCTAAGGCACTCTGCGTGCTCCAGCTGTGCCCTGCATGGGGCACCTGTGCCCAGGGTGGGGTCTGTTCCTGTCTCCATCTCTCCTAGTCTTCTTGGGCTGGCTTGGGACCCCATCAGGAAGGGACAGAGAAATGGATCCATCCCCAGTCCTTAATTGTTGAAGTTCAGGAAGGTACTGGCTCCTAATGTCCTCGGGGGCCAGTGAGGTCAGGGAGTCTCACCCTGACAGCGAGAACAGCAGAGGAAAGGAGGAAATGGGAAATGACAGTGGTTAATTGAGTATCTTCTCCTTGTTAGACACACACACAAAAAATAGAAGTGGTCTCGAACCTGTTTTTTTCAGATGAGGAACCTGAGACTCAAAGAAGTTAAGACACTGACCAAGGTCACACAGCCAGGAATTGGCAGTCAAACAAAATGCAGACTCCTTTGAGTGCCCCTTTCTGCCTCATTCTCTGCTAACAGCCCATGGTTCCTCTGGGAGCCCCCAGAGCAGCCATACAGGGGGCCCACAAGGAAACGAGGCCCCCTGGGTGCCTGGTCTACCACCATTCAAAAGAAGAGATTCATAACAGCCATGACCCCAGCTGCAAACCTCATTCCTGCCTGGCCATTCCCCTTCCCAGTTTATTTCAGAGCACCCCTGACACTTTCTGTAAAGTCACCACTGCCAAGACTAAGCCCGCCCTTTATAGTCATCAAAACCCAGTTGTCCTGTGGCACTATTTATGCCTTCCTTTAATCTGACACCAAGCACTTTAGAAATGAGTCATTGTTGCAAGCTGATGCTGGACTTTTAAAATTGGACTTGCCTGTTTATCCTTGCCCAGAAAGGAAAATAACCACTTTATTACCCCCCCTTACAGCCTCCCCCACTGCAGACAGTGCCTGGGGAAGAGCCTCTACTGCGGTTATGAATGGGGACACCCCTCAGAGCAGCCGAATTCAGCTGGAGTCCTGCACTATGAAGCCCATGTGTGTGGCTTTCACATTCAAATTCCTTCCAAGTGGGGTTTTCTTTCCTGCTCTTTCCAAGCTCTGGCTCTTTAAGGAAGCTTCATGGATGCTTAGAGGGCATTTTCCTCACCCCGAGGTGCCATTATTCAAGAGAAAATTGTGGAAGCAATCTTTCTCTATCCCTGTAGGGGTACACAGAGTTAAACTGCCTCTGTGAGCAAGGGATTCAGGAGAGGCTCTCAGATCAAAGGGAAGTCCTACCTGGAGCTACCTTTCTGTAGTTAGCAAGGGCCCACCCCCCCTACCCCCATGAGGACTTTCAGGACTACCACCTACTGAGCCTTTGCACTAAAGCTTCCTCTTAGATTTAATCCTCCCAACAACCTCCAAGGACCTACCCTCTTTAAATTCACAGAAGTTTATACAGGCAAGCAGCTTGCCCCAGGTTCTGCAGCAGGCAGGGCACTCTGTAGCAGCAGCTTTCCAGCAACAAAGGTAAAAGCTTTCCCAGCCCCCCTGCCCAGGATTCACGCCACCAACATCACATATGTGGCCAGAGAAGGGGCTGCCTTTTCCTGCTCCCAGGGAGAGGGAGCACTGATAGGAAACCCGGGCTTGCTTCACTGAATCTGCAAGCCTCAAGTTCTGACTCACAGTCCCAAGAACAGCAAAAATGCAGGCTCTCCTCTGTCCTCGCAGCAGGTGGCACGAGGGCAGGGCGCTTGTCCTTCCCCTCCAGGCACAGGCACAAGGCCTCGGGGCAGCTGATTCACATGCTCCCCTAAGGGAGAACTTTTACCTTCATGTCACAAAAGCATCAGTCCAGGTGTTACCAGACAGAACTGTGCCAGAGCAGGTCTGCCTCGGGCTGGCCTGCAGTGTGTAAGGTTTTGACTTTCTGCAGGAAAGACTTCACAACAGGAGTCCAGGTGATTTTGAGAGTATGTTTATTACAGTTTAGGACAGAAGCAGCAACAGGAGACCTAGGTGGGGCTGCTGCCAGCTCACTGGAATCAGAGAAAAGGGGGCCTTGGAGACGGGCTCAGGGGTTAACCCAGGGAGAGTTGCCATTGCCCATTGCCCATTGCACCCCTGGTTGCAAGTCTCATGGGATCACCTAGAGTTTAGGAGATGCACGCCTGTGGGAGAAGAAGAGGGGGGAGAGGAAGGTATAGGCCTGCTTCCAGGACAGAGAGAGCCCAGGGTCTCCTGTCTTGTGGGTTTTAAAGGCTGAGAGTTTAGGGGTGGTCTCAGGGAGGATCTCAATAGAATATTCATTAGCTTTATGCTGATATGCCAAAGTGAGATTTATTCCCTTAATTCATCCATGGGTGTGGCTGGCACAAATGGCATAATTAGATTTCTGCTATCTCCCTGAGTTGGGTGATTTAAATTATTGACCTTCTGGTCAGGGAGAGGAGTAAAGCATTTACTCTTAAGTGCCCTTGGTTATGGAAGCCAGGATTTTGCAATTTACTACATGGCTGAAAACTGCCTGGTTGTTGAACTCTGTCTCAGTTTCCCTGTTCCTCGTCCTGCCTTACCGGCCTGTCTCACAGGAACCTTTGTAACTCTCTTCATCTGGTTTGAATGCACAGATGACTCACTGCTGAAGCCATCCCCCGCAGAATGGCAGATCCCATCCACAAACTGTCAGGTCACTGAAGCATTGTGATAACAGAAAGAGAAAGGCTACAGTCCTGTGAGCTGGATGACAGATCCCCAACCCCAACAGGCCTCCTGACCTCTGACCTCAGGTTCTCCCCCTTCCAGGTTCGGCTTCATCTTTAACAAGTCTGACCCTGCAATTCACAAAGTGGACCTGGAGACTCTGATGCCTGTCAAGACCATCGGGCTGCAGAGGCAGGGCTGCTTGCCTCAGGCCATGGTCCACACCCACCTGGGCGGCTACTTCTTCGTCCAGTGCCGAGGAGACCACGCCACGGCTGCTGCTCCACAGCTGCTGATCGACAGTGTCACGGACTCCGTGGTCGGCTCCAACGGTGACGTGACCGGCACCCCACACATGTCCCCGGACGGGCGCTTTGTCATCAGCGCCGCCGCCGCCGGTCCCCAGCTGCATGTGCAGGAGGTCACGCTACAAGGGGAGATCAGGACCCGCTATGACCTGAACGTAAGCCCGGGCGTCTCGGACGTGGCGTTCCAGCGCTCCTTCACCCACAGCAACCAGTACTATGTGTACGCCACGCTGCAGGCGAGGCCGGGCCTGCTGTTCCTGGAACTGTCCACAGGGCAGACGGGCATGCTGAAGAACTTCAAGGAGCCGCCCGCGGAGCCAGCCTGGCCCTGGGGAGGGCCCCGCAGGGTCGTCAGGGACAGCGGACTGTTCGGACAGTACCTCCTCACACCAGCCCGGGAGTCACTGTTCCTCATCAATGGGCAACAAAATGCACTGCGCTGTGAGGTGTCGGGCATAAAGGGGGGAACCACAGTGGTGTGGGTGGGCGAGGTATGAAGGAGACCAGCGCAGAGCCTGGGCCACCGAGCCCACCTCGTCCTGACACCGCAGCCCCAAGCAGGCGCCCTGTACATTTTTACAGACAAAAGCAAAAACCTGTATTCGCTTTGTGGTTCGCCACTGGTCTCCTTGCAAGTTTCCTAGTCTAAGGTATGCACTGCTAACCAAGGTGGGGCTTTTATGTTAGAAAGTATGAAGTATGCCTTGAGCTACAATGAGAACTCACACTGCTATGTAAAGGAGTCATTTCTGTGCCCAGCTGCCCACCACGTTTCCCAGGACACCGTGGGACCGAGCTCCTGCTTTCCAGGTGGACACCTCCGTCAGTTGCCTTCACATAGTCATTCTCCTTTAGCGCCTGATCCAGCCAGACTTGGCCCTGCTAGGGTGGCCTGAAACCTGGCCTGGAAACATGGACCCCCCAGGAGCAGGCGTTTCCCCTCCTGGCACAAGAGCCACATCTGTCCTCTCTCTGTACCCCCTCCTCCTTCGCAGCTGCTTCCTGCTTTTCTTGCCATTTGACTCATTGTAAGCCTGAGATAGAGCCAATAAGACTTCTTGCAGCTTGGGGGTGGGAAAATCACTCACTTTATTTTGGAAACTTTGATTAAAAAATAATTTTTTATAATCTCAAATGCTAGTAAGCAGAAAGACACTCACTGAGGTCCAGCTCTGTTCATCCCTGCCTTAGGCCAAGTCTCTGCGAGTCACCACCCCACAGCCAGAAAGAAAAACAGTGGTCATCAAAGGCAGTGGTCTCCTACAGCGCTGACACCCCCAAGAGCAGATAAGGCCACCACATTGACAAAAAGTCCATTCTGGGTTGGGACCCCAAGAGACCAGGACAAACCCTGTGTGCAAGCTTTTCACCCTCCAAGGGGGACATTTTATTAGCCAGGCCCAGGTTCAGGGCAGACTGAGCTTGTCTGGCAAGGAGTGGGAAACCTGCAGAATAGTGACCTCCAGACTCGATGCTGAAACCCCAAGGATAGGAGTGCAGTTCAGACAGGTTCCTTCAACTATCTTTTAAAAAATTCTTTTCTGGCCCTGGCCGGTTGGCTCAGCGGTAGAGCATGGGCCTGGCGTGCGGGGGACCCGGGTTCGATTCCCGGCCAGGGCACATAGGAGAAGCGCCCATTTGCTTCTCCACCCCACCCCCCTCCTTCCTCTCTGTCTCTCTCTTCCCCTCCCGCAGCCAAGGCTCCATTGGAGCAAAGATGGCCCGAGCGCTGGGGATGGCTCCTTGGCCTCTGCCCCAGGCGCTAGAGTGGCTCTGGTTGCAGCAGAGCGATGCCCCAGAGGGGCAGAGCATCGCCCCCTGGTGGGCAGAGCGTCGCCCCTGGTGGGCTTGCCGGGTGGATTCCGGTCGGGCGCATGCAGGAGTCTGTCTGACTGTCTCTCCCTGTTTCCAGCTTCAGAAAAATACAAAAAAAAAAATTCTTTTCTGCCCTTACACTCAGCTCTGGTACCCCCATTCCTGCATCATCCCAGCAAAGTTAGCACAGTAAGAGTGCATTCTTACACATGGGCCCCTCTTTCCCCCATAGCACACACACACTCCAAAACTCAGAATCAGAAGGATACAAGCTGTTTCTTATTCTACTGAATCATTCCTAAGTGTCTGGCTATGGTGGGCTCTCAGAAGAACAAGGAAGAGACTCTACTGGGTTCTCAGAATACCCGCTTTCCCTCTCATGTCTGTGGCCAAAACCTATTGCTGGTTTGAATGATCACTTTTTAAGCCTCCTGGTATTGGGAGACACCTTAGCTAGTTGTTCCCCCTCCACCTGCCAACATGGCCATGATTTCCCTGTGCTGCTGAGGAATGGGAAAGGAGGGCATAGACCCAGCCTCACTTTAAATACACACAGCTCCCTTTCATTCCCACCTGACTGCCCAACCCACCTGTGCCAGTTTCCTGAGATCAGCCAGTGTGTACCTAGTCCCTACAACTCCCAGGAGTGTGCCTAGACATGTACATTCACGTTTTAGATTTTAAAAGTACAATATGTAGGTATAGGTCAAGGAAACTGACTTCAAAAACCTAATATCAGCCCTGGCTGGTTAGCTCAGTCAGTTAAGAGTTTCATCCCGAAACAATAAGGTTACAGGTTTGATCCCCAGCCAGGGCACACATGGGAAGCAGCCAATGAGTGCACAACTGAGTGGAACAACAGATGAATACTTTCCTTCCCTCTCCACTCTCTCTCCCTTCCTCTATCTCTCTAAAAATAAAAATTTAAGCCCTGGCTGGATAGCTCAGTTGGAGCATTGTCCGAAGTGTGGAGGTTGCCAGTTCAATTCCCCAGTTAGGGTACATGAGCAACTTGATGATCCTGTCTCTCTCTCCCTGCCTCCCTTGGGGGGGGGGGGGGAGGCTATCATTGTTTCACAATAGCTGAGATGGATGGATCTTATCCTTTCTTTTTATTCGTGCCTCAATCTCTTGACACATTTACTTCCAAACTCCCACATTTATCATTGATATCCCCCAACTTTCAGCCCTGATTGGTTGGCTCAGTGGTCAATGTGGATGTCCTGGGGTGATTCCTGGTCAGGGCACACAGGAGAAGTGCTCCATCTGCTTTCCCACCCCTCCCCCTCTTCTCTCTTTCTCTCTTCCCCTCCTGCAGCCAGGGCAAGTTAGCCCTGGGCACTGAGGATGGCTCCATGACCTCTACCTCAGGCACCAAGAAAAGCTTGGTTGCTGAGCAATGGAACAACACTACAGATGGGTAGAGCATCGCCCCCTAGTGGGCTTGCCAGGTGAATCCTGGACAGGGGACCTGCAGGAGTCTGTCTCACTTCCCCTCCTCTCACTGAATTAAAAAAAAAAATTCCCCAACTTTCATGAATTTCACCCTTTGGGAAAATCTAAATTGTGGCAGCCTCTGGAAAAAGAAGTCCTGAGCCTTCCTCAGGAAGAGCCCACTGACTGCTGGCCTAAACGTCACTGCCTCTGGGTTCCAGGATTCCTAAGAAAAAGACCAAACCGATCCCAACTGGCCTTTTAACCAGGGAGTGACTTCTGCAGCAGCTGCTTTTCTCCACGACTGAGTCCTCCCATTCCCAGTGTGTCGGAAGAGCATATCTGCCTCTTATTGTCCTCACTGTACAGTTATAAAAGACGGCCAATTTCAGTCTCCCTGCCCATCTGCCAGACTCTGTTGAATTGGAGAAAGGAATCACAGTTCTAAAAACTGAAATCTGGAAATTTACAAAGGCCACGGGTAAATGTTTTTCAGCAGAACTGCTTGGGAGGGAGGCCAAGGACAGGATGGCCCCAGAAGAGGCTCATGGAACACAATCTGAAACCCACTAGGGTAAGAAGTCATCACAACAGGGGGGCTTGAAGCAAACCTAGCTAGCAATCCTTTTAATGAACACAAAAGATCAATTAACTGCTAATAGTTCACATTAAAGGAGTATTTACTTTACCAAAACAATCACCAAAAAAGCCACTTATATAAAGAACTATTTCAACATTACTGAAGTTTGAAATAAAATTGCACAAAAATTCAAATTTTTTTTTCTTTTCGAAATAAGAAACAATCTACACCTGTGATACTGAGCATTTGAAATGGAGGCCGTCATTCTCTTGCCCTAGTGAACCCACATGGAGGCTCTAGGTCCAAAAGCCCACCCAGCTACCCACAGATGGCTGGTAGGAAGAGGGATTTGTCTGTTTTTAGAAGACTGTGGACTTTCTGCACAGGTAGGCCTGGGTCCGGACCACATACAATGTTGCAAATGCCAAGCAGCCCCAGCAACCCTGACTCAGCAAACCATGCCTGGGGCTGGCCGAGACTTCTAAAGTCTCCAAGTCATTCATGGGTCCTACTACTTACTCCAACCCCCGGAAAGCAGCCAGAAGAGCCCTTTGAAGACTTGGCTTGAGCCAACCACGGCCACCAAGTTCCAGTACTGTGATCTAGGAATAACACCATCAGACATACAAGCTCCGTCTCTGCCATTCTCACCCCGAACCTGGCCCTCTTCCACCTCCCTACTCTTCTGTGCAGAAAGGGCTCCCAGCTTCAGGCAGGTGTCTTGGAGGACAGCTTTCAACCCCAAATAATGCAGAGAACCACCTGCTGCCCCATAGAACAGTAATGGCTGAGACTTCGTGCAGGAAAGCAGCCTGGAGTTGGCTTTGTGCAGCCACCACTTCCTGTTTTCTGTTGACCACTAACCTGTGAACTAAAGGTGATTTCAGAACTGAGATGTGAAACATTCATTCTGCATATCTTTTTCTACAAGGGGCTTAAAAAGTAACCGGTTGATTTCTCAGAATGTGTTTTATTCAAATACCACAGAGGCTGACCCTCTCCACCACCA
Source organism: Saccopteryx bilineata (assembly GCF_036850765.1). Classification (NCBI taxonomy): domain Eukaryota; kingdom Metazoa; phylum Chordata; class Mammalia; order Chiroptera; family Emballonuridae; genus Saccopteryx; species Saccopteryx bilineata. The sequence goes on from NC_089493.1 coordinate 134,417,026, forward strand.
TACCCCACCGCTTGCTCTCTCTGATCCTCCCCTGCAGAAGCCAGCCTCCATAAGAGCTGACCCCACGCCCACCTCCCTCCTGCACATGCACCAATCTACCTCACATTTTCTCCCTGCATCCAGCACCACCAGAGCACTGTCCCCCATGCCAGGAGGCCAGACAGGTGATGTGAATGATAACAATGCTGACATGGAGTCCTTTGCCATCCTCCCCCACCCAAGACCCTGCTCCCAGTCCAAGTGCAGTCAGAACCTTTGGGACACAGCCCCTTGCTGCCCAGAATCACACACACACCCAGAATGCTTGCAGCCTTTTGGAGTTAAGATGACCAAGACGAGAGAGGACTCAGAACCATCAGGAAAGTCAGCTATTATCAGACAGAAACTGTCACCAGGAATAGAAATCATGACATCTGAGCCAGGCCTCATCCTGAGAAGATCTAAGCTACACCTCCCTCTATTCCAGTTTTATTCTCGGCTTTTCCTGCTTCCTTCCTGTGCCTTGTGCCTCCTGCTCCTACAACTCAAAAGGCAACTGACCTCACCACCACACACCAGTCCCCTGCCCCTGAGCTTCTTTTGCCCATGCTGCTTCCCTGGTTTGGGGAACAAAAAGTCCCTCTTAGGGCCAGATGCTACTGTTTTTTTCCTCCCAGACTGGCATGTAGACAAAACAGTTGTTCAAGAAAGTCTCTAGCTGCTTTGATTTCTCTTCAGAATCAGAGATCACAGGGCAGAGGTGCTTAAAATTTTTAAGGGGAAAATTCATAGTGGCTATCCTCACGTTGTGACTACAAGACCCCAAACAGCCTGACCTGTGGTGGCGCAGTGGATAAAGCGTCAACCTGGAAATGCCGAGGTCGCCGGTTTGAAACCCTGGGCTTGCCTGGTCAAGGCACATATGGGATGCTTCCAGCTCCTCCCCACCTTCTCTCTCTCTGTCTCTCCCTCTCCTCGCTAAAAAAAAAAAAAAAAAAAAAAAAAAAAAAAAAAAAAAAAAAAGACCCCAAACATCTGGCAGAATGCAACCCACTTCCTGCTTTGGTCTCCAACAGCTGACCAGCCAGCTCACTGGGGGTCCTGGGCACCTGCCCTGGGCCTGCAGGGTTCAGGCAGCAGCCAGCAGCCAGCAGCAGTCAATGGGAGCCCAGCAAGCTCAGTCGCACTCGCACTTTGGAGCCAGTGGGAACTGAACCAAACCCGATACGTGAAATTACAGAAAATACTACGCGAAGGGGGATTGGTCTCCAAAATTCACAGCAAGGCTTCTTTAACCAGCATCAGAGTATTGAGCATGGACTATTTTTTTTCAAATCCACAATTCACACACACCCTCTTTTCAAGTTCACCCTAACTAATATGGAACCATCTCTTTCCCCTGTGGCCCCAGAGAATGGGCCATGACCTAGAGGGCTCTAGAGGGCTTAGCCTGCATTCCACAAAGCAGTAACTGTTGACACGCCCTACCCCCAGCCAGGGGACACATGCTCTCCATATGTCACCATGGCAGGATCAAAGAATGCTGTCTTTTGGAGGCCTCTTCAAGATCAGAGCTTCATTTCTAAGGAAGGGCAACTGGTATTGGCTGGTTACAGGGCCCAAGAGCTCTCAAATGAGAAAATTTCCTAAATCTAAACCTTCGTCCACTGCCCAGAGTGACATATGGTGTAGGTTTAAGAGTTACTGGTCCCTTGCTCCATCAGCTGCTTCAGAGAGGTGGGACAACAGGTCGGCAAGTCACCCACCCCAGAGCCATAGCACACCCTTCTGTGGAGCCCCATGGCCCACACCCCACTGACCAGCCCCCTCCCCCTTCCTGGCCTGGCCCCTCACACCCTGCCTTCCTTTACTGCTCATGCTTTCTGAAGGCCATATGGGGTGACTAAAAGCAGAACTGGGCATGGAGTTTTGCTGGGTGGTCACACGCACTGTTTCCTGCTGTAGTGTAGCTGAATGACCTTCAAGATATGAAGTCACACACACACCATTGTCCCGTACAGAGTCTCACCCCTCCCCACCTCAGAGCACTTCCCAATCTCTACATCAAGGCAGATTACATTATTTTGAGCAGTTGTGTAGACTCCAAAATATATTTTCTGTAATCACCGGTATTTCTCAAAAGGCCTCCTGTAATTACTATACATGTGAATTTTTCCTTATTTATAAAATATATATAAATTATTTTTAATACATCAACTTTAGTAGAAATTTGTACCGATACTGTAAGTGTATGTGGCATCTGAAATAAGTTTGTGTTTACTTTGACGTATTATGCAGGATTGCACACACCGTGTATTTGCAGTACCACTTGATATAAAGATGATTCACAAATTATCATCAAGGACTGTCATTGTAAATGCTCTTTTTCTGAGGATTTTACAATAAAACCAGAGAAAAGTTACCTTTTTCTGGTGCCAGTCTGTTGGAGGTTGTTAAAATGACAGCTGGCTCAGGCAGGGCCACGCAGGGGCCCTTCTCCAGGACCAGTATAGGGTCACGACAGAGTGAGATGGCCCCGGTTCTGGCCTGGTCAGGAGAGCTGGACAAAGGCCAGCACCTGAACCCTAAAGTTTTTCCACATGTTGAAGTTTTAGCTTAAACCACTATCTGTTTCAAAACTTACCAAAACTGTCTTGGCAGCACTCTCAAATTCACCACAATCCCCAGATTCTAATCCATTCTTGACTCCAGTCAGCTGGGTTGTCACTGGGGCCGATGTTCCAGCTACGCTGTAGAATGCATAACATGTTCAGTAACCACTAGGCTACTGATGCAGAACCAGAACTGTGCTAAGTACAAGGGATAGAGAGACAAAGACCACCCCTGCCCTTGGTGAGCTTCCAGTCCACTGCACCAGGACCATTAGTGCAGGTTCTCGGGAGACATACAACCAATAGGTGTAGGTGTGTGTGTGGAGAGAGGGAGGGAGAGAAAGTGATTGAGTTAAGGAACTGATTCATGCAATTGTACACACTTGAAGCCCAAAATCTGCAGGGTAGGCTGGCAGCTGGAGAACCAGGGAAGAGCTGCATTTCAATCCCAAAGACAGTTTCTTTGCTGAATTCCCCCTTCCTCAGGAGAGCTCAGTCTTTCTCTCTCAATGCCTCCCACTGATTAGATGAGGCCCACTCACACTATGATGGGTAACCTGCTTCACTCAAAGTCTACTGATTTCAATGTTAATCTCATTAACAAAAAGTACTTCCACAGGAATAGCTTGAATAGTGTTTGAGTATCTATCGGGGTATTGTAGCCTAGCCAGGTTGACACATAAAATTATCACAATGACATAAACAAAATGTCACTCCCCTCCCCCTTTCTTTTAGGGGAGTAACCTGTTAATGTGCCAAGCTCTGTGATAAGCACTTACTAAGCATCTGTCTTAAACCTTATTATACCCCAACAAGGCAGGTGGTGCTGTTAGCTCCATTTTAGAGAAGAGAAAATTGAGGCTCAGAACAACACTGCCAGGGTTAAAATTCAAGTCTGTTTGGCCAAAAGTCATACTCTTAACTACTAAACCTGCTATCTGCAATGCCCACCTCAATGAAAAGGCTGAACCACAGCTGCTCCAGCCTCCCTTCCTTACAGAGCCCCTGGGTAGTGGCAGCCACACATAGTAGGAGCTCTGCTCTATTCTAACTTCTGTCTCAAGAGAAGAATGGTCCAGACTAGCCCTTCAGATATGGGGGTCTGGCCAGTGACCTCAAGCAAGAGGAAATGCATCTGATTAGAATCACAAGCTCTTGGTAGAAAGCAGACAACAGGAGTTCGTTTGCTCACTACCCAGATGCTGGGCTCCTCACCACACACACTCTAGGCATCTCCTTTCCACTCATAAGCCCCAGGACGCTGGGTGTTGGGATTGGGGTAGGGTGGGCAGCAAAGATGTAGCCTGCCACAATCCTTTAGCCTGTGTTTTGCCCATTTCCTCCTGATGAGGCCACTCAGAGAGAAGCAAAGTGCTTGGGCCCGACCCCCACATGCCCAGGTCTGGGAGACCTGGGAGGAGGGCAGACTCTTTGGCTTTTCCCACAGACACCTCCACAGCCTTCACAATGCACCACTCCCCTGTTCAATCATCATTTTCCAAGAATCATCTTTGTGCCCAGGTCCTGCCCACACAGCGCCCACAGTCTGCAGGAGTCAAATGGACCCAAGAAGAACCACTGGCACCCACAATCACCAAGGGGGCCTGCAGGAGGGCTTGGTCAGAAGCAGCTTTCTGGATGAAGTGATATGGAAGACAGTGGGAAGGCCCATGTGAAGGACAGTGGGGTGAGAGCCTGCCCCCTGATAGGAACAACAAAGGCAAAGGGCTGATCTCAGAAAGCACAGCAAGAACACAGGTGTGACAGAACATGAGGGGAGTCACTGCACATAGTGTGGCCCCAGGTGGAGAGGCTGCGTAGTGGGGTGCTTATGTTGTTGTAGAAAGAGAGAGCATCCTTTGGGCTCTAAGGAGTGTCTTCCCAGCAGGGGCACTGGAGGCTCAGAGTGTCCAGGCTAAGTGGAGAGAGAAAAAGAAGATGCCACCAAGACCAGTGACTGTCCTCTAGTGCCTTGAAGCTCAGGCTCCGAGCCACCCATGCCTGGGGTCATTCTGCCTGGAGGCTGCTGTCTTTAGGAAGCCCTGGAGTCAGAGAGAAAGCAGATGCCCGCAGACGAGGCAGGCAGAAGCTGACAGACGACCCTGGCACATGTCCTTCCCTCTGAGCACAGAACCCCGGGACTCTGAGGCCAGAGAGGAGCCTCCATCAGGGGCAACATGGCAGGAGACAGGTAGGAGATAGGTGTCCAAACAAGTGGGGCTACAGGGACCCAGACAAAGAACTGAGAGTGAGCTGCCCAGAGAGAAGGGACCATTCATACAGGAGAGAAATAGGGGTCTAGAAATAGGGTCAGCACAGGTCTGAGGAGAAAAGACTAGACAGAACCAGTGTCACCCCTGACCCGCAGAGCACCAGAAAGCATGAAGGAAAATTGATGGTGGCTGGCAGATGGCCGCAGAGCCACAATTCTGTTAGCCAGGCTGGCTGGACCTGAATCTCAAATTAATATTTTTTGTTGTTTTTTTGTTTTGTTTTGTTTTTGGGTTTTTTGTGTGTGAGAGAGAGGGGGGGGGACAGATAGGGATAGACAAACAGAAAGGGAGATAGATGAGAAGCATCAATTCTTCGTTGTGGCACCTTAGTTGTTCATTGACTGCTTTCTCATATGTGCTTGGGGGGGGGGGCTACAGCAGAATCAGTGACCCCTTGCTCAAACCAGTGACCTTGGATTCAAGCTGGTGATCTCTGCTCAAACCAGATGAGCCCACGCTCAAGCTGGCAACCTTGGGATTTTGAACCTGGGTCCTCCACACCCCAGTCTAACACTCTACCCACTGCAGTGGATATCCGCCTAGTCAGGCTAAAGTTTTAAAAATTAAATATTTATTCAATAATACATTATATTTTATTTAGGTCTAAATGGATACCATCTTTATGTGCCCTAAGATACCATCTTTATCTATCCAAAGAAAATTAGTTTGTTTCTTTAACTCCCACTTCTCCGAGGCCATCTGAGTTCATCTCTGCAAGCAGTTTCCAGCCAAAGTGAAATCTATCCAGTTACCAGAGCAGGGTAGTATCCTGATCAGCCAAGGAAGAAGGTATGGGAAATGACAACCAATAGGACCCACACTGTGTGCAACGGGCAGAATGCACCCCCAGACAGACCAACAACAAGATGTCCAGCATCCCCGGAGCACCAGAAATAGAACTGAGGGAGGCCCCAGGGAAACTGCAAAGGAACTGCAGCCTGGTGCTCACCCCATCCGGCTCTCTGAGAACCCCAGGGCAATCTGGGTCAGCACTCGCTGACCTACCGCAAGGCACCCACACTAATATTGCTTCACAACATAAGACAACTCAGGCTGTATATTCTCATTTTTGTAAATTAATACTAGGGGGAAATAGACCCAAATGTTAACTACTGAATTCTGGGATTATAAGCAGATCTGGTTTCCTTCTATGTTATGTGTACTTTCTAAAATCTCTACAATGGGCTGTGTGCCTCACATTAATACAGTATTAAGAGAAATCTGTCATTGACACCCACTCATGAGTCACACAGGTGCAGGGCAAAGAGCGGTGGTTTCCCATCCACTCTACTCCCTGTGGGGCAGGCAAGGATTGAGAGGGACTCATGTCTCTGGTGAACAGGGCCACTCTCGGGGGAGATGCTCATCCCCCGGGCGGAAGCCATGATGACAGGGCAGAACCTGCCCAATCCTTCCCACGCAACTCATGGAAGGAAAACAAAACAGGTGAGGACCAATGGAAAGCTGATGGAGTCATCCCCTCAGCCGCCTGCACCTCTCCCATGGGTCGCCACAGAGAAATGCCGCACCCAGCCCGACCTCAGGAACAACGATCAGGCTTCCCTTGCTGAGCATGTGGCAGATTAGACTATTGTAACAGTTCTACCACTAAAAATACTGATAAAAAAAGTTTTTAAGAGAACATCTTGTTAAATATCAAGGAGGCAGGAAGAGAGTTCTCACTTATTTCCGTAAGTGAGAACGCAGACATGGAAGCCAGACCATGATGCTGTCATTTTCCTGGGGCTGTCAATCCAGGCAAACCTGGGCTTTTATTTCAATGGCCTCACAGGGAAATGGGCAGGATCTGCTCCAGGTGGAGCTCTGGGAGCAGGATGCCTTCTCCTGCAGGAAGCAAGGACTTCCGAGGGGCACCCCCCAGCCTGAGGTGCATGAGGAGTCAGCTAGTTCATCGCCACAAAGCCCCAGGGGCTATCAAGGGGAGTGCCTCAGTGCTGAGGAGAACAGGGAAATGGTCCCCCAGAGATCGTTGTCACATCAGCAAACCCAACTCAAATCACTCGCCTGCTGCCAGAATCTTTAAGCCTCAAGACCAGTCTAAAGGTGTCTCAGCAATGTACACAATGGGTAATAGCACAGAAAATAATCATTTCAGTGGACTTTAAGACACAGTAGTTTGCTCATCCTTCATGGGTCATACTAAGAGCTAAAAGAACTACGAAAGCAATATTAAACTTCATTCAGTAGTTTTATTGCTAATAGTATTATTATGGTATACATATAGTACCATATTTCCCCATGTATAAGACGTCCCCATGTATAAGATGCACCTTAATTTTGGGGCCCAAAATTTGAAAAAAAATGTATTACATAAAGTGATTGAACTTAAGTTTTTTGTTTTTTTTCTTTTTACATTTTTTACTGATTTTAATTTATTGTGCTTACATAGATTCAAGTGTCCCACCAAATATCTCTCCCTCCTTCCCACCCTCGTTCTCCTTGATACCCTCTTTGACCCCTCCCCCAGTGCCCTCCCCCCTTTCCTTCAGGATTTGCTCTCCTGCTCTCTATAACACTGTTATGTATATATAATTTCACTAATCTCTTTCCCTTCTCTGATCCCATCCTTTCCTCCACTTTCCCTCTAACTGCTTTCCCTCTGGTCCCTTTGATCCCACCTTTACCTCTATTCTGTTTCTCAGTTCACATTGTTCATTAAATTCCTCATATGAGTGAGGTCATATGATATTTTTCTTTCTCTGCCTGGCTATTTCACTTAGCATGACAATCTCCAGGTCCATCCATGTTGTCGCAAAAGGTAAGATTTCTTTCTTTTTCATGGCCACATAGTATTCCATCGTGTATATGTACCATAGCTTTTTAATCCACTCATCCACTGACAGACACTTGGGCTGTTTCCAGATCTTGACTATTGTAAACAATGCTGCAATAAACATGGGGGTGCATATCTTCTTTTGAATCAGGGATTTGGTATTCTTAGGATATATTCCTAAAAGTAGGTCAAGAGGCATTTCTATTTTTAATTTTTTGAGTAATCTCCATCTCCATACTGTTTTCCACAGTGGTTGCATAAACTCAAGGTTTATTCATCATAAAATTCATACAATTCCTCATCCATGCAAAAAAGTGGGAAATGCAAGTAAAAAAATCTACAACCACTGTATAAGATGCACCCAGTTTTTAGACCCCAAATTTTTGGGGAAATGGTGCATCTTACACATTGGGACATAAGGTATGTATGTGATAGATACTATAATATTGATACAGTATTGTTAATATTACTGTGTTACAGATTTAGCAGGATAAAGCAAATAAGAAATGATATCAATTAGGATAGGAGATCTTGCTGTACCAATAATGAACTTCAGACCTTCAGCAACCTAAAACAACAAATATTTATTTCCTGCACATGCCGTATATACAGTAGAGGTTGTCTGTGTGCTCTGTCCACTATAGTTACTCTAGGACCCAGACTGATAAAAACTCCATCTCACTACAGTACATTTCCACAGTTGCTGAGGCTGGTGACAGAGAATTAAAGCCAGAACCAGCAATCAAGTGATCTAGCCTGGAAGTGAAAAATGCTATTTCTTCCCACAACACATTAGCCAGAACTGTTATAGGCAAATCCAACCACAAAGAGGACCAGGAAGTTCTGTCTTGGGCATGCCCATGTGGAGCTGAAAACAGGGTATCAGTGAGCAACATTAAAGGTCACCATGGAATTGTTAACACACAAGGGAAGCAATACAAATATAAAGTCAAAAGAAAGATAATTAAATACCCTATAATTTAAGTGTGAATTGGAAATATCAATATAAACTTATGTTTATATCTCCCCAACTCAAGCTCTCACTCAGGTTCCAAAAGAACAAATTTCCAAAGCTCACTGAAGAGAAATAGCCTGACTAGCGATGGTGCAGTGGATAGAGCATTGGCCTGAAACACTGAGGACCCAGGTTCGAAACCCCGTGGTTGCCAGCTTGAGCACAGGCTCATCTGGCTTGAGTGCAGGCTCACCAGCTTGAGCGCAGGGTTTCCAGCTTGAGCATGGGATCATAGACATGACCCTATAGTCACTGCTTGAGCCCAAGGTCACTGGCTTGGCTGCTTGGCTGGAGCTCTCCATTCATCAAGGCACACACAAGAAAGCAATCAATGAACAACTAAGGAACCACAATGAAAAATTGATACTTCTCATCTCTCTCCCTTCCTGTCTGTCTCTCTCTCACTAAAAAAAGAATAGATAACCTGTTTAGCTCTACATCTATTGAAGAAAACTCATTCATAATTGGAAACCTTTCCACAGAGAAAACTCTAGGCCAGAAGTTTCATTGGTGCATTCCGCCAAATATTTAAAAAATAAGTAGTACCAATTCTACAAAAATTGTTTCAGAAAAATAGAAGAGGAAGGAACACTTTCCAACTCACTCTATGTGGCAAACATTAAAATCAGACAAAAAATATTACAAGTAAAAAAATGACAAAGCTCTTTCAAGAATAAGAACATAGATGTAAATTTCCTTCACAGTTTAATAATTCCAACCAATAATATGTAAATAGAATAATACATTATGACTACATAGAATTTATCCCAAAATACAAAATTGGCTTAGCATTGGAAAATTAATTAATGTAATTTACCATATTAACAGAATCAAAAAAAAAGCCTGACCTGTGGTGGCGCAGTGGATAAAGCGCTGACCTGGAAATGCTGAGGTCGCCGGTTCGAAACCCTGGGCTTGCCTGGTCAAGGCACATATGGGAGTTGATGCTTCCAGCTCCTCCCTCTGTCTCTCTCCTCTCTAAAAATGAATAAATAAAATAAAGAAAAAATTAAAAAAAAAAAAAAAACAGAAAAATCATGTGATATGTCAATAAAGCAGATAAAAAACTTTGATAAAATTCCATACCCAATCATGATTTTTAAAAAAACCTTTCAGAAAAGTAGGAAGAGAAAAGCACATCCTCAGCCTTACAAGAGCGCCTACAAAACACACAGCGCTAACACCGTATTTCCTAGTGAAAGACTGAATGTCTTTTGTGTTGGTGAATTTTATGTGTCAACTTAGCTGGACCACAGTACCCAGATATTTGGTCAAATATTATTCTAGATGGTTCTGTGAAGGTATTTTTGATGTGATTAACATTTAAATGGGTGGACTTTGAATGAAGCAGATTATCCTCCATGGTGTAGATGGGTCTCATCCAATCAGTTGAAGGCCTGAACAGAAAAAGAGTGCTCTCCCCGGAGGATGGAATTCTGCCTGCAGACAGCCTTCGGATTCAAGCTGCAGCAAGAAACTCCTCCCTGGTCTCCAGCCGGCAGGCCGGAGACCATACTTTCACTGCCAGCCACCATAGTCCTGGGAACCAACTCCTCCAGGCAGGCAGGCAGGCAGGAGGATAGAAAGATAAATAAATAGATCAGTGGTTCTCAAACCTTTTGAAGTCGGGGTGCATTTAAAATCCTACAAATAATTGTAGGTGCACTATCTATAAATTTCTGAGAAATATGTTATAATAATTAAGTCAAATATTAAAGAAAAAATATAAAGGGCAAGCATGCTTTTATGGTAATTAAACAAAAGAAATATGATAACATTAAATTTATTCTGACATTAAAAAACACTTTTGTTACATTTTTGAGTTATGCTTTTTAAAATTCAAAGAAGAGAGGGGTTAAAAAAAAAAATTTTTAGCCCTGGCCGGTTGGCTCAGCGGTAGAGCGTCGGCCTAGCGTGCAGAGGACCCGGGTTCGATTCCCGGCCAGGGCACACAGGAGAAGCGCCCATTTGCTTCTCCATCCCTCCGCCGCGCTTTCCTCTCTGTCTCTCTCTTCCCCTCCCGCAGCCGAGGCTCCATTGGAGCAAAGATGGCCCGGGCGCTGGGGATGGCTCTGTGGCCTCTGCCTCAGGCGCTAGAGTGGCTCTGGTCGCAACATGGCGACGCCCAGGATGGGCAGAGCATCGCCCCCTGGTGGGCAGAGCGTCGCCCCATGGTGGGCGTGCCGGGTGGATCCCGGTCGGGCGCATGCGGGAGTCTGTCTGACTGTCTCTCCCTGTTTCCAGCTTCAGAAAAATGAAAAAAAAAAAAAAAATTAAAAAAAATTTTTAAAGACAGAAAAGTTATCTTTTTATATATATAAATATTTATACATTCTTAGTAAGATTTAGTAAATTTGGCAGGTCCCAGTACAAATGTGTTTTTTCATTCTTGTGTTTATGAGAAACTTCATAGAGTTCATCAAAATTAAAAACTTTTGCTCTGTGATAGATCCTGTTAAAAGAATGAAAAAACAAGTTATAAACTAGGAAAAAATATTTGCAAAGCACCTACCCAACAAAGAACTAATATCTAGAGAATACAAAGAACATCCTAAATCAACAGTAAAATAGCAAGCAATATAATTAGAAAATGGGCAAAGGATATGAATTTTAAAGTTCTAAAAAAGACATTTCACCAAAGAGTATATAGTAAATAATTACATGAAAAAATGTTTGAGGCCCTGACTGGGTGGTTCAGTGGACAGAGTGCTGACCCCAGTGCACCAAGGTTCGATCCCTGGTCAGGGCACATAAGAGAAGCAATCAGTGAATGCACAACAAAATGAAACAACTAAGTGGAACAAGTTGGTGTTTCTCTTTCTCTTTTTCTCTTCCTCTCTCTCTCTTTCTCTCTCTCTCTCAAATTAATGGAACATTTAAAAAAAAAAAAAAGATGTTCAACATCACTAACCATGAGAGAACTGTATAGTGAAACCACAATGAGATCTCACTACACACCTATCACAACTGTTAAAACACTACTCCACTAAAATAAAAAGTAGTGACAACACCAAATGCTACTGAGAATGCAGAAAAACTGGCTCACTCTTATGCATTGCAGATGGAAATGTAAAATGGAGCAGCTACTCTGGAAAACAGTTGAGTAGTTTTTTCTTTTAATTAGCATTCAACTACCATATGACACAATAATTACACTTCTGGGCATTTATTTCCACAGAAATGAAGACTTATTTTCACACAAAATCCTGTATACAAATGTTTATAGCAGCTCTGTTCACAACTGATTGAAACTGGAAATAACTCACATGTTCTTCAAAGGGTGACTGGTGGAAAAACAAACTGTGGTCCATCCATACCATGGACACTACTCAGCTACAGAGAGAAGCAAACTAATGACATACACACCACGTTGAATAAATCTCCAGAGAGCTATGTTGAGTGAAAAGGTCAATACCAAAAGGTCACATGCTGTATACATGATTCCATTTTTATAATATTCCTGAAACTACTAAATTATAGAAATGAGAACAGATGAATGGTTATCGGGGAATAAAAGTGGGTATGAGGGCAGAAGGAAACTGGGTGTAACTATAAAAGGACATGTGAAATCCCTTGTTATTGCTGAGTCAGCTCTGACTCCTGGCGACCCTATGAATGAGTGACATCCCCATGCCCTGTCTTCAAAAGCCCTGCTCAGCTCCTGCAGACTCGTGCCTAAGGGTTCTTTTATGAAGTCAATCCATCTTATATTTGGTCTTCCTCTTTTCCTGTTGTTTTCTATTTTTCCAGCATCATTGTCTTTTCCAAAGAACCCTGCCTTCTCAGGAGGTGTCCAAAGTAGGACAGCTACAGTTTTGGTCATTTTTGCCTCTGATGCAGTTTCTGGCTTCATTTGTTCTAGGACTCACTTATTGGTCTTTCTGGTGGCCCAGGGCTTCTGCAGAGTTCTTCTCCAACAGCATACTTCAAGTGAATCAATCTGTGGTGATGGACACATTCTGTATCTCAATAGTATCAATGTCAATATTCTGATTGAGATATTATAACTATAGTTTGCAAGATGTTACCTTTGGAGGAAGCTGAGTAAAGGATGCCTGGGACGTTTCTGTATTATTTCTTACAACTGCATTTATCTTATAATTATCTAAATTTTTATTTTTTTTAAACATCCAGGCCCAGATAATGTCACCAGTGAATTCTATCAACATTTAAGGCATATATAAACACCAATCTTATATAAACTCTTCCAGAGAGTAGAAAAATAGCAAAGAGTTCCAATTCAGTTTATGATGCTAGAATAACTCTTTTATACAAAAACTTAACAAGATTAAGAAAGGTAAAATTATAAGCCTCTTTTACTCATAATAAAGATACCAAAACCCTAAATAAAGTATCAGCAAACTCAATACTGCAACTTAAAGAAAGGATAATGCATTATGACCAAGCTGGATTAATCCCAAAAATGTAGTTGATTTAACATTAGGAAAAAGTAGTTGACCGCAATTTCAGATTAAAGGAGGAAAACATATGAGTATTTAAAGAGATGTAGAAAAGGCACTGAAAAAATTCGAAGGTTATTCACATTTATGGTTTCCTCTTTGCAGAGTAGAAATAGAAACTTTCCTAATTTTCAGAGATGAAGGTCTATAGCAAATGTTCTTCATGGTAAAATATTAAAACTGTGCCCTCTCAGACAAGAAACAAGACAGAGATCCCATGGCTGCCACTTTGGTTCAGCCCAAAGCAAGATGGGAATTATACACTGAGACTGTTGAATAAATTAGAGCCATTTACAGGCTGCATCCTTGAGGATCATGGGCTCTAGAGAGGACCTGTTGGCTGAGAGAAACCAGGAAAGACATCTGACTGTATCTGGAGGGGAGAAAAAGGCTCCCCTAGGAATTCAAAACCATGGACCTACTGTGTATATTGGTCTGGAGTTCAAATGTGTACTATGCTTGTGGTTCAGGATCCCTAAACTGAGACATAGGCACAGAAAGGGGTGCAGGACTGGCGGCCCCGCTGGGGCAGCAGCGGAAGGAAACACAAAACCCCTCTTGAGGGACATGCCCTCAACCCAGGCCACACAGGATTCTCAGAGCTAAAGTTAGGTTTAATATGAGCACAAAATATTTTTTTAATTACTCAACTACATAAATAACCCCCTCATGAACAAAAGTCAGCAGACATAAGAAACAGTAGGATGAAACCACAAACTCTTCAGATACTAAAATAGTTTGATAGAAAACACATGTTAAAAATTATTAAAATCAGGGCCTGACCAGGTGGTGGCGCAGTGGATAGAGCATCGGACTGAGATGCTGAGGACCCAGGTTCGAGACCCAGAGGTCACCAGCTTGAGCGCGGGCTCATCTGGTTGGAGCAAAAGCTCACCAGCTTGGACACAAGGTCACCTGGCTCGAGCAAGAGGTTACTCAGTCTGCTGAAGGCCCACAGTCAAGGCACATATGAGAGAGCAATCAATGAACAACTAAGGTGTCGCAATGCGCATCGAAAAACTAATGATTGATGCTTCTCATCTCTCTGTCCCTGTCTATCCCTCTCTCTGACTCTCTGTGTAAAAAAAAGAAAAAAGAAAAAAAATTATTAAAATCAAAAGAAGGAATTGAAACCATGGGAAAAAACAGAAGAACAGACAGAGATGAAAAATGGCCATGTGGAACAGCTATACATTAAAAAAATATAGAAATGGAAAGTTCAACAAATACATTATTAAACAACTAGTTAGACTTGAGAACTGGAGCGGCAGAGGCACAACTTTCAGATGAAACACAAAGAGAGAAAGTGATGTAAAAGACAAAGCAGAGATTTTAAAAACATTAGACAAAGTGAAAATATCAACACAATCTAATAGGAGGTGCGAGTAAAAACCATGAATCTGGACAAAGCAATATTCAGCAACAACAGCTGAGAAGTGATGAGCTGCATGAGTCAGGCTCGGGGAAGACAAACTACACAATGGGAGAATATATTTGACAACATGTCTGATAAGGGGTTAATAACCAAAATTTATAAAGAACTTGTAAAACTCAATACCAGGAAGACAAACAATCCAATCAAAAATGGGCGAAAGAAATGAATAGACACTTCTCCAAAGAGGACACACAGATGGCCAATAGGCATATGAAAAAATGCTCAACATCACTAATCATTAGAGAAATGCAAATTAAAACCACAATGAGGTTTCATCTCACACCAGTCAGAATGGCACTCATCAACAAAACAACACAGGATAAGGGCTGGCGAGGATGTGGAGAAAAGGGAACCCTCCTGCACTGCTGGTGGGAATGCAGACTGGTGCAGCCACTGTGGAAAACAGTATGGAGATTCCTCAAAAAATTAAAAATTGAACTGCCTTTTGACCCGGCTATACCACTTTTAGGAATATACCCCAAGAACACCATAGCACTGTTTGAAAAGAAGAAATGCACCCTCATGTTTATGGCAGCATTGTTCACAATAGCAAAGATCTGGAAACAGCCCAGGTGTCCGTCAGTGGACGAGTGGATTAAAAAGCTTTGGTACATATATACTATGGAATACTACTCAGCCATAAGAAATGATGACATCGGATCCTTTACAGTAACATGGATGGACCTTGATAACATTATATGGAGTGAAATAAGTAAATCAGAAAAAACTAAGAACTATATGATTCCATACATAGGTGGGACATTAAAATGAGACTCAGAGACATGGACAAGAGTGTGGGGGTTATGGGCTGGGGGCGTGGAGAAGGAGGGGGTTGGGAAAGGGGAGGGGAGGGGCACAAAGAAAACCAGTTAGAAGGTGACTGAAGACAATTGGACTTTGGATGATGGGAAGGCAGCATAATCAAATGTCAAAATAACCTAGAGATGTTTTCTCTGAACATATGTACCCTGATTTATCAATGTCACCCCATTAAAATCAATTTAAAAAAACAAAAAGAAAAAAACAAAAAAAAGACTTGGGGAAGGACTGCTGAGCAGGGAAACTTAAATTCACACTGGCAGTGAAATAGCAGATCGGCAACAAGAAAAGATACTTTACCTACAAAGGAGCAGCAATCAAACTGACAGACTTCTCAACAGCAATAGTAAAACACAGAAAATATGGAATAATGTCTTTATTGTGCTTAGAGAAGTAAAAGTAAACATAAAATTATCACCAGAAAAACTACTCAAGTATGTACTTTCAGAAGACTGAAATTAAGCTGAGAAGAAAGGAAGGGAACTCAAGAAATTGATTAAAGAGTATATATACCTAAATAAGTAAAACAGTAAGAATTATCAACTGTAGAGACACAATTAAAGTTGAATTTAAAAGTGGGACAGCAATTATATGTAAGATGAGAGAGGAGTGATCAAAGTTAAAGTATTCTAAAGCCCTTTTGTTGTTCAGGAGGAAGAAAAGATTTTTGGCTTTGAAATTGAATGTAAGATTACCAATCCAATAGCTTGAGTAAAAGGACATTAATACACTCAACAAATAATAAACCACCAAAAAGAGGGGGTGGTGGAGGTAGAGAAGAATATGGGGGAATACATGGTGATGATGGAAACTTGACTGGATGGTGAACACACGATACAGTGTACGAATGATGTGCTCCAGAATTGTGCACCTGAAACCTGTGTAATTTTAACCAGTGTCACCCCAATAAATTAAATATAAATATAAAAAAATTATATATAAAAATATAACTGCTTTATCAATCTACTAGAAGGCAAAAAAGGGAGAAAAACAAGCAGCAAACAAATAGTATGATGAATAGAAATAACAAAATAAGACACTAGAAATAAATTTTAATGGCAATAATCACCATGGAAGAAACTTACCAGTTAAGACAGATTGTTAGGTTAAACTTTAGAAATATAATTTGGCTCTATGTTATTTGTAAGAGAAACTTGGAAGACACAAGCACACACAGAGATGAAATAATGGATTGGAAAACCCAAATGTTCATTATTGCTGAATGGGTGAACACTGTATGATAGAGCCATACAATGGAACGTTATCCAGTCAGCAAAAGGAATGACGTAGCAACACATGCTACAACCTGGCTGAGCCTCGAAAACATTGTGCTAAGTGAACAAAGCCAAACACAGAGACCACATATTGTATGATTCAATTCACATGAAATGTCCAGAATAAGCAAATCCACAGAGACCGAAAGTAGATCTTCCAGATGCTAGGGGAGAGGAAATGGAGAGTGACAGCTAACAGGTGTTTCTTTTGAGGTAGATAAAAATACTGTGAAATAGATAGTGGTGACAGTTGCATGACTGTGTGAATATACTATAAATTACCTTACTATACCCTTGGATTTTATGATATATGAATTATATGTCAATAAAGAAATACATAAATAAAAAGTATAAAAGAATCAATTGGAAATATAACACAAATAGAAAAATGTTTTTTTTAAACTCTTCTGGTCAAATTATTAATTCCTGACAAAAGACATGAAGGCAAACACAGGGGGTAAAGAGAGCAACTACATAATACAAATGACCATTTAACCAGCAGACCAAACAAATTCTGAAAACATAGCTGCGAATGTATGAAATAAGTCTGATAGTGTTACAAGGAGAAACTGACAAATCTACCATCTTGTCAGGAGAGTCTAAAATAGCTTTTTCAGTAACTGTCTTGAGCAAATATAGATTGATAAGGCTATAGAGGATTTGAACCACACAATGAAAGAGCATAACCCATAGATGTATGAAACCCTGCAATGAAGAAAACACATCTTTTTAACGCACAATGAAGCTACAAAAACAACTAATCATGTACTAGATACAATGCCACAAAAATAATTTTTCAATACCACAGAATCAAAATCACAAAACATATATTCTCTGGCCACAATGCACCAAAACAGAAATTAATAACAAAAAATATAAGCAAAGGCTCTCCATACATTTGGAGATTTAAATGTGTAATTGTAAATAATTCATAAGTCAAAAAAGAAATACTATAAATTAGAAAATATTTCAAATGAAGTTATTAGAAATACATCTATAATATATTATTTGATATATATATTAAAGATATATAAACATCAGAACTTGTATGATACACATAAAGCAACAGAGAGGTAAATCTGTACATCAGAAAAAAATGCCTACCTTAAAAAAGAATAAAAAGATTAACATCAGAGATCTGAACATTCAACTCAAATTACAAAATAGAAGAACAAAGTCAACCTCAAAAAAATAGAAGGCAAAATAGGGTAAGAGCAGAAATTTTTAAAATAGAAAACAAATGATAAAAAGGATTAATAAAACCAAAAGTGCCCTGACCAATTGGCTCAGTGGTAGAGTGTCGCCCTGGCATGTGGAAGGCCCAGGTTTGATTAGTGGTCAGAGCACACAGAAGAAGTGACCATCTGCTTCTCCACCATTCCCCCTTCTCTTTTTTTCTCTCTCTCTCTCCTTGTCCTGCAGCCATGGCTCAAAAGATTCAAGCAAGTTGGCCCCGGGCGCTAAGAATAGCTCTATGGCCTTGCCTCAGGTACTAAAATAGCTCAGTTGCCAAGCAATGGAGCAGTGGCCCCAGACAGGCAGAGCATCACCCTATAGGGGCTTGCCAGGTGGATTCTAGTTGGGGCACATGCATGTAGGAGTCTGTCTGTCTGCCTCCCTGCCTCTCACTTAATAAAATAAATAAAACCAAAAGCTGGTTATTTGCAAAAACTCATAACATGGCAAACCACACACAGCCAGCCTGATCAGGATAGGGCATAGACAACATCAGGGACAAGAGAGAAGACACAGTTGTCACAGAGTTAGCAGGGACTTTTTAAAACATAACAAATTACTGCAAACAACTTCATGCCATCCATATGAAAACTTAAATGAAAAGAACTATTTCCTAGAAAAATGGTTGGCCAAAATTAACTTAAGAAGAAATAGAAAACATGAATAAGCCTATAAAAGAAAGCAAATCAATAGTAAATCTACTCATAAAAACAAAACCCAGAACACCAGGGCCAGACACCTTAAGAGACAATTTTGGCTTATACAAAATGGTTCAGAAAACAGAAATGAAGGGAAAGCTCCCCGATTCATTTTATGACACTAGTAAACTCTTAAAACAAATGCCAGATGAAAACGGTAAAAGAAAGGAAAATTATGGGCCAATCTCACTTAAGAACACAAGAAAATTTCTGAATAAAACTAGCAGATCAGATCTTAGAAGATAATACCTCCCAACCAAGAAGAACCTATCCCAGTAATACAAGTACAGATAAATTCTGACCACTGTGCAATTCACTGCGTTAACACACATTAAAGAAAAATCTATGAACACCTCAGTAGATACAGAAAAAGCACTTAATAAAATTCAACAGCCATTCTTGATTTTTTAAAAAATACTAATTAAGAGTAGAGGGGAACTCCCTTAGGAAATAAATCAGTTTTGAGAATTTTCTAGCAATACCCTTTGGATGCAAATGCTGGCATGACACTGGGTGGGCGGGGGGACCTCCAAATGCCTTCCTGGTGGCCTTGAGTCCTTGCTGCTCTGCTATCCTCTTCTTTCCTTCTGAATAGAAACTCCTCCTGGGCTCCATCCTGCACTTGCCTTACTGCTGGCCCTGCGCCAGGGGAAGGGAAGGGCCAGGACCTGTCTTGTGAGTTCAGAGGTCACTAGGTGACATGAAACTTTTCAAGACCTAAAGGAGAGCCTGCACTTTACCTGGTATTTGATCTGAAGTAATGACTAGATGTGACCTGGCATGTGTCTCTTGGAGAGAGGATACCATGTACGTGCATATGAGGAATACTGAAATATACGTTTGGTGAATAAAAGGACAGATGATGGTAAAAACCGCCTGGCTATTCACAACCTCATTTCTTCCTCCTTCCCAGCCCAGCCTCCCGCACAAGTGTGTGTGGCCACATGACTGAGTCCCTGTCACTGAAAAGTAAGTGTAAGTGGTGTGCATCACGCCCAGGCCAGACTCATACAAACCCCTATGAGTGACCTTCCATGTTTCTTCTACTTCCATGGTGCCCTTAGAAGCCACAGGTTGGAAAGAATCTGGGTCTCCTGTGTGATCAATTAGAGAATGGCCATTCATCACAAATACGTGATTTGAAATTTAAGTGAGCCAGAAAATCAATTTACTTTTGCTACAGACGCTGAGATTTTGAGGCCTGTTATAGCAGCTAGTTTTATCTTAAGAGATAACTGAAACTTACAACATATATAATATGAAATGTTAAAGTTATTCCCTTTCGAGTCAGCAAAAGACCAAGAATGTTCACTTTCTCCCCTCCTTTTAAAATGGTGCTGGAGACCCTAGCAGGTACCTGATTGATTGATTGATTGATTGATTGATTGACTGATATGGCTGGCTGGGTGGGTGGGCAAACATGGGTGGATGGATAGATTGATGGAGGAATGGATGGAGGGTATGATGAATGTATAGAGGAGGGAGGGAATGAGTGAAGGATGATGGATGGATGGATGGATGGATGGATGGATGGATGGATGGATGGTGGGAGGGAAGGATGGGTGCGTGGGTGGGTGGGTAGGTAGCAAAAGACTGAAAAAGAAAAATGCCCTGGCTAATAGTTTGATTGGTTAGAGCAGGGGTCCCCAAACTTTTTACACAGGGGGCCAGTTCACTGTCCCTCACACCACTGGAGGGCCAGACTATAAAAAATCTATGAACAAATCCCTATGCACACTGCACATATCTTATTTTAAAGTAAAAAAAACAAAACAGGAACAAATACAATATTTAAAATAAAGAACAAGTAAATTTAAATCAACAAACTGACCAGTATTGCAATGGGAACTATGCTCCTCTCACTGACCACCAATGAAAGAGGTGCTCCTTCTGGAAGTGCGGCAGGGGCCAGATAAATGGCCTCAGGGGGCCGCATGCGGCCCGCCGGCCGTAGTTTGGGGACCCCTGGGTTAGAGCATTGTCCCAAAGCACAGAGATTTTCAGTTCAATCCTCGGTCAGGGCACATATAGGAACAAATTAATGTTCTTGTCTCTCTCTCTCTCTTTCTCTCTCTTCCTCTAAAATAAATAAATTTAAATTTTTTTAATATTAAAAAAAGAAAAATGTCAATTATACTGCATGTATATATGTAAAAAACCCAAAAGTTTCTAAAAACACAGTTTTAGAACAAATAAGAAGGCTTGGCTACTTTGCCAATAAATATACATAGAAAAGCCACTTGTAATCACATATAACAGCAACAGTTTGAAAATATAATTTTTAAACAATACATAATTTTAATAGCATGAAAAAATACAGATTATGAAAGAACAAATCTAACCAAAAGTTATTTGTGTTTTATAAAGAAAATTATGTTTATAAAAGTCACTTAAAAGGCATATAAACAGTCAAATATGTTATGTCCATAGCTAGAAAGACCCAATATCCTAAAGACAGACTTCTTACCACAAATTAATCTATAAATTCCATGTAATTCCAGTTAAATCCAATCAAATTCCAATGAAGCCAAGAATAGCAAAGACAATCTGGGTGGTGGGGAATAGTAGGGTTGACCTTATCAGACAAGATTTGTATAAAGCTATAGTAACTGCTGCACAGATGAATAAAACACTAATGGGAAGGAGTAGAAAGCCCAGAAGCAGACCCACATATACATGTAGTAACCAGACAGATGGGCTTTAAGGACAAATGGTTTTGTACACCAGGTGGTCATAGAGAAGAAGATAAAACTCGGTGAGTTCCTTACACCAAAGCCCAGGATAGGATGACGTCAGAGTAATGGCATGGTAGGAAGCGATACCGATAAATCTCCCCCAAAACTCAACAAGATCTTCAACCAGAAACAGAAAACCCTATCCTTGGAGCCTCCAGATGTTTCGCAATACACCCGAAGGTATGGTCGAGTGAAAAATTGGCTAAATATATAATCAAACCCCAAAGGAAATAGGGAGTAAGAAATGCTCCACCTTCCTCACTAACCTAAACAGGGCTGCTTTCACTGGGAACTGAGAATATAGAAACTAAGGCAGGCAAAGGGGGTGAATAGATTCAGGCCGCGACACAAACGGCCTAACCAGGCTTTGGCACAGAGATCCAAGCCGAGGAAAAACTGTGCCTGTGGCAACCCAGTCAATACAAGCTAACACTCACGCCAAACCCAGGCAAAGAAAGACAAGCAGGGCAGCCATTTTCCCCGATCTCCGGGTCGGCGCGTGCAAATAGTGGGTGAGAGATTCCTCCGAGTGCCTCAGCAGTGGACGCACGTGTTACCCCACAGAGAGGCAGAATCAGGGGCCTTTGTTTGCAGAATCTCCAGGCTGCCCTAGCACCCTGAAAAAGCCATGCACGGGGAGGGAGCGAGAGCCAATTCCAATGCTGGAACTTTTCCATGCAGGCAGGGGTTTCACTCAGAGGGTGAGGTGGCTGGCCCGATATCCTGGTTGGCGTGCATGAAGAGTGGGCAAGAGATTCCTCCCAGAACCTCAGGAGTGGGCGCTCGTGTTATCCCACAGAGGGGCAGAGTCAGAGGCCTTTGAGTGGGCCAAAAGTGGAATCTCGGGCTGCCCCAGCACCCTGAAAAAGCCACGCACGGGGAGGGAGCAAGAGCTAATTCCAATTCTGGAACTTTTCCGTGTGGGTGGGGGTTTCACTAAGAGGGTGAGGCAGCCGGACTGATATCCTGGTCTGCGTGCGCAGATAGTGAGCGAGAGATTCCTCCGGGTGCCTCGGCAGTGCGCGCCTGTGTTATCCCACAGAGGGGCATAGTCAGGGGCCTTTGTGTGGGCCAAAAGTGGAATCTCCAGGCCGCCCCAACACCCTGAAAAAGTCGCACACGGGGAGGGAGCTTGAGCCGATTCCAACGCTGGAACTTTTCCGTGTGGGCAGAGGTTTCACTCAGAGTGTGAGACTGCTGGCCTGATATCCTGGTTTGCGTGCGCAGATAGTGAGCTAGAGTTTCCTCCAAGCACCCCAGGAGTGGGCGCCCGCCCGTGTTACCAGACAGAGTGGCAGAGCCAGAGGTGTTTGAGTGGGCAGAAGCCCCACCTGATTATGCTAGCAGCTCTGACTGACTGAGCCTTACCCACAGCCCTGTGCTGAGTGGGAATAAAGTGGGGAGTTGCCAGCTCTTTGAGCCTCTTACTATCCAGGCACAGGCAGCAGCAACCCCATAGCTGGATTATCAGGCCACTAATTGAGGAAGGAAAGACTAGGAGAGAGGCTCCAGGAACACGGACTCTCTCACTGTCAGAGCCTATAAATGCTAATGAGCCTCATCTGCCAACGAGACTAAAGCACAATACATGACATCGCCATAGAGATTTATCAACTGCAAACCTCTACCTGAGGGTGCCAAAGGGGCAGAACCCGGGGTACAGAGTCACCAACCAGGAAGAGGGAGAGAAAAGAAAAATCAAAAAGATAACCTCTCAAAATCAAGAATAATCCGCAGACTTTATAACCTATCCCATTTTATTATGTTTGTTCATTTTTTCTCGTATCTTCATTCTTGATTTTTTTTTTCCTCCTCCAATTTGGTCGTTTAACTCTCTGCCGGTCTTACTATCTCCTCTCCTTAAACTACACTACCCATAAGTGTTACATCTCCCATTATCTTTTCTTTTCTCTCCCTTTCTCTCTATGAGGGTTGCACTGCAAAACCCTTAACTCTCTCTCTCTCCTCTTTTTTCTTTTTTCTTCCTTTAGTGGTTCCCTCTTTTTTTTCTCTCTTTTTCTTTCTTTTCTCCCTCTATATTAGTTTCTTCCTTTATTCTTTACGTCTCCTCTCATTCAGACCTCAATAATGAACAAATTATCTTATCTGGGACTCAAACTTATGTTTGTGGCATTTTGGGGAGGTTTTACTTCACCTTTTTAACTCACTAGCAGTGCACCCATCCCTGGCTCTCAATTTTATCTAGTTCTTCTTCCACTAAATACAATAGTAACTTTTTAATTTATCTCCCCATTTTCCTGTTTCCATCTTATTCCTCTCATCAAAACTCTTAGTCAACCAACACCTAAAAGCAAGTCATTTTATTCTTGACCCAAATTTATTCCTTATTTTCTTTTTATGGGTTTTTTATTTTATTTTTTAGCCCCTTTTATTTATTTTTTGGCCCCTTTATTACTTCTCCCCAATTCAGGTCCTCCATTACAGGCATTGCTTGTTCTATTTAGTACAATATAATTCACAGTTCACCACAAGATTTTCTCAAGAAAGAGGGGAGTGGAAAGGAGAGGAAAATAAAACGGAGGGAATAATTTCCTTTTTTTTAATTTTCATTTTATTTTATTTTTCTTTATTTTGTTATTAATTTTTTTTTAAAAAAAAAAAGACAACTCTTTTCAATTTTTTTAACTTTTTATTCTTTATTAAATCTCATTAATACTATCAACAAAACCACCCTCAGATGCCATTAAGGAAGAGAAAATCGAATATCATGGATACAAAAGAAAGAGAGGTAACACAGATAGGTGAGGAAAAAATCTATGCAGAAAAAGTTTAATATTCAATATATTGGAAACCTTGGAGTTAAACGACAGAGAATTTAAAATAGAAATCCTAAAAATACTCAGAGATATACAAAAAAACACAGAAAGGCAATTTAGGGAGCTCAGAAAACAACTCAATAAACACAAAGAATATATTTCCAAGGAAATTAAAACTATAAAAACAAATCAAACAAAGATGAAAAACTCAATTCATGAACTGAAAAACGAGGTAACAAGCTTAGCTAATAGAACAGGCCAGATAGAAGGTAGGATTAGTGAAATAGAAGACAAACAACTTGAGGCACAACAGAGAGAAGAAGAAAGAGACTCAAAAACTAAAAAAAAATTAAATAGCCCTACAGGAATTATCTGACTCCATCAAAAAGAATAACATAAGAATAATAGGTATATCAGAGGGAGAAGAGAGAGAAAATGGAATGGAGAACATACTCAAACAAATAATAGATGAGAATTTCCCAAGCCTGTGGAAAGAAATAAAGCCTCAAATTCAAGAAGCAAACAGAACTCCGAGTTTTCATAACCCCAACAAACCTACTCCAAGGCACATCATAATGAAATTGGCACAAACCAACGGCAAAGAAAAAATTCTCAAGGCAGCCAGGGAAAAAAAGAATACAACATATAAAGGAAGGCCTATTAGATTATCATCAGATTTCTCAACAGAAACTCTACAAGCTAGAAGAGAATGGATCCCAATATTTAAAGTCCTGAAAGAGAGGAACGTTCAGCCACGAATACCATACCCATCAAAGCTATCCTTCAAATATGAAGGAGAAATAAAAACATTCACAGATACAGAAAAGATGAGGGAATTTATCATCAGAAAACCCCCACTCCAGGAATTACTAAAGGGGGTTCTCCAATCAGGTTCTTTTTGTAGAACAAAAAAAAAAACAAAAAACAAAGCCACAAGTAAAAGCTCCAAGAAGAACACAATAAAACCAAATTTAAACTGTGACAACAACAAAAAGAAAGGGGTGGGAGATGATGGAGATTAACAGTAGCAAAGGACGATGGAGTGCAAAAGTACTCACAAAATAGTGCACTACAATGTACAGAGTAGGAACCCTTTTCATTACTTAAAGGTAACCACCATTGAAAAAAACACCACAAAAGCACATGATTTACAAAAGATAGCAACAGAGAAAAGATGTATGGAATACAACCAAATAAAAACAAGAAATAGAAAAATGAAAGAGAAGGATCCAACAAGACACAAAACTAACAGAAAGTAATCTATAAAATGGCAATAGGGAACTCACAAGTGTCAATAATTACACTAAATTTAAACGGATTAAACTCACCAGTAAAAAGGCACAGAGTACCAGAATGGATTAAAAGAGAAAATCCAACTGTATGCTGTCTACAAGACACTCATCTAAGTAACAAGGATAAAAACAAATTCAAAGTGAAAGGCTGGAAAACAATACTCCAAGCAAATAACATCCAAAAAAAGGCAGGCGTAGCAATACTCATATCTGATAATGCTGACTACAAGACAGCAAAAGTACTCAGAGACAAAAATGGCCATTTCATAATGGCTAAGGGGACACTGAATCAAGAAGACATAACAATTCTTAATATATATGCACCAAACCAAGAAGCACCAAAATATATAAGACAGCTACTTATGGACCTTAAAACAAAAACTGACAAAAATACAATCATATTTGGAGACCTCAATACACCGCTGATGGCTCTAGCTCGGTCATCCAAACAGAGAATCAACAAAGATATAGTGGCCTTAAAATAAACACTAGAGCACCTGGATATGATAGATATCTACAGGACATTTCATCCCAAAGTGACTGAGTATACATTTTTCTCCAGTGTACATGGATCATTCTCAAGAATTGACCATATGTTGGACCACAAAGACAACATCAGCAAATTCAGAAAAATCGAAGTTGTACCAAGCATATTTTCTGATCATAAAGCCTTGAAACTAAAATTCAACTGCAAAATAGAGGGAAAAAATCCCACAAAAATGTGGAAACTAAACAACATACTTTTAAAAAATGAATGGTTCAAAGAAGAAATAAGCGCAGAGATCAAAAGATATATACAGACAAATGAAAATGACAATACGACATATCAGAATCTATGGGATGCAGCAAAAGCAGTGATAAGAGGGAAGTTCATATCACTTCAGGCATATATGAACAAACAAGAGAGAGGCCAAGTGAACCACTTAACTTCACACCTTAAGGAACTAGAAAAAGAAGAACAAAGACAACCCAAAACCAGCTGAAGAAAGGAGATAATAAAAATCAGAGCAGAAATAAATGAAATAGAGAACAGAAAAACTATAGAAAAAATTAATAGAAAAAGGAGCTGGTTCTTTGAAAAGATCAACAAAATTGACAAACCCTTGGCAAGACTTACCAAGGAAAAAAGAGAAAGAACTCATATAAACAAAATCCAAAATGAAAGAGGAGAAATCACCATGGACACTGTAGATATACAAAGAATTATTGTAGAATACTATGAAAAACTTTATGCCATTAAATTCAACAACCTAGAAGAAATGGATAAATTCCTAGAACAATACAACCTTCCTAGACTGAGTCAAGAAAAAGCAGAAAGCCTAAACAGAGCCATTAGTAGAAAAGAAATAGAAAAAAACATTAAAAACCTCCCCAAAAATAAAAGTCCAGGCCCAGACTGCTAAACCAGCGAATTTTATCAAACATTCAAAGAAGACTTGGTTCCTATTCTACTCAAAGTCTTCCAAAAAATTGAAGAAGAAGCAATACTTCCAAACACATTTTATGAGGCCAACATAACCCTCATACCAAAACCAGGCAAGGATGGCACAAAAAAAGAAAACTACAGACCAATATCTCTAATGAATACAGATGCTAAAATACTAAACAAAATGCTAGCAAATCAAATACAACAACATATTAAAAAAATAATACATCATGATCAAGTGGGATTCATCCCAGAATCTCAAGGATGGTTCAACATACGTAAAACAGTTCATGTAATACACCATATCAACAAAACAAAGAACAAAATCCACATGATCTTATGAATAGACGCAGAAAAGGCTTTTGATAAAATACAACACAATTTTATGTTTAAGACTCTCAACAAAATGGGAATAGAAGGAAAATATCTCAACATGATAAAGGCCATATATGATAAACCATCAGCTAACATCATATTAAATGGCAAAAAACTGAAGGCTTTCCCACTTAAATCAAGAACAAGACAGGGTTGTCCACTCTCTTCACTCTTATGTAATGTGCTACTAGAGGTTCTAGCCCCTGTTTCCCAACCTTTTTTGTGCCGTGCCGCACCTTAACCTTTCTAAAATTTTTATGTCCCCCCCTATGTAACATACATAATTTTTAACATTAAAAAATTGATTTGTTCATTTAATAAACATAAATGATAGGTTCTAGGAAGAAATCACTATGAAATTGTTAACAAAACACAGTAAGTAAAATTTCAAAACATATCATGAAAAACAGAAATTTAAATTCCAAATAATTTTAATACAGATTTTTCTATATTAATTTATTATTTTAATTTAGTGTGATCCTTGCACTTGATGCTTGCTGCACAGAGATTTTATATTAGGTTCCAATTTGGTTAGCTTTAGTTTCAAGTCTCCATGTTGTGTTATATCCAGCCGATTTCTTTTTTTTACCAGTAAATCATTTACAGCACTAAATCCACATTCAGCTAAAAATGAAGATGGAAATGGTAGCAATAGTTTTCTTGCACATTTGGTTGAATTTGGGTATTTGATTTCTGTTTCCTCACAAAGCCATGCCATCGCTCCTTTGATATTAAATAAAGCTTTAACTGACTCATCATTTTGCAATTCTGCGAGTTCTTCTTGATACTGCATATTTGATATATCAGACAAATCCACTAACATTGGCTGCTTCATCCATGTTGGGAAATCAATTTGTTTTAAATCAGAAAATCTTTCTTTTAAATCAGCCGATAGAATATTCAAATGATTGACAATAACAAGTAAAGCGGTATCAGTTACTTCACATTTTTGGAGCCAATGAAACTGTTTAAAGTTTTTGTTGTTAATATGTTTCTGACATAACTCAATATTGGTAATGAAACCAAATATCTTTGCTTTTGCATCGACAAGAGTTTTATTTGTTCCTTGAAGTTGCTTATTTAATATATTTAGTTTTTCAAAGATATTGGCTAAATAACTCACAAATGCTTTACCATCTATTGTTAACAGATACTTCATTTCAGGTTTGTCACTTAAAAAATCACTAAGAGTATCAAACAGTTTCATAAATCTTTTCAAACAGTTTCCTTTAGATAGCCATCTTACTTCAGTATGAAGTAAAAGTCTCACATGGTCTTCATTTTGTTCTTCACAAAATAGCTTGAAAAGACGCTCACATTTGGCACTAGCTTTAATAGCATTAACACACTTTATTACTGTATGTAATACTTCATTCAGAACAGACGAGATGTTTTTAGCTACCAAGTTTTCCCTATGAATAACACAGTGCACAAGAATCATTTCTGGATTCACACCTTTCATCAATTTTAAGCAGCCATTTTTCTTGCCCATCATATTGGGAGCACCATCTGCAGCACAAGATGTTATATATTTCATTGGTATATCATTGACATCTAAGTAGTTTTTCAGCTTATTATATATATATATCTTTGGAGGTAGTGGTGCTTTCTAATCTTTTACAGAACATTTCTTCAGCAAAGTGTCCTTTATCAATATATCTTATGTAAGTTATCAATACTGCCTCACTGTCTCTCAAAGTTGATTCATCCATTTGCAAGGAGAGTTTTCTTGTTTTCAGCTTTTTAATAAGTTGTTTTTCAATATCCTCACTCATTTTGTCTATTCTTCTGCTAACAGTATTGTCACTGAGTGGCATAGCTTTTACATCTTTGTCATCTTTTTCAAGAACCGTTTTTAAGAAATGCTGATATTGACGGTTTTATTAAATTCTCTCCTATAGCATGATTTTCTCCAGTTTTATGATGAATAAAGAAATTTGATAACTAGCCTCAAGAACACGATTATTAGTTGAAGTATGAGCAATAAATAGAGACTTTAATGTTGTTCTTTTTTCAAATTTTTTCTTTAAAGTTTTAAAGTAACTCAAATCTGAATTAATATTAGCGCTATGTTTTGCCTTCAAATGCGCCTCAAGACGACCTCGTTTCATTGATTCGTTGGTCAAGCATTGCTGGCATAAAAGACAAAAAGGAATCCGCTCATCGTGAACAGCGGGTATGAACCCAAATTTTAAATATTCCTCTGAATATTGATGAGTTTTTTTCTTGCTTGCACCACTCATTTTACTATGGGCTATAAGAAATAAAAATAAGATCAATTAAAAACTAATATTAAAATATGTGTTAATATATTCAATGTAACATAGAGTAAATGTATACTAAAAACTCATATTTATTTAAATGTATATAACACATTTACTACACTACCACCGCAAATCAAAAGGTATCTATATTTTTTCCACTTGACAAAATTTTCTGGAAAGTTATGCTTCTAAAATTAAAATTGTCATGTATGCACTATTATAGCCCCAATAATATTTATAAAATATTAGTGCTTTCTAGCCCCGATGCAAGAAGTACTTAATAAAGAGTTTAATATTGATAAAGATAAAATCAAATACTTACCAATTATATTTATACAATATATATATGTATATTTATTAAATCAACGAGCTTTTACAACAGTTTTGACTGACACTTATTTCAAATTAACACCAACTGAATGATGTGAAACACTACAGAAGTTGCGATGGGCCAATTAGGTGAGAATAACTGCGTTGTTTAGTTGTTTAGTGAGTTTTTAAAACGTCCGGGGATCCCCGCGGCAGACGGCACGCTCCGCGGTGAACCCAGGACGAAGTTTACTTGACGACGCCAATCACCCAGTTGATATTTTGGTCTCGTCAAACGAAATTATACTTAATAATTATTTACTGCAATTATTTAAGAATTGCATTTTTTGTTAAATTTGGCACCAATATCTAGCATTGCATTTAAATGGCCCGGGACGAAAGAGTTAAAGTTGTGTCGAGTCCATTTTCAAATTGCCCCCCTCAACTATTGAATTGCCCCCCTGTGGGGCGTGGGCCCCACGTTGGGAAACACCATTCTAGCCAGAGCAGTCAGACAAGACAAAGAAATAAAAGGCATCCAAATCGAAAAAGAAAAGTAAAGGTATCACTTTTTGCAGATGATATGACCCTATACATCGAAAACCCCAAATTCTCCACAAAAAGATTACTAGAAACAATAAACCAATACAGTAAGGTCTCAGGATACAAAATTAACATACAAAAAGTCCACAGACTTTCTATATGCCAACAATGAAATATTAGAAAACGAACTCAAAAAAATAATCCCCTTCACGATTGAAACAAAATTAAATAAATACCTAGGAATAAACATAACAAAGAATGTAAAGGACTTATATAATGAAAACTATAAACCATTGTTAAGGGAAATCGCAAAAGATATAACGAGATGGAAGAATATTCCTTGTTCTTGGTTAGGAAGAATAAATATAATCAAGATGGCCATATTACCCAAAGCAATATACAAATTTAATGCAATTCCCATCAAAATTCCAATGACATTTTTTAAAGAAATGGAGCAAAAAATCATCAGATTTATATGGAACTATAAAAAACCCCAAATAGCCAAAGCAATCCTAAAGAAAAAGAATGAAGCTGGGGCCATTACAATACCTGACTTCAAACTATATTATAGGGCCACGACAATCAAAACAGCATGGTATTGGCAGAAAAATAGACACTCAGACCAATAGAACAGAATAGAAACCCAGAAATAAAACCAATATTATAATCAAATAATTTTTGATAAAGGGGCCAACAACACACAATGGAGAAAAGAAAGCCTCTTTAATAAATGGTGCTGGGAAAACTGGAAAGCCACATGCAAAAGAATGAAACTGGATTACAGTCTGTCCCCCTGTACTAAAATTAACTCAAAATGGATGAAAGATCTAAACATAAGACCTGAAACAATTAAGTACATAGAAGAAGACATAGGTACTAAACTCATGGACCTGGGTTTTAAAGAGCATTTTATGAATTTGACTCCACAGGCAAGAGAAGTGAAGGCAAAGATAAATGAATGGGACTACATCAGACTAAGAAGTTTTTGCTCAGCAAGAGAAACTGATAACAAAATAAACAGAAAGCCAACTAAATGGGAAATGATATTTTCAAACAACAGCTCAGATAAGGGCCCAATATCTAAAATATACAAAGAAGTCATAAAACTCAACAACAAACAAACAAACAATCCAATAAAAAAATGGGAAGAGGACATGAACAGACACTTCTCTCAGGAAGAAATACAAATGGCCAACAGATATATGAAAAGATGCTCATCTTCTTTAGTTATTAGGGAAATGCAAATCAAAACTGCAATGAGATACCACCTCACACCTGTTAGATTAACTATTATTAACAAGACAGGTAATAGCAAATGTTGGAGAGGCTGTGGAGAAAAGGAACCCTCATACACCGTTGGTGGGAATGTAAAGTAGTACAACCATTATGGAAGAAAGTATGGTGGTTCCTCAAAAAACTGAAAATAGAACTACCTTATGACCCAGCAATCCCTCTACTGGGTATATACACCAAAAACTCAGAAACATTGATACGTAAAGACGCATGCAGCCCCATGTTCATTGCAGCATTGTTCACAGTGGCCAGGACATGGAAACAACCAAAAAGCCCATCAATAGATGACTGGATAAAGAAGATGTGGCACATATACACTATGGAATACTACTCAGCCATAAGAAATGATGACATCGGATCATTTACAGCAAAATGGTGGGATCTTGATAACATTATACGAAGTGCAATAAGTAAATCAGAAAAAAACAGGAACTGCATTATTCCATACGTAGGTGGGACATAAAAGTGAGACTAAGAGACATTGATAAGAGTGTGGTGGTTACGGGGGGAGGAGAGAGAAGGAGAGGGAAAGGGGGGGCACAAAGAAAACTAGATAGAAGGTGACAGAGGACAATCTGACTTTGGGTGATGGGTATGCAACATAATTGAACGACAAGATAACCTGGACATGTTATCTTTGAATATATGTATCCTGATTTATTGATGTTACCCCATTAAAACTATAAAATTATTTAAAAAAAAAAAAGTCCAGGATAAATTCCAAACAGATAAGAGGACTAAAAGTAAAAAATAAAACCATGTAACTGTTAGAAACAAACCATGGTGAATATCAAACATGACTAAAAACAGTGAGGAGAACTTTCCTTACAATGACTCAAAATCCAGAAGCAATTAAAGAAAAATACCATAAATTTGAATACAAGAAAGTCAAACTTTTGCATGACCAAAAAATAAATAAATAAATAGCTCCTCGCACTAAGTAACCAATGACAATATGTAGCAGGAAAAGAAAGACCATATTATAACAATCTAGAAACCTAATAAGAAATGTGCAAGAAATAGTACAGCCACAAGACTTAACTAAAGCAGTGATTTCCAACCACACATCCATGAACTGGTGCTGGTCCATTAGAAATTTCTTGCCAATCTAAAAAAAAGTTAACCACCCTAATGTTGTATGAAGATTATAGACCCAATGATCTTAGTTGAATTAACTATGCTCACAGTGATTGCAACTTCTCAGCCTGTACCACGGATGAAAATACTATTGAAGTTGTCTTAGATATTTTTGGAACTTGTAGGCTCATTCAGACAACCTTATGCACTATGCAGAACATTTATAAATCATGTGCAATAGACAAAAAGCTTTTGGATAAACTTATTTAGTATTCAATGTATTGTACATGTGGAGTTTGGAAACCAAGCACCAAGTTGTACCATGTTGCACTATTATGTGAGGTAAGATAAAACTTTATTCATTGCATGTTCCTGTTTCTGGTCAGCTAGGTCACCAGTCCCCAAGTGTAAAAAGCTTGAAAATCATTGAATTAAAGGATAATTTAAAAATAACCTAACTGAAGAGAGAAACCATTTTTTGAATGGGAAGATTTATTATAATATTGTCAGTTCTTTCTCAAATAGTTTATAAATTCAATGAAATCAGAATTCTAATACGATTTTTCAAGGAATTTCATAAGATGATTCTAAAATGCATATGAAAATGTAAATATAAAAATGATACAGCCACTTTGAAAGAAAATTCAGCACATTCTTACAAAACTAAACATACTCTCACCAAACATTCCAGCAACATGCTCCTTCCTCGGTATTTATCCAGAGGAGTTGAAAACTTACGTCCATATAAAAACCTACACACACATTTATAGCAGCTTTATTCACAGCTACCAAAACTTGGAAGCAATCAAGATGTTCTTCATTAGGTGAATGAATAAACTTGGACACATTCAGACAATGGAATATTATTCGGTGCAAAGAAAATAAATAAATTAGCCTGACCAGGCAGTGGCACAGTGGATAGAGCATCAGCCTGGGATGCTGAGGTCACAGGCTCAAAACCCCAAGATCACCAGTTTGGGCACCAGCTCACCAGCTTGAGCACAGGGTCACCAGCTTGAGCGTGGGATCATAGACATGACCCATCATCACTGGCTTGAGCCCAAGGTTGCTGGATTGAGCCCAAAGTCACTGGCCTGAGCAAGGGGTCACTGGCTCGGCTGGAGCCCACTGGTCAAGGCACATATGAGAAAATAATCGATGAACAACTAAGTTGCTGCAAGTATGAGTTGATGCTTCTCATCTCTGTCCCTTCCTGTCTGTCTCTCTCACACACACACATTTAAAAAATGAGTTATCAAGCCATGAAAAGACATAGAGGAAACAAATGCAAATTACTAAGTGGAAGAAAAGGCTACATACTATATCATTTTAACTATATGACATTCTGGAAAAGACAAAAGTACAGAGACAGTAAAAAGATAAGTGGTTGTCAGGGACTATGGGATCTGGGGGATGAATAGGCAGAGCACAGAGGATTTTTAGGGCAGTGAAACTACCCTGTAGGATACTACAATGGTAGGTACATGTCATTACATTTGTCCAAACCCATCAACCATATAACACCAAGAGTGAACCTAATATATAGACTTTGGATGATGATGATGTGTCAATGTAGGTTCATCAATTGTAACAAATGGCCCACTCTGGTGAGAGACACTGATAATGGGGAAAGCTGTGCAGGGTGGTGGGAGGCAGGGAGTACATGGAAAATCTCTGCATCTTCCTCTCATTTTTGCTGTGAACCTAAAACTGTTTAAAAAATACTGTCTTAAGAAATATTTTTTAAAAATTTTCTTTTTAATGAGAAAGACAGAGAGAGGGACTGACAGACAGGAAGGAAGAGAGATGAGAAGCATCAATTCTTCATTGCAGCACCTTAGTTGTTCATTGATTGCTTTCTCATCTGTGCCTTGACGGGGGGTTCCAGGGGAGCCAGTGATCCCTTGCTCAAGCCAGCGACCTTGGGTTTCAAGCCAGTGACCATGGGGTCATGTCTATGATCCCACGCTCAAGCCAGCAACACGGCATTCAAGCTTCTGAGACCATGCTCAAGCCAGATAAGCCCGCACTCAAGCCACTAACATTGGGGTTTGGAACCTGGGTCCTCTGCATCCCAGGCTGACACTCTATCTACTGCACCAACACCTGGTCAAGCTAAAAATATTTTAAGTGTATATATTCAACAGTACTAAAAACAAGCTTGCAAAATAAAAGACGAGCTTGCCCTACCAAATATTTAAACATACACAACCAAGGAATTGACACTGTTTGTACCAGAGTAAGGACAGAGCAAAATATGCAAGTGAGAGCTCAGAAACGGATCCATGAGTACGCAGAAGTATTTCAACTCAGTGGGAGAAAATTGACCTTTTAATAATAGTATTGAGTCAACTTAGTCTCAATTTGGGGAAAAAAAAAAATACATTCCTACATGTTATTCTCAAAAATAAATTCCAGAGAGATGAGAGATCTAAACATTCCAAAAAATGTCAAACGTTGGGAAGAAAATGTAAGAAAGTTTTCTTAAATCACAGCCAGATATATACATAAATAAAAATGAAAAATTTGACTAAATAAAAATGGAAAAGTGTGAAGTCAAAAGCAAAATAAACATGAAAAGCCATGCCCACATAGTAGAGAGTACATTTATCACATTTCTAACAAAGTATCCAGCCTTCCATTAGATTATCATCAGAGTTCTCAGCAGAAACTCTACAAACTAGAAGAGAGTGGGCGCCAATATTTAAAGTTCTGAAAGAGAGAAACTTTCAGCCATGAATACTATACCCATCAAAACTATCCTTCAAATATGAAGGAGAAATAAAAACATTCACAGATACAGAAAAGATGAGGGAATTTATCATCAGAAAACCCCCACTCCAGGAATTACTAAAGGGAGTTCTCCAATCAGATACAAAGAACAAAAAGAAAAAACAAAGCCACAAGTAAAAGGTCCAAGAAGAACACAATAAAACCAAATTTAAACTGTGACAACAACAAAAAGAAAGGGGGGAGAGGATGGAGATTAACAGTAGCAAAGGACAATGGAGTGCAAAAGTACTCACAAAATAGTGCGCTACAATGAACAGGGTAGGAACCCTTTTTATTACTTAAAGGTAACCACCATTGAAAAAACCACCACAGAAGCACATGAGATAAAAAAGATAGCAACAGAGAAAAGATGTATGGAATACAACCAAATAAAAACAAAAGATAGAAAAACGAAAGAGAAGGATCAAACAAGACACAAAACTAACAGAAAGCAATCTACAAAATGGCAATAGGGAACTCACAAGTGTCAATAATTACACTAAATGTAAACGGATTAAACTCACCAATAAAAAGACACAGAGTAGCAGAATGGATTAAAAAAGAAAATCCAACTGTATGCTGCCTACAGGAAACTCATCTAAGTAAAAAGGATAAAAACAAATTCAAAGTGAAAGGCTGGAAAACAATACTCCAAGCAAATAACATCCAAAAAAAAGCAGGCGTAGCAATACTCATATTTGATAATGCTGACTACAAGACAACAAAAGTACTCAGAAACAAAAATGGCCATTTCATAATGGCTAAGGGGACACTGAATCAAGAAGACATAACAATTCTTAATATATATGCACCAAACCAAGGAGCACCAAAATATATAAGACAGCTACTTATGGACCTTAAAACAAAAACTGACAAAAATACAATCATACTTGGAGACCTCAATACACCGCTGACGGCTCTAGATCGGTCATCCAAACAGAGAATCAACAAAGATATAGTGGCCTTAAAATAAACACTAGAGCACCTGGATATGATAGACATCTACAGGACATTTCATCCCAAAGTGACTGAGTATACATTTTTCTCCAGTGTACATGGATCATTCTCAAGAATTGACCATATGTTGGGCCACAAAAACAACATCAGCAAATTCAGAAAAATCGAAGTTGTACCAAGCATATTTTCTGATCATAAAGCCTTGAAACTAAAATTCAACTGCAAAAAAGAGGAAAAAATCCCACAAAAATGTGGAAACTAAACAACATACTTTTAAAAAATGAATGGGTCAAAGAAGAAATAAGTGCAGAGATCAAAAGATATATATAGACTAATGAAAATGACAATACGACATATCAGAATCTATGGGATGCAGCAAAAGCAGTGATAAGAGGGAAGTTCATATCACTTCAGGCATATATGAACAAACAAGAGAGAGGCCAAGTGAACCACTTAACTTCACACCTTAAGGAACTAGAAAAAGAAGAACAAAGACAACCCAAAACCAGCTGAAGAAAGGAGATAATAAAAATCAGAGCAGAAATAAATGAAATAGAGAACAGAAAAACTATAGAAAAAATTAATAGAAAAAGGAGCTGGTTCTTTGAAAAGATCAACAAAATTGACAAACCCTTGGCAAGACTTACCAAGGAAAAAAGAGAAAGAACTCATATAAACAAAATCCAAAATGAAAGAGGAGAAATCACCACGGACACCGTAGATATACAAAGAATTATTGTAGAATACTATGAAAAACTTTATGCCACTAAATTCAACAATCTAGAAGAAATGGATAAATTCCTAGAACAATACAACCTTTCTAGACTGAGTCAAGAAGAAGCAGAAAGCCTAAACAGACCTATTAGTAGAGAAGAAATAGAAAAAAACATTAAAAACCTCCCCAAAAATAAAAGTCCAGGCCCAGACGGCTAAACCAGTGAATTTTATCAAACATTCAAAGAAGACTTGGTTCCTATTCTACTCAAAGTCTTCCAAAAAATTGAAGAAGAAGCAATACTTCCAAATACATTTTATGAGGCCAACATAACCCTCATACCAAAACCAGGCAAGGATGGCACAAAAAAAGAAAACTACAGACCAATATCTCTAATGAATACAGATGCTAAAATACTAAACAAAATACTAGCAAATCGAATACAACAACATATTAAAAAAATAATACATCATGATCAAGTGGGATTCATCCCAGAATCTCAAGGATGGTTCAACATACGTAAAACAGTTCATGTAATACACCATATCAACAAAACAAAGAACAAAAACCACATGATCTATCAATAGATGCAGAAAAGGCTTTCGATAAAATACAACACAATTTTATGTTTAAGACTCTCAACAAAATGGGTATAGAAGGAAAATATCTCAACATGATAAAGGCCATATATGATAAACCATCAGCTAACATCATATTAAATGGCACTAAACTGAAGGTTTTCCCCCTTAAATCAGGAACAAGACAGGGTTGTCCACTCTCTTCACTCTTATTTAATGTGCTACTAGAGGTTCTAGCCAGAGCAATCAGACAAGACAAAGAAATAAAAGGCATCCATATCGGAAAAGAAGAAGTAAAGGTATCACTTTTTGCAGATGATATGATCCTATACATCAAAAACCCCAAAGAATCCACAAAAAGACTACTAGAAACAATAAGCCAATACAGTCAGGTTGCAGGATACAAAATTAACATACAGAAGTCAATAGCCTTTCTATATGCCAACAATGAAACAACTGAGAACGAACTCAAAAGAATAACCCCCTTCACAATTGCAACAAAAAAAAATAAAATACTTAGGAATAAACATAACAAAGAATGTAAAGGACTTATATAATGAAAACTATAAACCATTGTTAAGGGAAATCGAAAAAGATATAACAAGATGGAAGAACATTCCTTGTTCTTGGTTAGGAAGAATAAATATAATCAAGATGGCCATATTACCCAAAGCAATATACAAATTTAATGCAATTCCCATCAAAATTCCAATGACATTTTTTAAAGAAATAGAGCAAAAAATCATCAGATTTATATGGAACTATAAAAAACCCCAAATAGCCAAAGCAATCCTAAAGAAAAAGAATGAAGCTGGGGCCATTACAATACCTGACTTCAAACTATATTATAGGGCCACGACAATCAAAACAGCATGGTATTGGCAGAAAAGTAGACACTCAGACCAATGGAACAGAATAGAAAGTCCAGAAATAAAACCACATATATATAGTCAAATAATTTTTGATAAAGGGGCCAACAACACACAATGGAGAAAAGAAAGCCTCTTTAATAAATGGTGCTGGGAAAACTGGAAAGCCACATGCAAAAGAATGAAACTGGACTACGGTTTGTCCCCCTGTACTAAAATTAACTCAAAATGGATGAAAGATCTAAACATAAGACCTGAAACAATCAAGTACATAGAAGAAGACATAGGTACTAAACTCATGGACCTGGGTTTTAAAGAGCATTTTATGAATTTGACTCCAAAGGCAAGAGAAGTGAAGGCAAAAATTAATGAATGGGACTACATCAGACTAAGAAGTTTTTGCTCAGCAAGAGAAACTGAAACAAAATAAACAGACAGCCAACTAAATGGGAAATGGTATTTTCAAACAACAGCTCAAATAAGGGCCTAATATCCAAAATATACAAAGAACTCATAAAACTCAACAACAAACAATCCAATAAAAACTTGGGAAGAGGACATGAACAGACACTTCTCCCAGGAGGAAGTACAAATGGCCAACAGATATATGAAAAAGATGCTCATCTTCTTTAGTTATTATAGAAATGGAAATCAAAACTGCAATGAGATACCACCTCACACCTGTTAGGTTAGCTATTATTAATAAGACAGATAATAGCAAATGTTGGAGAGGCTGTAGAGAAAAAGGAACCCTCATACACTGTTGGTAGGAATGTAAAGTAGTACAACCATTATGGAAGAAAGTATGGTGGTTCCTCAAAAGAACTGAAAATAGAACAAAGTATCCAGCCTTAAAGATCTCCTAGGAAAAAATAACCCAATGGAATACTTGGATAATCAAGTAATTCATTAAAGAGAAAAACCACACAGACAATAACATAAAAATATGTTATTTGTCCCTTGCCTCTTCCAGCTTCTGGTGGCTACTGACATTCCTTGGCTTGTGGTTACATCACTCCAATCTCTGCCTCTCTGGTCCCATCACCTTCTCTCCTTCTGTGTGATATCTCCCTCTGTCTCCTTCCCATAAGGACACTTGTTGCATTTAGGGTACAGTCAGGTACCATGATACCTCCCCCACCTCAAGATCCTTAATTTAATCACATTATTTGCCATAGTACGTGCTAGTCATCCTTTTGTCATATAAAGTAATACTGACAGTTTCCAAAACTTAGCATGTGATTACCTTTGTGGGAGGGAGTGGGCATTATTCAACCTACTATAGTCTAGTTGATTCCAGGTTCCTTGTTGTGGAATGGAGTTCATAACTATCCAATAGGGTTGTTGCGATCTTTGAATGAGTTAACACATGTAAGGCACTTATAACAGTGTCTGGCACATAGTAACTGCTCAAGAAATAGTACCTGCCACTGCTAGTAGCGATAGTGCAGTGCTGAAGGGTTAAGCAAGACACAAAAAGTCCCAACAAATAAAAGGATAGAAGATTGCTTTTTAAAATTCAACTCCATCGCTTCTTGGCCTTTTGGCTAGGATCAAGTGTGGTATCTGTTCTTATCAGTTTAATATCTGATACATCCTCTATTCGAGGACAATATAAAAATTCAACTCCATTAACATTTAAATTATCTATATAATAAAGAACTCTATATATCGTAAAGATACACTTCACACTGGAAGAAGATATTGTCAATGCATGAATGAAAGATTAGAACCTATAATTATAAAGAATTCCTATAAATCACTAAGAAAAAGATAACCCTATATAAAAAAAATAGGCAACAGATTTCAATAGGCGATTCACAGAAAGGACACATAAATGGCTCATAAATATGAGGTGATGTTTAACCTAACTAGTAATCCAAAAGATGTATTTAAACTACAGAGAGATATCATTTCACTTCTATTAGGTGGGTAGATATGAGAAGTCTAACAATGCACCAATTAATGGCAAAGATAAGAGCAATGGGGAGAGTGTAGATGGTAACGACTGATTTGCAGTTCAATATAAGCAATGTTTAAATCACATTTCATCAATCTAAGAGCACAGATTACAAGATGCATCATTATTTTATGGACCAATAATAGAATAACACTGTGAAATCATTGTAAAACATCAAGAATTTCAGAGATGTTAAAATGAGAAAAAAAGGTACATCTCAACTATGAAATACAGTAACATTAATAGAAGAAAAATTGGAAAAAACCTACACATTTATTCACCACAGAAATGGCTTCATAAAGTGCACCATACATTTATACCATGAAATTCTTATAGCAGTTAAAAGGAATAGATCACCAAAAAAAAGAAAAAAAAGATATTACTGGACGAAAATCACAAAATGCAGAATCATGTTCAACAGTATAACATTTATGTTCTCTCTTTCTCACGCACACACACACACACAAGAAGTTGCACCAAACTTGTAAAAATTACTTTTTGTGGTGAATGGAATGCATCAATGCCTCCATTTTCCAGTTTTCCCTGGCTTGACATCCCCCTGTGACACCTGTGAATACTGACTCCTGGCTGAACTGTGTGATTCACTTCAGCCAACAGGGTGGTAGAAAACTTGACACAAGGGAAAGCCTGTAAAAGCACTTAACATGTTGCCTTGAAGATCCTTGCAACTAAACAACAGAGATTCTAGAAATACCCTCACAGAAGAATGAGTTGGGGAGACCAATGTAGATCGAGTTCCAGCCACCCAGACTAACTAGACCACAGTCATGCTGACAGGTGTTCACCAGAAATTTCAGCTCTTAGTATCCATTCAGACCAAAAAGAATCAAATAGTAATGTGCCTCCTACCACAACTTTCACAAGACTAAGATTAGAACAGACACATAGGCACAGAGAATAGATTGGTGGTGTCCAGAGAGGAGTTGTGTTAGGGGACTGGGTGAAAAAAGTGAAGAGATTAAAATACAGATTGATAGTTACAAAATAGTCCCAGCGCATGACCCATGATGGTGCAATAAATAAAGCATCAACCCGGAACACTGAGCCCAAAGTCTCTGGCTTGAGCCCAAAGGTCACCTGTCAGATTCCTAGTCAAGGCATGTACAAGAAGCAATCAATGCACAACTAAAGTGAAGCAATGAATTAATGTTTCTCTCTCCCTCTCTCTCACCCTTCCTGTGTGTGTGTCTCTCTCTCCCTTCCTCTCTCTCTGTCTCAAAAAAAAATTGTCACAGGCGTAGAGAATACATTTAATAATATTGTTATAACTATGTAAGGTACTAGGTGGGTACTGGAAATATTGCTGGGGAGGATCACTCTATAAAATATATATTGTCTGACCACCATGCTGTACACCTGAAACCAATACAAAATAATATTAAATGTAAACTTTAATTTAAAAATAAAACTAAAAAAAAAATTACCCCCCTCAAAAAAAAATAGAGACATTTGACCAAAAAGGATACACAGACAACAAGCATGTGAGAAACTATTCGACATCATCTGCCATGAGGAAAATGTAAATCAAGACCAGACTGAGCAATCATTCCATCTGCTGGGACAGTAAACAGTGACGTTGCCAAATGCTTATAAGGATATAGAGAAATTGGCTCTCATTTATGTCGGGGTGGGATGGGTGGCATGAAATGGGACAGCCACGCTGGAAAGCACTTTGGTAGTTTCTTGAAAAACTAAAAATATCCTGACTATATGACCCAACATTTGACCTAGCAATCACTTATACAAGCATGTATAAATGTTATGTGGGTATGTTTTTATTTCTGTGTTGAAATAAATATTTTATTCTTTATCAAAATAAAAAATTTACATTCACACAACACTTATACATGCTTGTTTATAGCAACTTTATTTATAATAGCCAAAATTTGGAAACAACCAAAACTTCTCTAAATAGGTGAATAGTTAAGGCATGATATGCCCATAGCACAGAACACTAGTCATCAGTAAAAAGGAAGTAATTATTGATACACACCACAAGAACACACAATGGATTTTTAAGGCATTATGATATATGAAAAAGGCCAATCTCAAAAGGTCACATACTATGAGAGTCAATTTACATAAAATTTTCAGAATGACAAAATTATAGAGATGGAAAATAGATTAGTAGTTGCCCAACACTGGAGATAGTTGAGGGTGGAGGGTGGGGTATGTCTATATAGGAGTAGCAAGAGAGAGATCTTTACAGCAATGGAACAGTTCTATTGCAATGGTTTTTACACAAATCTATACAACTGATAAAGTGACAGAACTGTAGGCCCTGGCTGGTTAGTTCAATCAGTTAAGAGTGTCATCCCAAACAAGATTGCAGGTTCAATCCCTGGTCCAGACACACATGGGAAGCAACCACTGAATGTACAACTGAATGGAAAAATAATTGAATGCTTCTCTTCCCTCTCCTCTCGGTATCTCTAAAAATTAATAAAAAATTAAGCCTTAGCCAGATAGCTGAGTTGGTTGGAGCATTGTCCTGGAGCATAGAGATTGCCAGTTTGATTCCCCAATCAGGACACATATAGGAGCAGATTGATGTTCCTGTCTCTCCCTGTCTCTTTCAAAAAAAGAAAATAATACCTCTCTCAAAAAAAAAAAGTGACAGAACTGTAAACACACATTATACCAATGCCAGTTTCCTGGTTTTGACATCGTATTACAATTACGTAAGCTATGACCTTTGTGGGAGAAGATACACAGGATTTCTCTGCACTATCTTGGCAACTTCCTGTAAATCCATAATTATTTTAAAATAAAAAGCTTTAAAAATAAAAATTAAATTTTAAAATACTAAATCTTAACATAAAACATATGCTAAAATAGCTTATTTCTAGATTTTCTGGTTGCAGAATTGTAGATTATGTAATCAAAAATGAACCTGTGCCTGACCTGTGATGACTCAGTGGATAAAGTGTTGATCTGGAACGCTGAGGTTGCCGGTTTGAAACCCTGGGCTTGCCTGGTGAAGGCACATATGGGAGTTGACACTTCCTGCTCCTCCCCTTGTTCTATCTCTTTCCTCTCTCTCCTCTCTCTCTAATAAAAATGAATAAATAAAATCTAAAATATATATTTTTTTTAATTATTAAAAATAAATTTACCTTGTCAGCCTTGGCCAGTAGCTCAGTTGTTAAAACATTTTCCCCAAAGCACCAAGGTTACAGGTTCAATGCCTGATCAGGGCACACAAGAATCAACCGATGAATGCATAAATAAGTAGAACAACAAATCAATGTTTCTCTCTCTAAAATCAATAAATTAAATTTAAATCTTCACTTTTTTTTTATTTTCATTTTTTGGTATCCTTGCTGGGCTGAGGGTAGTCAGACTCGTGTACACCTGGTCTTTCTGCATGATAACATAGCTGGACAGTGCTTTTTAAACTAGAAGTTGAGATCCATTTATGAACTGTGAAAAAGAGTTTGTGTCTAGAAACCAGCATTGATTTTGAATGAAATAGAGTCACCCAGAAATTATCACAGTACAATACAAAATAAGGACAAGCATGATTTTTTGAAATTTTCATGTAAATTTTTTATGTGGGTGTATACACTGGGTCACTACAGAAAATGTATTTCTTACTGGGCATTACCAAGAATACTGTCCTAGGACAACACCTCCCTGCATGCACATGGAAGCATGTACAATGCATCCTCGCTAGACCATGGCTAATAGAGGAAAATTGGGAACTTAAACATCCAACATCAATGGGGGAATGGCTAAATAAATGCTAAATGCTGTGTCATCACCCCATTGAACACCATTCTATTCATTTTCTATGGATGCTGTAACAAATTACCACAAACTTAGTGAGTTAAAAACAACACAATGTAATCGTTTTCTGGTTCAGGAAGTCAGAAGTCTGGTGAGTCTTGTCATTATAAACTCGAGGTTTTCTACAGGTTGTTTCCTCTGTGGGCTCTGAGAGAGAATCCATTTTCTGTTCATTCAGTCCCTTGCAGTTGTAAAACAGAGGTTCCTTTTCTTACTGGCTGTAAACT
Organism: Saccopteryx bilineata; assembly: GCF_036850765.1. Taxonomy (NCBI): domain Eukaryota; kingdom Metazoa; phylum Chordata; class Mammalia; order Chiroptera; family Emballonuridae; genus Saccopteryx; species Saccopteryx bilineata. Next base: position 134,461,600 of record NC_089493.1, read on the forward strand.
GAGAGCCATTCCCAGTTTCTAGAAGTCTCTGCATTCCTTGGTTCATGGTCCCTTCCTCCATTCTCAAAAATAGGCAACAGAAGGTCCCTTCACATTGCATCTCTCTTACCTACCTTCTGCCTTCTTCCTCCTGTTAAAAACTCCAATTAGACTGGGCCCGGCTGTAATCCACAGTGATCTCCCATCTCAAGGTCCTTACCCATAATCACATCTGCAGAGTACCTCTGCCATGTGAGGGGACATATTCACAGGTTTCAGAGATTAAGGTGTGGATATCTGGGGAGAGAGGGGGACATTATTCTGCCCACCACAACCATGAAGTAGTTTTTAAAAATGAGGTGGGCCTCTGGGTACTGATATGGTTAAATCACCAAGATATTTTGTTAAGTGAAAAAAAGCAAGTCACAGAATGATACACAGGAGTGGGCAAACGGAGGTTTACAGTTGTGAGTACATGAAACAGTTTCTTCTTGTATTATTATTTACTAATTATTGTATTATATGCCTTCTTCTGTAAAACCTACTTTTGCCCACCCCTGTATAGTATATGTCCTAGACCCACAATACTACACACATAGACACATGCACACCAATACTACAGATTGTCCATGGGTACATATGTAAGTATGTAGATGCATAGAATAAAGGTTTGGAAGGATATACACCAAACTGTTATCCATGGCAACATCTAGGAAGGCAAAGAAGAAACCAAGATTGGGGGATCTCAGCCTTATTTAGCATGGTTTTTGATAGATTTATGAATTTACCAGAAATTCCAACTTCCCTTTGGTTGTCTCACTTGGCTGCCTGACCTCACCCTTACTTACTGGATAATCACCCCTGAGGCAGAAAAGTTCCAGAAAGCTGATCAACCACCCAAGGAGGAGCATTCCAGAAAGCTGAAATCCTAAAACTGTAAAAGGGAACATACCAGAACTTTTGACTCAGTACCCCCTCAGGCTCTCCCAAACACAAATTTGTCCCTAGTCTGTAATCAGTGCCCTTCTCCCCCAGAGAAGGGCCCAGCAGGGTTTCTTTCTTCCTTTCAATAAAGCCTGTTACTCTGGTCTTTTCAGACTCCCATGGATTCCAACATTCAGTGCCAAAACCCGGGACAGGGTACTAACTGCCTGGATGATCCCTCTTTGCCGTCCAAACTTAAACCAGGGAAGCAATGGGCAGCGGCAGCTCATCCCAGGCTTACTCCCTGACTCTGTTTGGATGTGTAATTGTAGGTTGATTGGCCAGCAGTCTAACCCTGTCCCGAACCCCTGCTGGACCAGAAAGTAAGGAGTTTTCTCTCTTCCCCTTTCCCAGCCGGCTTCTCTTTTCCACAAAATCTTCTCTTGTCGGACAGTTTTCTCTGACACACCTCACATTTTGAGGGGTTTGACTTTCAGTCTCAGTAGACTGCACAAAAGACTAGGCGCCTAGCCAAACCTCTCCACTCTCTCAGACTTCTCGTCCTCGGAGCTCCCTGACAGGTGGTGATGACCTCTAACAGGGACAACTCTCCCACACGGAGATTTTCTCCTCTTGGGACAGTGACAAAAGGTGGGGACACCCTCTCTTGCTCACCTGTCTCCATGGCTCTTCAGAGTCTAAGCCTTCCAACCAGACCCCTCTAGGATGTCTCATAAAAAAACTCACTAAGGCCTGACCAGGTGGAGGCGCAGTGGAGAGAGCGTAGGACTAGGATGCGAAAGACCCAGGTCTAAGACCCTGAGGTTGCCAGCTTGAGCAAAGGCTCATCTGGTTTGAGCAAAAACTCACCAGCTTGAGCCCAAGGTCGCTGGCTCCAGCAAGAGGTTACTCAGTCTGCTGAAGGCCCGCAGTCAAGGCACATATGAGAAAGCAATCAATGAACAATTAAGGTATTGGAACATGCAAAGAAAAACTAATGATTGATGCTTCTCATCTCTCTGTTCCTGTCTGTCTGTCCCTGTCTATCCCTCTCTCTGACTCTCTCTGTCTCTGAAAAAAAAAAAAACCTCACTAAGTTGGGAAGCGAAAAAAACTCACTTTCTTCTGTAACACGGCGTGGCCCCAATACAAATTAGACAATGATTCCCATTGGCCTGAAAACGAGATATTCAATTACAATATTCTGAGGGACCTAGATAATTTTTGCCACTGGACTGGGAAGGTCTCAGAAATTCCTTACGTGCAGGCTTCCTATTACTTTTGCTCCTGTCCTTAATTTCTGTGCTGCTTATTCTACACGCAGCCGTTTTTGACCAAAGAAACCTCACCTAAAACTTCCACTCCTAATCTTTCCTTCTCCGCAGACTCCCAACTCTCTCTCCCTCCTGCCCGGGGGGCACACCTCTCTTGGGACCTCTCTCTAGTCCCTCTGCAAATCTCTTACACTTGAGTCTCTTCCCTCCAGTAAAGCCCCCTTCCTTTGTGAATCCTGTTTCTCATTCACATGCAAATACCAGTCTCTCTCTTTCTCCTCCCCTCCTTGCCAGGGACCCCTCCCTTCTCCACTGTGTTCTTAAACCCCTTCTCCCTCCTTACAAAGTGCAGGCTCTGCCTTTCTTCTCCTCACCCCAATCCCCCTCCTAAAAGGTTACAGCTATGACCTTCTCCCCCTTGTCCTCTCCCCTCTCTTCAGAGCTCCAAATCTTTTTGACTCCTCTAACCATGTGGTTCCACCACTAGCACCTCAAACTCCTCCTCCTCCTGCAGATTCTGATCCTCCTTCTTTCCATCGAGCTGTTCACACTATCCATCCATCTGCTTCCTCTCTTCCTCCCCTCTATGCTGACAACTCCCTGCCATCTCGAAAAGCTTAAAAAAGCAGAGTTGTCTATGAGCTATGTGAGTGAATAATTTGTTTTGTCTCTTTGTCAGAAAATATCTCTAGTATAACTTTAATTGAAACAAGTAAAGCACGCTCATTTAAATTTCTTAATTTATAATTTATATGTAAAAGCTTTGTTTAATGTGTAACTGTGTCTAAGGCCTTAAACCAGGGGTCGGGAACCTATGGTTTGTGAGCTAGATGTGGCTCCTTTGATGGCTGAAATCTTTAATAAAAAAATAATAATAATAATGTTAAAAATATAAAACATTCTCGTGTATTACAATCCATTCATTTCCTACCACTCATGTTCATGGTTGCAGGTGGCTGGAGCCAATCACAGCTGTTCCCCAGAACAACACCAAATTTTTATTGGATAATACATAACATACGAAGGTCGTTGTATGGCTCTCACAAAATTATATTTTAAAATATGTGGTGTTCATGGCTCTCTCAGCCAAAAAGGTTCCTGACCCCTACCTTAAACCAATAATTACCCGCCTCTTAAACCAGGCTTACTCATCCCCATGAACTCTCCCTGCAATACCCCCATCCTTCCTGTTCAAAAACCTTCAGGGGCTTATCACCTCATACAAGACTTACACCTAATCAATGAGGCAGTAATTCCCCTCTATCCAGTAATCCCTAATCTCTACAGGTTACTGTCACACATTCCCTCAAATACCACTCACTTCACAGTCCTAGACCTCAAGAATGCCTTATTTACCATTCCTCTACACCCTGACTCTCACTTCCTGTTTGGTTTGTTGTTGTTGTTGTTGTTGTTGTTGTTGTTGACTGACCTGGACACTAATGCAGCCCAGCAACTTACGTGGACTGTCTTACCCCAGGGGTTCAAAAACAGCCCACAGCTATATAGCCAGGCACTAGCTCAGGATTTTAGCAGCATGCAATCTCAAAACTAGTACTCTCTCACAATATGTAAATAACCTACTCTTCTACAGCCCCTTCCTGCCTGCCTCAAAGAGACACACCACCACCCTTCTTAACTTCCTCGCCATGAAGAGATATCATGTCTCCTCTGCTAAGTCTCAATCAACTTCACTCCTAGTCCATAATATATCTGGGCATCGCCTTAACCCCCACCACCTGAGGTCTCACCATAGATCAAACTCAGACCCTCCGCAGTCTCCAACCACCTACCACCACAAATCAAATCCTTTCTTTCCTTGGTCTAATAGGCTTCGTTAGACACTGGATTCCCAATTTTGCTCTCTTAGTCAAGCTCCTCAGTGAGATCTTCTGAGCATGACTTTTAAGGTCTATAATGACCAAGGAAGTAACAGAAAAGGCAAATAAGGCCCAAAAGAAGTCAGGAAATACCAGCTTTTGGCATATGCTCTTAAAGGCTCCAGCGCCCTAAAGGACTTCATAGGATTTCATCAAGGCCCTGCTTCAAGAGTGGAAAGAAAGGTTATTGAACTGAAGCCTGCCAGGCTTCCCGGCCCCATCAAGGGACACACCTCTGATGTGGAAAGAGGGACACGAGAAGGTAAGCTGCCTCCTTGCTCCATGGAGGGAGGGTTCAGTCTCTTCTAGCCCTGCTCCAGCTACCTGTGACCTGACCTTGCCCAGCATGCTGGGAATTGCCACTGAAGGCCTAAGGACATTGTTGACGAGCCTAAAGTATTTCTTCCAAGTTGCAGAGAAACTGATCTCATTTCTTGTGAACAGAAGGGCAATGTACTATGCCTTGCCTGAATATTTGAATTTTATTTATCCCTCAAAGATCTCTACTGTGGGTATTGACAATCTTAATTTGTTGCTTTATTTAATGTATAGTATCTCCATTATTCCTCTTGTCTCAATGCCCCATACCTATTGTAGGCTGGGAACTGCTGTTAATTCCAGCTAGAAGCTATGGTCACTAAAACTTAAACTCTAACTACAAAGTGTAGAAATGTAAGCACCCTTTCCCTAAATACTTGCAGGATTTACAGGTTATTCAACAAACTGTTCAAAGACTGTCCAAGAGGCACCTCCAGCATTACATCACCCAAGGACTGACTTTCACGTGGACAGGTCCACACACCGTAATCCTGACCACTCCCACTGCTGCTAAGGGTGACTCTTCCCTCCACTCTGACCATCTGGAGCTCAGAAACAGAGAAACAAAACCAACCCCTTTCCTTCTATTCTCTATTCACCTCTCAACCTGCCTCACCCAATCAGGGGCTTTCTACTTGTGTGGAACCAACACTTATATGTGTCTCCCTACTAACTGGACAAAAACCTGTACCCTAATATATCTCACCCCAAAAATCAACCTAATCCCACCCCGTGGGCCTCTTCCAGTTCCGAATACACTATCCGTCAATCTAAGGACCAAATGAGCTATACAAATAATTTCTCTTCTTGTTGCTTTAAGAATTTCTATAAAAATAGGTCTAGGGGCATGGGGACTGGCCACTGCCCTATCTTATTCTCTCTCTCTCTCTCTCTCTCTCTCTCTCAAGCCCAGTGAATTTGTAAACATGGAATCAGTGGTTTCTCACAAACTGGGTGTCTTGACTATTGCCTTTCATTGGTCCACTCACTCTCCTATTTATTTTTCTAACTTTTGGACCCTGCCTCTTATGTTTGTTCACTAGTTTCTTACAGAATCGCATGCAGACCTTCACCAATCAGAAAATTGGAAAAAAATCTACCTAAACCTACACACCAACCCTGAAACCTGCCCTCGTGAAACAGAAAAATCTGGAACCCTAGCCTGACCTGTGGTGGCGCAGTGGGATAAAGCGTCGACCTGGAAATGCTGAGGTCGCCAGTTCGAAACCCTGGGCTTGCCTGGTCAAGGCACATATGGGAGTTGATGCTTCCAGCTCCTCCCCCCCTTCTCTCTCTCTGTCTCTCCTCTCTCTCTCTCTCTCTCTCTCTCTCTCTGTCTCTCCCTCTCCTCTCTAAAAAAAAAAAATCTGGAACCCTATAAATACACCCCTACTTTGAACAATGGTGGAAAAACCCTTTATTCTTGATGCTAGCACCAATTATAGGACCAACCCTAATTTTGTGCCTAATTTTAATACTTTATCAAGTTCCTGCAGGCTCAAATAAGAGAAATCTCCAGGATTACCTACAATTAAATGCTTTTACAATTCCTACTCCAACTACCCCAGGGGGGTTCATGAAGGAGGCTCCCAATAGGGATAACAGCAGGAAGTAGCTCCAGAAGATGGCCAGTCCAAGACAAACCTCCTTCCTGAACCCCATATCCTCTCCTTCCCCTCACCTCTTTTCCTTTTTTATCATACCACAGAGTTGAGAAATGATAGATACATTAATTTACCAGAACTTCCCACTGCCGTTTTGTTGTCCCACCTGGCTGCTTGACCTCACCCTTACTTTCTGGATAATGCCCCTGAGGCAGAAGAGTTCCAGGAAGCTGGTCAGCCTGCCCCAATGAGGAGCATTCCAGAAAGCTGAAATCCTAAAACCGTAAAAGGGAACATACCAGAACTTTTGACTCAGTACCCCCTCAGGTTCTCCCAAACGCTATAAAATTTGCCTCTAATCTGTAACTGGTGCCCTTCTCCCCTGGAGAAGTGCCCGGGAAGGTTCCTTTCTTCCTTTCTATAAAGGCTGTTACTCTAGTCTTTACTGACTCCCATGGATTCCAACAGTTTTCCTTTCCAAAATTGAGAATATATTTATGCTTGAGTTATTGAGCAATTAAAATTTTATTTTAAAAGTAATACAAAAGTTTTCAATAAACTACTCCAAGGAGCCTAGTATAGATTGATATTATATCCTGCATTAATAAGTCAAGGTTTTGTGAATCTTATCTTAAAGAAACAAAAGAAAGAAGAAAAACAGCCCCAGAAACAATCTGTCCCTCCCTTGTCTGACAGGTGTCAACCAGAGTTAAGAATTCGGTTTCTGTGGTCCCAGCACCTCAAGAGTGGTCCTGAATGGTCAACCTTGAAAGCAAGTCCACTGCTGTCCTTTGGCAAGAGAAAAAGTGCCTCTCATGGTCACACTGTGCCCCACCATCAGTCAAGTAGAGCTCTGCAAAGAGCACCAGTTCTCTGCCTGGCCGACAAGCCACCGCCCAGCAGAGGTGTGAAGTACCCATGTGCTGTCAGCTCCGTGATGTGGCCTCCAAGCCAATGGGCCTACAGGTCTGGGCCAGGTAGCTCAATGCCTCTCCTGAGAGAAAACACAAAGTGCAGAGGAGACACACAGAGGAAGGGGATCGAGAGCACTTTGGCTTCCAGCCTAGGCACTTGCTGTACCCCTCCTCCACCTCCACATACACACACCATATTCTTCACACACAATACACCACACACACACTACGTACAACACACACACTACACACAACACACACAAAAAAGACAGTAAGAAAAAAGCTACATTTCCCAACGTCCTAGACAGAGAGGAAATCTCATTGTGTCAAATACCCCATGAGAAGGAAGAGGTCACTTTTTCACTTATTTCACAGAATCCAAATCCAGACCTCAGCCCTGAACATAACCCCTGGATATCATGGTCAACAGTGTGCCCCAGCATGGTCAAATATAGCTGTCTTCAGATCAAGAATCAAGAAAATGCCCAGGACCAGGGAAAGGCAGTGACCCCAGACCCCAATGGCAACAGCACAGGAAGGCAGCCAATTTGCTCCACCACCCCCACCACAGAACCCTAAGCCCCTGCTGTCCCCGGTTCTGTTCTCCCACCCTCTGGCTTGATTTGGATCATCAGTTCTCAGCTTCACCCACTCATAAAAGAAAACTCACTCCCTTCCAGACCAACTTAGTTGCAGAGGAAGCAAAACTTCTTTTTTGGAAGACTGTCTGCTGGGAAAGCACACTTCCGCAGGCAGGTGTGAGGTCCAGCATCAAGTGGTGCTGTGTTTCAACACCGCAGCTTCCACACACATCCCATCATTCTCTCCCCAAGTGACCTGTGCAGTACGGTTTGTAGGGCATGGAGTGGGTCAGAAGCTAAGCCAGAATTTAGACCCCAAATTTTTCAAGATGTGGTGCAGCACTCCAATGTTATCATGGGGGAAAAAAGTGATCAATTTGATCACATAAAAATTAAAATTTATCTTGTTGTAAGGTACAAAAAGATGAAAATTGATGTTGATATTCTGGGAGGGAAGGTCAGGCTTTCCTATCAGGCTTTCCTGTTCTGTCCCTCCTTTAGGGAGGGGAAGGAGAAGAATGTAGAAGTTTCTGGCTTGCAAGAACAATGGGTCATTCAGTTTTAAATCTAAAATAAAGGTTAACCTAGAAACTTCTTCTCTTTAAATAGGAGGCAGAATTTACATACCACCTTGCATTGACTGTAGTTCCTCCCCCTTCCTGGAATCTTGAGGGTAAAATACCTCTAGGCTAGTGAGGGAAGAGGAACTCTGAAAGATTTGTAAACATCTTTGATTGTGTTACCTTGAAAGTCTTAATGTTTCTGTGTATCCCCTAAACCAGCGGTTCTCAACCTGTGGGTCGCAGCCCCGATGGGGGTCAAATGACCATAACACAGGGGTCGTCTAAAGCCATCGGAAAATACATATTTATTATACAATACATTTTTAAATAAAATATGTATTTCCGATGGCTTTAGGCGACCCCTGTGTTTTGGTCGTTCGACCCCCGCTGGGGTTGCGACCCACAGGTTGAGAACCGCTGCCCTAAACAAATGTTGTCAGCTCATGCCATGATGTCATGCTCTCCCCCGCCTATGTGTGATCAAGGGTATATAAACAGCCCCTGAACTATTTTTGGGACTGCACGAATTGGGCCTGCAGATGCCCTGTGTCAGCCATATGCGGCCGGCATATTTAAAATTTCTTCCTCTAATAAAACTCTTCAAAATTCATCTGGACTGGGTGTCTCTACATGAACTTGATGAAATGAGGTACAGTGCCTTTCAGAATCTGGGGTGCGGTACTATAAAGCCAGTAGTCACGGCCAGGGCCACCATCACAGCCGTCCGACCCATGCAAGTTCACATTGGATTCGGACAGTCCGTAAAGAAACAACGGAGCCAAAAACTGGTGGGCCATAGTCTTTAATCCTAGCTTGCACCCGGCGGGCAAGTAAAAATACATACTGGGCTCCAAAACCCACTCATATTCAGTGCTCACAAAGCTACTGACTTATCCAAGTTTCCTAGAATCAAAGGTTTCTAGCTCACCAGCCTTATTTTCCTCAGTTCCCCATCTCCTTCCTTATCCCAGATACAAACACTACACAAACTGGCATCTCACTCAGCACTCCACCATCTTGGCTGTTTCTCCTGGCCACATGGCCTCTTTCTGCTCTCTGCTCTGCTCCCTCTGCTCTCTCATGCTAATCATCCCAGGAACCAAGAAAGAGCAAACTCTTGTTCTGCCCCCATTTTATATTGTAGCTTCACAACCTCTAATCCAATATACAAAATAGGGAAGTCTCTAATACAAAGTCACTTCTCTGAGGCATGATTGGATTGTACCACCCCACATCAAAAAGGGTGGGAAAGGCTTAAGCCCAAAACCAAGCCCCAGGCTACAAGGATTCTCAACACACATTAATATCACCTGGGCGACGGCCTCACATGGGCAGCGCCATTTTTAACAAAGTGAGCATAATATATTTTATCTGCCCAACAGGTACTTTATAACAATCTATGCTCCTCAAAAAGTTGAAAAACCTGCAAAACATATATAATAACATATAGAATAAAAGACTAATTTACCAAGACTCACAAAGAAACAGTGAGAAAACTTGACTTACTAAGAAAATGAACAATAGGTTTACAGGGGGAAAAACACAATAGGTCCATTTCCATCACCTGTTTTTCTACATCTTTGCCTGTATTGCTTCAGCTAAATGACATCTATCAAAATAAAAAATACATACACCCTTTCACTAGTAGTTCCACTGCTAGGATTTAGTCTGCAAACTTATCTGCAGAGACCTGAAAATGGCAGTGGAGTAGGCAGATGCAAAGACTCCCAGCTCACACCACCAAACTGGATTACAAATTAATTTAGGAACAATCAGTGTGAAAAACCAACTCTGGACTACAAGACCAGTTCTCAAAAACCAAGGAGCAAAGAAGAAGCCACACCAAGCCTGGTAGGGAGCACCGAGTAGCAGTGAGTCTCCCCTGCTTACAGGAACAAAGGGGGTGTGAAGCTGAGAGCCCAGAAGGGCTCTCAATCCAAGGAAAAGAGCAGAAAATATTATTCACAGCCACTTGCCTGGGGACCTGGGAACGAGGTGTGTTGAAAAGGCTGGCTTATCTTCCAAAAGGAAAGGGGGGAGAGAGAGACAGACAGTGATGGGCAGAGGAATACATGGGAGGACCTGAGAAGCTGACTCATCCAGTGCTGGAGGTGGCCATAGCTGGGGGAGGGGTTGATCCTTCCACATAACACAAGACAAGTGGTTCCGGGTCACCCATCGCAAAATATCTCTCCAGCTCCAATCAGTGCAAGAAGACACAACTGAAAACAAGAAGTGGGGAGGAGGGGCAGTAACTCAGGTCTCCATGGAGATCTGAGATACACCTCCTCCTACTGAGGTGGAGAAAGCACCCCAGCCCCAGAGAGACTAACTGGCAGATCAGGCCTTCAGAGTCTCAGGTTACACCCACCACATTCCTGGATACAGTTTCAAATAAGCCCCCTGCTGAGATCAGTAACCAAGACTACCACCAAGATAACTCAGAAGAAAACAAACAAATCAAGAATTCAAAGCAGCTCTACTAGAAAAGACAAACCTGAGAATGGATTACAAACAACAGCTGATGCCAACCCAAGAAGATCTAGAAATAACACAACTGAAAATTGGAAGCAGACAACACCAAACCTAGACTCAACCAGCTCTACAAACAACACACTCAAACACAGAGACATAATGAGAAGACAGAGAAGTGCAATCCAAATAAAACCACAAGAGAAATCTCCAGGAAAGGAACTGAGTGATATGGAAATAACCAAACTGCTGGATGCAGAGTTTATAATAATGATTGTTAGGATGCTTACGGATCTTAGAACAACAATGGATGGTCATTACAAACATCTAAATAAAGAGTTAGCAAGTATAAAAAAGGACATTAAAATATTAAAAAAGAATCAGTTGGAGGTGACAAATACAATAGCAAGCAGAAATGAAG